>NW_015505401.1:277531-325588 GCF_001515645.1 Sinocyclocheilus grahami | reverse complement strand
TCAAAAACGGTTATTTTGAGCTTTCTATTCATTAAAAAAAATCCTGAAAAAAGAATCACGGTTTTCAAAAAAAAAAAATAATAATAATAATAATAATAACACCACAACTGTTTGCAACATTGATAACAATAAGTAAATAAATACATACATACATAAATAAATAAAGACTTTTTTTATTATTATTATTATTATTATTATTATCAAGCTTTGTGAACACGATTTTCAAAAACATTAAAATATATAACAGACCCCAAACTTTTGAACAGCGGTGTACTAAACCTGCATGTAAGCTTTGAAATGTACACATTGGTGTGTAGTGAGAGGAAAGCCTTGAGCGTTGCTTCTCTAATGTAGTCTAATGTTCTGAAATGAAAAGCAGTACATGTATTACAGTAATAGCCAATGAGTCATAGGGCAGCCAGAGGCTCCTTTGTGCTGCAGGTTATGGGGTAAAACCTGTAGGCTTCACTTCTCTGGAAACCAGCACCCTATTTCTGATCTCCTCAGATTTCTGTGCGATACTCTTTAGATACTGCAAGTCAGGCAAAACTAATGGCTAGAAAAACACAACTGAGAGGAAAGCGAGAGGTTCAAACAGTATTCTTAACAAATATGCTCTCCACTTAAAAGCCACAAATGGCCTTAACCATTTCTTTCTTTATTTTCCTTCTTCTCTTTGTGCAAACCACACAAAATGTGCTGTGTGAAAGAAAACTCATTTAAAAGCCAAAGAATAGGCTTATTTTGGAATTATCACGTTTTTGGTCAGCAAAGCACAAGCCCAAGCCACAGCACATGGTCCACATTAGTCGCACAAAACAATACTCATATTTGGACCTCATAGTATTTGGAACACAAACAATTGTGGCCATGTCACAACAAACGGAGTCCCACGTATTCTCTACACCAAAGGTTGTGGCAAACTCAAATTCTGCTTGTACTGGAAAACTTCCATGCGGTGGGACACTGTCCTCCTTTGAGTCTTGATATGTGAGCCAGATCCTAAAAAAGGAACTACTTATGCAATCAAGCTGTCCATTGAAATTCACGCTACACAACGGAACATCGTGTCAGTTGCGTTTGAGACTTGGAGATTTTAGATTAAAACGGAGACTGTGCACAAAACATATGGCGCACAGTGGAGGGGATTCGTTTAAGGTTTTGAATAATGCATGTGACAAGCTTTCCTCCTTATATAAACTATTTTAATGAACTATATGCATGCAAAAAGGGCCTCTGGCTGATAGTACTAATACAAGGAGGTGGAAATCCATTATTGTGCATTCAATTATTCAAAGGTCAAACAGAAACGTATGAAAAATTGATGGACCCCATAGAGCAGGTGGTATGCAGATGTCATCATGTAGGGTGAGACAATATGGGAGGTTCCTCAGAGAGCCATGGAGTGTGAAAGGAATAATCGCCTGTGCTAGAAGCTGAGATTGACTGGAAGTCCTTTAGCACATTTTGTCCGTGCTTAATGGCACTATCAGGGTGTCATAACATCTGTGACATGCAGAGACATCATGCTCATTTAAACTGAGACGACATGTGCCCCTTTAGATTTGTGAGCCAAATGGATTCTGAATAAGCTTCTAAAAAAAGCATATGTAGTATAATTTTATAATAATAAAGCTAGATTCTGCTAGAGTCATTATTAATCTAATTTGTAGGAAACTGTGTGCGTGTGTGAAATACTTGTATAGTAATAGTACTTGATAACTATATTTAAATATTATTTGGGGTCATTTGCACTTTAATGGACTACTGTTGAAACTAAATACCTACAATTACATTACTAAGAAAAAAAAACTTATAATCTATTACATTTAGACCTTCAGGGCTTGACACTTACTTTTTCCCCAAGGGAAAAAAATGTTAAAAATTTAGAAGCGCATAAAAAACTTTAATGATTTAATTCATTTGAATACACAAGTACGCCAGGTATTTAAATATATATGCTTCAAACTTTATTTATTTAATTATGAAATGATTTAGATGTTAAATATTGAATTAAAAGCCAGATACAGTTTACTAGGTAACTAAAACTTACACTGAGTAATGATTCACATTTCTTTAATTAAATCATTTCCTTTTCAAGTTTAATTATCACATCAGAGTGTATTGCGACCCCTTTTTTTTGGCTCCAATTTTAGCTCTCTTGATAACCTATAATTAAGACTTTTGTTATACTATTTTAGATATTCATGATTTTCATTACTTTAAATGTGAAAAAAAAATGAATTTAAGACTTTTTAGGACCCCGGATTTATGTTCTATTTACACACATACTCCTACATATATTTTTCACACTTACACACATTTCACAGTTACACATATCTATTTTTAGTCACAAATGTGAGTAAAATGCTTCATAGAAATATAAATATATATTATTTATATCGATTATGCCAAAACAGTTAGGTGAAATTAAGAAGTATTTAGGGGGTGTAATTAAAAGTAAAATAGTAATATATATTTATACTATACTCAGTACTATGGTACGGAATTTGTTGTTTAACAATTCAGTGAAGTGACATGTGGCCAAGTATGGTGACCCATACTAGGAATTAGTGCTCTGCATTTATCCCATCCAAAGTGCACACACACAGCAGTGAACACACACACACACACCGTGAACACACACCCAAGAGCAGTGGGCAGCCATTTTTAGCTGCGGCGCCCGGGGAGCAGTTGGGGGTTCGGTTTCAAGGTCGTGGTATTGAAGGTGGGCGAGAGCGCTGTACATTCACTCCCCCCACCTACAATCCCTGCCGGTACGAGACTCGAACCCGACTCTCTAACCATTAGGCCACGACTTCCCCATGATAGGGGGGAAACATCCATGACAGGATGTTTGATACAAATATTGATGCTCTGTTGACGCTCTAAAGCCTTACATAGCCAGAATATTGTGCAAAATTGTGCACAAAATTATTTTTTAAAATGAATATAGTCAAATGAATAAAATTATATAACAAATTAAATAATATAATAAAAAATGTTTAATTATAAATAGATTTTACTTTTAATTACTTCCCCTAAATACTTTTTACTTTCACTTAATCTATTTTGCCATAATTGATATAAAACCTAACACTCTTACTTTAATGCGAGTAACTTACATAAAATAGCTCAGTTGATTGTGCAAGTCACAGGAAGAACCCTGATAACAGATATTTTATATAACATGTCTTAGCGTCCTGCTATATTCTATGATATAAGAAATGTTTTGTCAGTTGCAGGTGTTGTAAGCATCATGCCTGTTTATCTGACTAGTCTGAAACAAGACCGTGGTGACTGATATTGGGCTGGTGACACCCTAGTGCTCTGATGGATGGCCTCAGCACTCCCTGAGAAAACATAATATGTTTGCTTTTTGATGAGAATCGCTAAAACAGGTATTACTTTGTGATGTACCTGGCGATATCAAATTTATATACAAAGGACTGTCATTACTAGAGCTGTCTGTCTGAATGTTGATATATGTGTAGCTGGCTGCCTATCAAAGAGCACCTTCAGGTTTCAATAACAGACAAAAGGGACAGTTCTCGCTAGTCCGCTTGCATTGTGATACTATCGCTGCTGCATATTATCAAAAACGGTATTAGCAAGGACGATCCCACAGGAGGCAAATTACATCTATGAATCTGATGTGATGGTGCAGCAAAATGATGGTGGGCTGTTGGGAGTAAAGTACAGATCTCACGCTGGGTATGACAAAGTTAGATGCGTGCAGATTTGTGTGTACTGGGTAATTGTATTTGTGCGGAGACTCACATGTTTTGCCCTTGCCGGTGAGGGGTTGGCTGGAGCCGGTGGTGTAGGAGGCGATGACCTGAACGCTGTACTCGGTGTCACTCAACAGATTGAGGATCAGCAGGGTGTTCACATCATCCTCTACAAACGTCTCTAGAGCCGGACCTGACACTGCGAACAGAGCGAGACAAGAGCTGAAAACAATCGATGCAACCTTACAGAAAAAATAAAAGTGAACTATTTAAAGGGCTGATCATTTTTTTTACACTTATAATGTTAGTCAAGCTGTAATTTAGTTTTAAATCAGTTGTTTTTACTATTATTATTATTATTCAAATTCTATATGTATTAGACCTCCATTTTGATTGTGAAAGACAGTGGCTTGGTTTATGTTTTTATTATTTCACCTAAAAAAAATCGGTCAGCATTTAGTCATTCTCATGTTGTTCCTGCATAACTTACTTTCTTCTGTGAAACACAAAATTTTCAGTGCACAATGAATGGGATCAGAAGATTTTAAGCTTAAAAAAGAATACAAAAAACTATCAAATGGTCTACAAGATACACTACCACTGATAAGCTACCACTAAATATTGTAGAAACTTAATTTGCTGTAAAGTTGCTTTGCAACGATTTGTATCGAGAAACGCTCTAAATTGCAAATATATTTATTCCTGTGATGGTAAAGCTGAATTTTTAGCATCATTACTCCAGGCTTCAGTGTCACATAATCCTTTAGAAATCACTCTAATAGGCTGATTTGGTGCTTAAAAACTGTTTTTATATATAATTATCAATGTTGAAAACAGTTGTGCTTCTTAATATTTTTTGTGGAAACCATGATTTATTTTTTCTAGAATTCTTCTAGGATGAATCTTACCGGCCCCATATGTTGTATGTGCACTATATTTCAAGTTTTCTGAAGGGAAAATTTCCAGTGTCTGTACATTTTCGTCTTTTCCTTACACAATTTACATTGTTATTTATTGGAAATCTTCCCTTCAAATGAGCCAGTCGGATCAAAGTTAGCAAGAACTTAGTTGAACTAAAACTCAATTCATGAATGAATCAATTAGACAGCTTTGTAAACTGGATCGACTGAGTCTTTGAAAAGATCTGACTATGAAACAAATTATTTGTTTCAGTGAACTATTCCTTTAATTCTAAACAACCTGTTTTTGCAGCTAAATAAATGTTCTGGGTGGACTGGAATGGGAGTTTGGACTGTGAATGTCTAAGTCGTACATTAAAATATTTTAATTATTTTACATTTTATGTCCCTTTAAGCATTTTTTTCTTCTCCCAACATTCATTCAGCATAGAAACAAACTCCAAAAATCAAAGTACTGTTTTCTGGCCCTCACAAACTAAAGGTCTATGATGCCTCTCTACATCAACATCACAGTCTAAACTAAAAAAAGACACAGGAAAAGAATGGGTGGATTTCACAGACACTTACAATCATAGCATTACACTATAACCATCACAAAGCCTGAGAAAACTAGATGTGAAACGAAATGAGAACAAGTGAACCCTCCCCTTCAACAACACACACAGACACAGAGAAAATGAGCTCTGGACAGTAGAAATGGCCGGTGGTGGGATGAATTATTAGCAGCTGTTGGGAGCAGTTTGGAAGGGCATTAAACGTAGGTGGAGAAGCCATTTCTCTCCACCGCAGATGGGAGTTTAAGATCATATAATGGAATAAAGGAATTTATTGGGCTGGACTTCAGTGGAAAACAGAGGAGCGGGACATTTTTCCCTCTGGTGTGCTGCAGCCACATTAGAGCTTCTGTTTACAGTCGAATCTCAGACTGCAGATGGAAGAACAGTCATAATCAGAGCAGCAGACGTGGAGACCGTATCTCCACCTACAGTTAATGCCCTTTCCAACAAGCTGCTAATAATTCATCCCAGCCATCTAAATACGTCTCCAGAGTCTCAAGACTTTTTTGCTAAAGTTATTTGCATACCCCACTTTTCAAAACGCATATAAATCACACAGAATGGAGTGTATTGAACATCTGAAATAGCACAAAGTTTCCTGTGAGGGGTAGGTTTAGGGGTAGGGTTGGTGTAGGGCAATAGGCTGATAGATGACTCTGTAACCCAAAGTTGGGAACTGAGGGCCATCCCAGCTGATGCGGAAGCGATTATACCATTCATCAGACACTCTGAGGTTACTGGGTCCAGAAAGTGGCACTAACCAATCAGAAGAGGGATTAAGATTAGTATTTGCGGTCAAGTAATATAAATTATTGGCCAATTGAATTTTATAAAAACTTACATGATTTGAATTGCACAACATGATATATCATTATAATGTTCAGGTATAAAAAAAGAATAAATAAACAAATGGATTACTAATAAATAATTCATAATTAATAAAAGTTAAACTTTATAAAAAGTTAATAAAAGTTAAACCCCCAAAAAAGATAAAAAAATTTGGGGTCAGTAAAGTTTCTTAATATTTTTGAAAGTCTCCTATGCTCACTAAGGTTGCATTTATTTGATAAAAGAGACAGTAAAAACAATAATATTGTGAAATATTCTTACAATTTAAAATAATCTTTATTATTATAATATATTTAAAAATGATAAATCATTAATTAATTATTAGTAATTTCTTCCTGTGATGGCAAATCTGAATTTTCAGCAGTGATTACTCCTATTTTCAATGTGACATGATTTTTCAGAATTCATTCTAATGTCATGCTTTGGTGCTCAAGAAACATTTTTTTGCTATCATTATCAATGTTGAAAACAGTTGTGCTGCTTAATATTTTTGTGCGTCATACTGTGATACTTTTTTCAGGATTCTTTGAAGTCCAAAAAAATAACAATTATTTGAAATGTATGTTTTGTAACAATGAAAAAATCTTTACTGTCACTTTTTTACTGTCACAATTTCTTTGGGACAAAAAACATCTTACTAACCCCAAACTTTCGTACGGTAAATAAATCAATCAATACGTTGATAAAGAAATTTAAGTTTTTTGTTTTTTCTCTCTCTCTCTCTACAGGCTGTAGTTCTTCCCTGAATTCCCAGCATTCTCTTATAAAAGTCTCTGTTTTCACATAATTACCACTCCTCCGCAGAGAATATCACCCCACTCATAATTAATTCAACCTCAATCAGAAACCAGGTCAAAGGTTTTCCAAGACAACTAGCAGACACCTGATCTCAAGATCAGTGTGAGGTGACATTAGCATCTCTAACCAGACACTGGGCTGTAATTTGAAGGTGATCACTGGGAGAAAATTGTAGATAATCAATCCCATCAGAGGAAAGCAGGCGGGTTTGATCAGTTCATTAGAGTAGGAACACCAAGGCTGGAATGCATAAGATTTATTATGCTTATTTATAGGTAAAATCAATATTATTTAACCTGTTGAAGAATGTCTATTTATTTTTTTTCAATTTATTTATTGCAACTCCAAAACTGCATCTCAGTGCTGTGATGTAAGAGGATCTATTTTCAGCTCATTCGCACTATATCTGGTACATAAAACAATTAGATATGCCATTCATATCATCAAGACAAACGGGAAATTAGTAAGAGCTGAACAATTCTATGCAGATTTAGAATTGAGAGTCAAAAGATGTTGGTTACATTCTGATTCACCAAGCTTAAAAAAGGGAAAAAGCAGGTATGTTTTTTAACATGTGATTAGTTAGATTAGAAGTGAATCTGCCTCAGGTTCATCACTGCTTTACGGTCAAATTAATTAACTCATTGAAATCACTAACTAACATGGAACTAAATGAGATCACGTTCCTGTTAATACAATGAATGGCATTGTGTTGCATTTTTACTTGATTTATTAAAACAGGATTCAAAATTCATTTATTCCAGCCTGGGAATTGAACCCAGGTCGTTCTGCATAACTAGACACTAAATATTTCTAATGCTGCATAAGAACATGCTAAACATTTAGTACGTGTGAGTTGTTGACGTTTTTAATATTTCAAATTAGATGAGCAGAGTTGTGTGCTAATGAAGTTTTAATTTTATGATTTCTAAAATGAAGCAAAGGGAGCCAGGACACAACTCAAATCCATAACTATATAATTATGCCAAAGTAGTATGTAATTAGCATAACTGCATCTGTTTTGAAAGAAGTACACAAAATGTATTTCATTTATTGTAACTCCAGCAGCATTTGTTCATTCATACTCACATGTTTTGCCGGTAGAGGCCTTAGACAGAGCTGTGGACTCTCCATCTGCATAAATAGGGGTCACTGTGATCTTGTACCTTGTGTCTGAGAGGAGAGGTTGCAGGATCACACTTCTTCTGTTTCCCGCGACAAACACCTGAAGAAGAGCAGAATATTCAATACCAGACAAAGCACGGTGTGGGTGTAGGTGCACCAAATGTCCTTGAGGTCTCTATGTAGAAACCAGCTTCATAATAGAAGTAAATCATTTACAAACATAATGCAGAAATTTTGAATGATTAGTATTAGGGTTAGTATATAATCATTTTATTTAGCTTCATTTAATAACAATAGAAGTTAATGGGATGACCCATCATCATACAGTATTAAAACATGTGTGTGTGTGTGTGTGTGTGTGTAAATACAGAGCTGTGATAAAGTAAGTACATCCCAGAAGGTTTGGTCTTTTCTTTCAATATATGTGGGCATATGGATACTGGAACTTCATTTGGACAGTATCAATGAGAGAAAGTGGTATAATTAAAAAAATTATAATAATAATAATAATAATAAAAATTTTACTTTGAAAGTTTTTGTCCAACATACAATAATGTTCAAACGTTTGGGGTTAGTCTTTTTTAAAGAAATTATTATTATTATTATTTTTTCAGCAAAGGATCCACTAAACTAATATAAAATGACAGTACAAACTTTTACAGGTTTACAAAAGATTTATATTTTAAATAAATGCTGTGTTTTTCTATTCATCAAAGACAAATTGTTTGTTTCCACAAAAAATATTAAACAGTTAAATAAATATTAGCAAATAGTAGCAATTGTTTTCAACATTGATAATAAAGAAATGTAAATATTAGCAATTGTTTTCAACACTGATAATAAAGAAATGTTTCTTGAGCACCAAATCAGCATATTAAATTGATTTCTGAAGGATTGTGTGACACTGAAGACTGGAGTAATATTTGCTGAAGATTTAGCTTTGCCGTCACAGAAATAAATTACATTTTAAAATAATTCAACTAAAACAGTTTAATACAGTTTTAATAATATTTCACAATATTACAGTTTTACGGTATTTTTAATCAAATAACTGCAGCCAAAAGCATTAAAAACATCTGACCCCAAACTTTTGAACTGTAGTATAAATATCATCTATGAATATGTGCATAAACATCTAAATCCGAAAAAGTACATTTGCCCCCTTTGGCAGGAATCATTTCTTGTAGGTGTTTCTTATAATTGTCCATCAAGCACTTTTTGGTATAATGTGGAATTCATGGTTAGTTTTATGACATTATTTGCAACTCCAAAACTGCAAAAACCCTCAAACCACAACACTCCCACTACTGTGCTTGTGAGTATGAGTTTCTCATTCTCAAATGCTCAAATCTGTCCTTTGACTCATTTGTCTAGAAGTTCTTCATGTAAATATCGGTTGGCAAACTTCAGTTCTTTTTCTGGAGAGCAGAGGATTCGTCTTTGCTGACCTGCCATATAGACTATATTTGTACAGCCCTTTTTAATGGTTGACTTTCTGAAGCATATTGAAGCATTTCCTGAAGCATTATTGTACATACAGTGGAATGATGGATTGTAAACAGTTAGGAAATGGCTTTAAATCTATTTTTCAGACTCATACGCCACAACATCTTTTCTTCTGAGGGGCTCAGGCAGCTCTGGTGCACCTTGTTGTAATATTAAACACTTGACGTACAGTAGTGATAAATGTAAGGTTGTAATAACTTTTTCCACTAAAGCATTATTATAAAGGATTACATTTTTCATGGGGTGCACTTACATGGTATGTAAGAGGAGGAGAGCGATAACTGCTAGTGTAAGGAGTGATTGTCAAGGATAAAGAAAATGCCAGTATAGTGAAACAATTCCAAATATTTGAGTGTTTGATCAGCTCTCATAAAAGCTATTCTGAGTATAAGCCAAAAGACTAGAAATCTGTGTACTGAACTTTAGGGAGCTGGATGAAAATCAAGAAAGCCAGCACTCAGCTCTGTAGCCAGCATCCAATCACTGCAGTCATTCACCACAGACACACCATTAATCACACACAAACACACACACACACACACACACACACACACACACACACACAATCATGGCAGTCCATTGCTTGTTGATAATGAAACGTTGGGTTGCATTATGTGGAGTGGCTTCCTCTGTGTGAGAATACTATCAATGAACAGACTACAAATAAGACAAATGGAAATAAGTCATTTTGTGAATGTTACCCATGCAAAGATTAAGAGGTTATTGAAGAATTCAGAATTCAAAAATTAGAGGTTCTGAATTGACAACATTTTAAGTGTATGCCTTTTACATTTTAAATTCAATTTTGAATATTAAATTATTGGATGTTCGTACATTCATGACAGGCTTGTGTTGTGTTTTGTTCCCCATGTGCTCCCTGTGTCCCAGGGTTTAGCCCTTTTTTGGTTATGTTCCTGTCCTGTTTATTTCATTGAGTTCATTAGTCTCCACCTGTGTTTGTTTATTTGATTCAGGTGCATTTAATTTACTCCCTCATTATGTCTTGTATTTAAAGTGTAGTCTGTCGGATGTTTCTTTGTTGTTTCCTACGTGTGTGTCCCTGATTCCGTGTGAAAGAATAAAGTATGTATCACCGTGAATTCCCCTCTGTCTCCACGTTCCTCACTCCTCACAGTAGGGAGCGTAACAATTAAAAGTAATGATTTCTATATGTTTTGCCCAGCACAGGCATTAAATAAATGTATAACTCTGGAATCAAATCATTAGTTACCACAGCAGACTGCACAATATGTTCAGAGTTTATGCTGTGACTGTGTGACATATTTTTATATCCATAAGTGTACTCAGTGCACCTATTTCCCTTATTAATACAGTCTTACACATAAAACTGAATCATACACTAAATGCACTACTGTTCAAAAGTTTGTGGTTGGTAATATTTTTATTGTTCTCTTTTGTTCACCAAGGCTGAATTTATTTACATAAAAAAACAACTATATTGTGAAATATTACCATTCAAAATAACTATTTTATTCTATTATTTTCTATTTGAATACTTTGATCAATTTCATCTTTACTGAATAAAAATATTAACTTATTATAATTTTTTTTTTTTTAATTTTCGTATTGACCCAAAACGTTTGAACGGTAGAATGTGCAGAAAATTATGTTCAATTTTAGCTTCCTTTGATCAGTCAGGTGTGGTAGTCCATTGTCAAGAAGGTTCTGTTTGACCACCTGCTGTTTTAGACCCTCCTGTTTTTGCTGTGCAGCGTCCTGCAGAACGACTCTCATTAGCGGAGCTGTCCACCAATCCGTGGTGCTGAAACCTGAACGCAGGAGATCGTCTCTCTTTTTAAACTTTGCTGGAACTTTCCCTCAAATGAGGCGTGCTCTCCCTTACTATCCCTCTCAGATGTTCTCTCTCTATTTCTCACATTTTGCTCAGTGACCTAAATGGCACTTGAAAAGATAATAGAATTTCCTTTTTCCCAGTCCCATCTCCTTTATCCATCTCCTTTATACCTTGACACCAATGATTCTCCAGGAGAATTACAACCCAGGAGAGGTCGATATTCTGTACAGTTAGGGGCGACAAGTCACCAGAGTTTGAATTAAACTTTACACCACGAAAGATCTTAACCGTGCCAGACCAAGGTTGCAGCAAAGTCAGCCAAATGCCACAAAACAGCAGATTCCTACATCAGAAGAACAGCCATGTTTTAATTCACTCCTGCAATTCCTCGCCATATGATTATGCACTGCAGGAATGTGACAAAGGGACTTCCAGTGCATGCATTTAAAAAGGTCCCTTTGAGCAAGACATGTTCCTTGCTATAGATAACACAAGCAGCAGAGCTGCATCATTCAACTCCACTTACCCGGAGGAATATGATAAGCCTGCAATATTATAGCACAGAGGTAATAAAGTGTTCCGTTATATTTTTATAGCACAAGAGCAATATAGGTAGGGTTTTGAAATAACAGCCTCGCTGGGACACAAATAAGACAAGTGTATGTTGCCCCCTTTATGTACTCGGATTCGGAGAGTGCAGTTAAACTGTTTGAGAAGACAGGAAGATGATGATGACAAAAAGCGAGCACTTGTGTTGTTATATTAACATTAGTTATGGATGTCTGTGTGCTGCGGTTATGTTTACTCACTGTCTCTTCTGTGCGGTCTGCACTGACATATGTCACTTTGTACTGCTCCACGTCTGAGTCCAGCACCTCCCAGTTCACTTGCATACTGAAGGGTGTCTCCTCGTCCACCCACAGGTTACTCACTCCCAGATGAACAACTAGATGATACAGATCAACTTAGACACAATACATTCTGGGGTATTGATCTACCCATCTATCCATCCATCCAATGTTCAAATAACAGTAGCATAAAGTCATATTTGTCTTACATGCTATAGTGGAGGGAAAAGTGGTGTGAACTTCTGTGGTCCAGCCCACTGAAATCAAAAACAAAACAAAACCAAAAAATCAAAGCAAATCAAAAAGGAAGACAAAGCAATAAAGAACAACAAAAAACAAATTGATAACAAATGACAAAAAAGAAAAGCAAAGCAACGAAAGAAGACAACGCAAAACAAAACCATAGCAAAGCACAAAAACAGCAAAGCAAAAAATTAAACAAAGCAAAACAAAAAAGCAAAGCAAAGCAAAACAAAGCCAAAGCAATGCACAAAAAACAAAGCAAAGCAAAATAAAAAGAACGACAAAAAACAAATCAATAACAAATGACAAAAACAAACAAGAAAAGCAATTTAAAAAACAAAGCAAAGCAAAACAAAAAATCAATTAGTCAGTTTGAAATCATGTGAATTATCTGGTTGGTGTTAAACATTTAAACAACATTATTTCATGTCTTACATGTATTCTCAAACACAACCACAGGGCTGCTCTCCGTTTCGTCTTTATAGATGGCTGAGAGTGACACCTTATACTCTGTAAAAGGACTCAGGTCTTGAATCACATATGAGTCCTCAGCTCCATTCAGCATCCTCTACACAACACACAAACACAAAAGCACCCAGTTACAGTATAAACCAGAACTATAACAACATTTCAACAGTGCCGAGAGTAGGTAGGGCTGGTTTGGCCTGGTTAAACCTCCTGTTTGGTAATCATCAACAAGTGGTTTGAGAGTTAATTAAAATCAGATATTTTGGAATGCATGGGACAACACCACCTTTTTTTAAATAGCCTGTAGATTATGTTACAGACCAGACAAACCACACTTGACAGCAAAGAAGATACTTTACTGTCAATTGTAAAGATTTATCACCAAGTGTCGGAGGGAGATGATGAAGAAAATGGACAGTCCAATTATGAAGCAAGGCCACATCGATTTCAGCCAAGTTCCAAGAGTGATGGCTCTGATGAAGAGGCCCACCACAGTCATCATCGAGAGGATGCTGAGATGTAGACTAACAAATTATTTTCTTATGATTCTGTATGTCGTAAACTCTAGTCTGCTTATGGTTGAACCATTAGATCAGGGATCCTCAAATCTGGCTCGCGAGATCCCCTTTCCTGCAGAGTTTAGCTCTAACCCTAATCAAACACAACTGTGCATGCTAATCAATGTCTTCAGGATCACTAGACAATCACAGGTAGGTGGGTTTGATCAGAGTTGGAGCTAAACTCCAGATTTGAGAATACCTGCATTAGATCAATGACAGATGGCATTTTTAAATGGAGAAGATTGGATTTTTACTCAGATTTGTGTGCGTCATTGTGCAGAACATAAGTCAACAGTATTTTCTGTCCATTTTCCAGAAAAAGTCATAGTAGCTGCAACAGTATACAGACAAAACATTGTGTTTTGTCTGGTATAAATGTTGGTGGCTGCTCAGCGAAGCACCTATGCCATGCCAGCAATAAGAACATGCATTAAAAAGCAAGCCTGCTATCAGGAAAGCTTTGGATCTCAGTCAGCTCGGGGCCGTCCCAGCAAACCCCTGTGTTTCTGGGCTGACTCCTCTGCTCTGGGACCTGAAGCTTCAGCCACATTCCAGTCTGCCTCACAGCATTTGATTATTTTCTGCTCTGGTGGCTCTTGGTAAACATATCGACCTGCGGTGCTATCTATAAAAAACAGCTGCACTGACTCCTGGCCAGTAATAAAAATTTTCTCCGTCACACACTCACACACGCTTGTGTCTGTAGTCACGCGTGGCAGGGATAGCGGTGACAGGACGTGTTCAGTATGCTGCTGGTTGTTTTGGTGTTTGTGAGTGCCGTTGACTGGTCATTTCTAATAGTGAATTACAGTTGGCCCCAGGCTCCGGGTTAGGAGAAAGTATTGATTGACTCATAAATCATTTTCAAGGACCTCATAAAATCCATATTTCACTTTCTCTTTTTCAATATATATATATATAGTTTTTTGGAACTAACATCTAGCAATGTATGTTTAAAACAGCAAGTAAGTCACAATGGAGAAACATTGTAGAAAAGTCAAAGAGAAAGCAGAGAACTCAAGGGTTCAGGGTTTGGCTGGTTAGCATGTGCCCCTGCTGGAAGATGGCATGACTCCACCATCCTACTGCCAAAAAAACATCTGTCTCCACTAACAGACAAAATGCTTTTGCAAGCCACATCAAAAATATTTCATTATATTATAGTAATATTTTGCCAATGACCAACTGATTCATATATGTATTTAATTTTTAAGAGTTCTTATAAGCATAAACAGACTTATTATCAGGGGTGCACATAAGTGGTGCGCATGTGCGCATCCACAACCAAAATAAAAAATGCACTGTGTAAATAAGTTCAAACGCTCATTTGCATTCTGACATGGTTGACAGCTATTAATGCACAATTACCATTTTAGATCGACAAACTGTAATACTGTATAAGATATCAATCAGCAGCACTAAACCGCTGCATACTTCCCTGCAAAATAAAATTTTGCTGATTTTAAGTTTGAAAATGATGAAAATTCATCTTTTAAAAAAGAAAATATTAGCTTTTTTTAGGTTTACTATAAAATAATTGTATTTTTATTTAACAATCCCTTTTTATTTTAAAATATAATAGTATTATCACACTTTATTTTTTTGTTTATTATTTTATTTGACAAAAAACTAAATAAATTAAGTGCAATATTAATATTATCACTATTATTTTTTTGTATATAGTTATATTTGGTCACACTATGTGCAGTGTGAGGACCAAACTAAATTTCCAGATGCTCTTATGAGAACCAGGCAGAAAAACTTATGTGCACCCCTGCTTATTATTAATGTTTATATTATATTATATTATATTATATTATATTATATTATATTATATTACAAAAAATTAATTAAAAAGCAAAACCAAGTACCTTCTAGGTGCACCTTCTAGCTCTAACATCATTTTATTGTAATTGACTGACCTCCATCTCTTGTCCTCCTTCAGTGGGTGACCAGGCCATCTTATAGAGCACCACATCTCTGGCAGGATGTGACCAGCTGACCCGGAAACTCTCTGAGGTCACCTCTGATGTCATCAGGCTGAACGGGGCAGGCACAAGCTCTGAATGAGATCAAATCAAACACGGTCAAGCAATCTAAGTTCCTTTGCTAAAGTGCAATTAGTTTTTTTCACAAAAATGGACAATTATGTTCAAAGTGGGTTACATACAAACTAAAACAGTAGTTAACTGCAAATAATAATAATAATAATTTCAGTATTTTGTCTTGTGTTCCAGTAAAATATGTAAACATCCTTGCAACAAGATAGATACACTTGAAAATTTGTGTTCTTCTTTTGTGTTCCACAGATGAAAGTCATAAGGCTTTGACATGACATGAAGTCGAGTAAATGATGACATAATTTTCATTTTTGGGTGAACTAATCTTTTAATTTTCATTCGATGAATGAATTCCTGAACATTCTCATTTCCACAGAGCGACCGGCATTTACCATAACAATCACTTTTAAATTCAAACGTATTCCCTAGAAATTTCTCCATGTAACCTGATTACTACAACGACAATGTCAGGACACCCATGGAACAATGAAACTCAGGAAATGAAGGCCCAGATCTATTATAGATTCCAGCAGCCAATCAATATTTACTGAAGGTAACAGCCTGCCTAGAAAGTGATGCTTTGTCCAGAACAGAGAAAGCATCCATTCCCGCTTTCCAGCTGGAGAAAATTGCAGACTCTGTGTGTGACGAATATTGTAAATTCTGTTGGAGGAGGAAAATACGACAAAATATGCACATACTTGTACATGTTAAATCAGCACTGCTGCACGTAGATGAGATTTGTTTTTGCCGTGCTCATGATAATGAATACCAATGGGCCATGTCTCTTTTGGGTTTGGAAAAATAATTTGCATAAATCCACACCTACCACCCAGCATATGCTGGCATCCTTAACGCAGCCAAAACACAGAATTACTGAATTCACCCATTTAAACATTTTTAAGCAGTTCATTGGCAGGGATCAAACAGTCTTACTTGTATTAAATCCACCACTGAGCGCCTCTGAATGGCCGGCATCGTAGAGAGCAAAAACTGCAACGGTGTACTCTGTTAAGGGTGACAGGTTCTTCAAGTACACATTGGTGATTGGACCCAAATCCACCTGGACAGAAACAAAAAATAATGACACAGCAAATATAATGCAGGCCCTTGTAGTTATTTATTCTTAAAGTATTATTTGACTAATATTCAGTAATTCAAATAATTTTATATTAGGGATGCAACGATATTATCAATATTGTGATCGCAATAGCAAATTATCGTGGTCACATGACGATATAAAACGATAGGTCTTCCGGGCAAAAAGTGTAGTTTTTAAAATATATCTTATTTTTATCTTATCTTATTTTAAAATAAAAAGTCTTTAAAGTTGTGTTTTGGGCCATTACGCTTTGGCACAATATCTGTCAAACGAACTAAAACCAAAAGCACAATATGGCTTAATCCCTTCATCAAGTCTGTTTGCGCTGTGCATTTCAAAGCGAAGTGCACACATTGTTTAGGAGATCAGCTCATGATCCGGTGTTTTCCGCGCCTCAGAACGGCTTCGTTCACAGTGAATGAATGCAGTGAACTCGTTTATTTCACGTGCTGTGAGTTTAGCACGCATTTAGGAACGCAACAGCCACCAGTTAAGTTTTATTTTTGCGGCAGATGATTACAGCATTTCACTAGATTTGTAGTGAGACGCGTTTTTGTAAACATGTTTTCACTGAAGCTTGAGTTCCCCTTCGGGAAACGCTAGGGGAATGCCTTCAGCAATACCAAGCTCTGAATCATATGTGTAATCAGTCGAATCGATGGGCAGGACGTCAGAGGCGGGTGACGTCATGACCAGGAAGCTTTATAAGCACGTGAGGTGCAGCCGGCGCTAGCTTTCTGTCATTCAGCAAAGCTCTCTGTGTGTGTCGGTCACGATTTATGTTCTGTGAGTCTTATTTATTGTTGTCTGTCCAAAAGTTGCACAAGCATTCAAAATATAAGCTCCAGCAGAAAGAAAAAAAGATGTCTAAACTAAAGACAAAAAAGGGGCGAAAGCAGATCGCGTTACAGACTGTGTGTTCCTCCCTGCCCACACTACATCACGAGCGGGGATACACACAGTTTGTGCATGGTCTGCTTGGGAGCGAAGCATGCGGCATCGGCTCTCGAGAGGGCCGACTGTCCGCATTGTGAGCAGTTGCCACTGCGTTTGCTTCGCTCCCGGAAAGTTCTCTTTGAGGAGGGAGCCTTCACCAGCATTCCTCACGGTGCTGGCCCCGCTTCCGCCGAGGCGGAGCGGCAGCTGCACTCGTGGGGTTCGCAGCTGGATCTGGTGGAGGGAATGGAGACTGGCGAATCCCTATCTTCTTCCTCACCTGCCAGATCCACTGCTCGCTGGTATCGGAAGCCCGTTCTGCGGCTACTTCCCCCCCGGAGAGCGGGCTCGGCGCTTCTCCTATCTTCCTCCAAGGAGGTTGATGTGGAGAGCGTCGAAGATTCGCCCCCTCAATCCCCACAATATGAGGAGCTAATGGAGGTAGTGACTCATGTGGTTGCCAAGCTGAATATTGAGTGGCCCGCAGAGAAACAGACTGAACCGCAGAAAAGCAAACTCGATGAACGCTTTCTGTGGGCCAAGTCGCTACCTCCATGCCAGAGCCTGCCGTTTTTTCCCGATCTCCACACCGAGGTGTCGAGGTCGTGGAAGAAATCATTCTCGGCCCGCTTATTCGTCCCTGCCTCTGATTACTATGGAAATGTGGCGGGGGTGAGGGAATGCGGTTTCAGAGCGATGCCCCGGGTAGAGCAGACGCTTGCTTATTCGTCCCTGCCTCTGATTACTATGGAAATGTGGCGGGGTTGAGTGAATGCGGTTACAGAGCGATGCCCCGGGTAGAGCAGACCCTTGCGAACTATCTGTCACCTGGCGCGGCGGCGTCTCTGAAGGCTCCGGTCTTGCCCTCTAAGCCGCTGCGAACCACTTCAGAGCTGGTGGGCAAGGGGTACTCGGCAGCGGGTCAGGCTGGTGCGTGTCTGCACACTATGTCAGTGTTACAGGCGTACCAAGCCGACCTGCTAAAAGAGCTAGATGAAGGCGAGTTAAAGCAGATGATGTCTTCGAACTAAGGAGAACCGTTGATTTAGCTCTTCGCGCCACCAAGGAGACCGCCCATGCTATTGGGCGGTCCATGGCAGCTCTGGTGGCAGCGGAGAGGCATTTATGGTTGACCCTGTCCGATATGAAAGAGAAGGACAGGGTCTGCCTTATGGATGCCCCGCTTGTGCCTTCTGGTCTGTTCGGCGACGCCATCGATTCCGTCGTCGACAGATACCAGGAGGCTCGTAAACAGGCGGCGGCATTCCAGCGGTTTCTCCCTCGCCGTTCTATAGCTCTGGGGGCTGCTGGGCGGGAGCAGCCCCAGCCGGGAACCAGCTCCTCATATAGAGAGGTTCAAAAACAGAGCGTTGCCTCTCGCGCTCCCCCGCAGCGGGACCGAGGACGGCGGCACTCTAAGTCCCTCGACAAAGCTTTCCTGACAGACCTAAGTCCAGGACTGCTGAGGGCCGCCCCTACTGGGGAAGAGCAGGGTACACCGCATTACACGGTGTCCGTCTCTCCTCAGCGCCCTCGGGAAACCGTTCTGCCAACCCTGCCAGTGTTCCAGGGCACAGCGGTTTCCAGCGAAGGTTTCTCTCTGTATTTTCCGCCTGGGAACGTAGCGGAGCCGAGAGCCTCACCACCCCTTCGGGGGTCTCTCATGCAGCTAGCTCGGCGATCTCCTGCCGGTCCGCCGCTTCAGGGGACCCAGCTAGCAGCTCCAAATACACCAGAGGCCAGTCTCAAGAGACTGGTTCCCTTAGTACATTATTTAGCAGCGTGGAAACTACTGCCAAATGTATCTCATTGGGTCCTGCAGACTGTAGAAAGAGGCTATCGCATTCAGTTTGGCCCTCCGACGCCCCCTTTCAAAGGGGTTTTTCTCACAGTAGTGGGCCCAGAGCAGGCTCTGGTATTAGAGCAAGAAGTCAATACTCTCTTGAGGAAGGAGGCCATCGAGGTGGTCCCTCCTCTTGACAGGGAGTCCGGGTTCTACAGCTGGTACTTCATCGTTCCAAAGAAGTATGGAGGGTTGTGTCTAATTTTAGATCTGCGGCTATTGAACCACTCAGTCATGCGCCTGAAGTTCAAAATGCTCACTGTCGGACAGGTCGTGTCTCAGATCCGGTCCGAGGACTGGTTCGTCACGATAGATCTAAAAGATGCGTATTTTCATGTCTCGTGTCTCCTGCTCGGATCGAGTCGATCCGCACTACAGTCGTGGGAGTCAGAGAAGGCCGGTCACTCACTGTCAAGCAGTTTCAAAAACTTTGGTTCTTGTCCGGGCCGGTGGTGGGAGCTCCTTGTCGCCGCGTAACGCTAGCGATGGCCGCGTCCCTCACCGGTTGGGGAGCAATCATGAGTGGCCACCCTGCCCGTGGTCTGTGAAGTGGTCGCCATCTCACGTGGCACATCAATTGCCTGGAGATGCTGGCCGTGTTTCGAGCCCTCAAACACTTTCTTCCAGACCTAAGAGATCGCCATGTGTTGGTGCGCACCGACAACACAGCGGTGGTCTTTTATATCAACCACCAGGGAGGTCTACGTTCACGCCCCTTATACAAGCTGGCGCATCAGATCCTTGTGTGGCCCCAGGGCAAGCTCCTCTCACTGAGGGCAGTTCATATTCCTGGGCATCGCAATATGGGAGCAGACATCCTGTCGAGGCAGGGGCCGAGGCCCGGGGAATGGATGCTTCACCCAGAGGTGGTGAAGCAGATATGGAGAGTTTTTGGCCAGGCTCAGGTGGACTTGTTTGCGACTCAGACGACAGCGCAATGTCCCCTCTGGTTCTCTCTGACTCATCCAGCTCCACTGGGGCTGGATGCTATGGTACAGACTTGGCTGAGGCTTCGTCTGTACGCCTTTCCTCCGATCGCTCTGCTCCCGGGAGTTCTAGAGAGAGTGCGTCGGGACGGGGTCCGTCTATTGCTAGTAGCCCCGTTTTGGCCGGGTCAAGTATGGTTCCACGGACCTGATTTCTCTCCTCGACGGCACTCCATGGGAGATTCCCGTCAGGAGGGATCTCCTCTCACAGATGGAGGGTATGATCTTTCACCCCCGCCCAGAGTTGTGGAAGCTGTTGGTGTGGCCCCTGAGGGGGCACAACTCATATCTTCTGGTCTCTCAACCGAGGTTGTTGAGACCATCCTCCAATCTAGAGCTCCCTCAACGAGGAAACTGTACGCCCTGAAGTGGAGGCTCTTCACTTCATGGTGCGGAGACCGCCTGCTTGACCCAGTTAACTGCCCGATTGGTACAGTGCTGGAGTTCTTGCAGGCCCATTTCTCCGCGGGGTTAACCTACTCCACCCTGAAGGTCTACGTGGCGGCTATAGCGGCCTGCCACGCCCCTCTTGATTGTCACTCAGTGGGCAAGGACCCCCTTGTTACACGTTTACTCCGCGGTGGGATGAGGCTCAGGCCTCAAGTACGATCTTGTGTCCCTCCTTGGGACCTCGCTGTGGTGTTAGAAGCTCTCTGTGGGGAACCATGGTTAAATACGTAACCTGGGACGTTTTCCTTCATAATAAAAGCTCTACTGCTGTTTCCGTCCAAATAAAAGTTTAAAAGTGCAGTATGAGTTGCTGACAGCTAGCGCTTTAAATGCAGTCCAAATTCAAAATATCTCTTTCAAGTGTAGATTTTATTATTTAAGTGTAATTTTCCCTACTTTAGTGTAAAGCAAAAATAATATACCTAAGAAATTTTCATTTTCATTTATTTTAGTGCAATTGTTTTACAATATGGCTATTACTGTCATTGTTGTTATTATATTCTAATTAGTTTGGCTTCCTAAAACACCAGTGTGAATGTAATATAGACTGAGACAGTATATCACAAATAAAAAAAGGGTTGAGTCCCCTTTAATGTTCAGGTACAAGTCAATTCACTGACTTTTTTCTGACTTTTGTTAGTTAAGAACATGGGTTGGAGCTCTTAATTTTGAACTCTCAAAGTGCATTAGATAGAAGAATTTAACTTTAAAACGTACAAAATTAAAAATTTTTTACCCAATTCTTAATTTGTACTTTTTTAATATCGCAATGAATATTATCACATCGTAGACGTCATATCGCGATATTATCATATCGTGAGATTTTGATATCGTTAAATCCCTATTTTATATACTACACATCTGATTAACTGAGTGTGAGCGTGAATGAGAGCATGTTTGTTTAACAGTGAAACGAGAGCATGTCATGTATTGTAGGTTGTGCTGTAGTGATCACCTGACTGGTCTGGACTCTATCTGTCTTCATATACACGACACGGTAGCCCTTAACCTTACTGGACACTGCGTCCCAGTTCAGTCGCACAGAGCTGTGGTCAACTTCAGTGACCCGCAGGTTACGTGGAGGTCTCAGGGACACTGCAGGAAGACAGGGACTAATGATCAATCACTGACACATACTGAATTTTAAGTGACATTGTTACAACATTAAAGTCACAATGATTTTGATGCACTTTTTAACTGCTCATTAATTTTCCTAAAAACACGTTCTGTCCTTGTCTTCCAACTCGAGAATGAGAGCGTGTAAGACAATGTAACATCTTTGAGTTTAACTTGTTAAGCAGGTAATTTTGATTCATTTTAATGGACCAGTTCAAACTGCCAGTTTTAATTAATTGGTTTTTTTTTTCATTTTAGGATTTAGTAGGATTTTTTTCTTTAATTATACTTTTATTCAGCAAGGATGCATTAATCTCATCAAAAGTGACCATAAAAACATTTATAATGTTAAATGTTGGGAATTTTTTTTTATAAATGCTAATAAATGTTGTTCTTTTGAACTTTCAATGAATCAAATAATTCTTTAAAAAAACGCATTACGGTTTCACCAGATCAGCATATTAAAATGATTTCTCAAGACCAGTGTTGGGCAGTAACGCCTTACTTAGTAACGCGTTACTGTAATTTGATTACTTTTTTAGTAATGGAGTAATTTAACGCGTTATAATTTTAAAAATAGTAAATAGAGTATAGTTACAAGCCAAAGTCTCTATATGTTACTGCCACATTACATTCTGCCATGCCAAACCATGCATGCAGCAGCTGCTTGCTTTAGTTAAAAATAATAGTGTTCTGTGAATGTTGATGCTTTAATAACAAATATTTATCGGGAGCATGTATGCTGGGATTTCATAAATTTAATGGAGAAAAAAGTAACGTAACTAGTAATGTAACTAATTACTAATTACCTTTGAAATAAAGTAATCAGAACAGTAACGTGATTACTTTTAAAAGGAGTAATCAGTAATCAGTAATTTGTTTACATTTTCAGAGTAACTTGCCCAACACTGCTCAAGACTGGAGTAATGACTGCTGAAAATTCAGCTTTGCCATCACAAAAAAAAATACAATATTATATTATATTATTATTTAATATAATTATACTTTTACTTTTTAATTATATTTTATCTTTTAAAATACTTTAATAATATTTCACAATTTTACAGTTTTTACTGTACCTTGACCTTTTAATGTATTTTTTATGTATTTTGACCTTTTAGTTACTTTTTAACTGCAGTGTAAATTGTGCCTTGATTATTGAACTAAAACGCACATCTTAACAGAAGTTTACTCTTTGAATTCAACATTTTTTATATAATTGGCTACTATGGCTGTTTTGATTAAATCATTTTTGATCTGATTAAAAAAACACACAATTATAAGCCATTTCAAAACAAATACACACATACTGATTATTATTAAAAGACTGAAAATATTGAAATATTTTATTTATCTATACCACCCAGCCCTATTACTTGGAGCACTTTTAAACACAGTTTAGTGTTTATTAATTAATTATTCTGAGTTTATCTGTGCAGCAGAATTCAAAATAGAACCATTAAACATAAAAACAGGTTGGAAAGAAAACTGATTGCATGTTTAAATTTAAAACAGACTGGCTTGGACACTCACTGGTGGTCTCCTGAACAGTAATGGGATCACTGGCCTCCTCTCCGAACATGGCATAGACCGTAACGCTGTACTCTGTGTCAGGAATCATTTCAGTCAGTTCCACATCAGTCACCGACTCATCCACCTTTAGCTGTATCCCAAAAACAACGGCAACACCTTTAGAGCAGCATAAAGGCTGCTGAAACACAGATCAAAGTGCAACCAAGGGAACTCAAACGTGATGAATGTTATTCTTCTTCTACGGCTCCCATGAAAAGAGTGTAACAGCAAAGCTACTATTTTGGGGGAAGTGTCATCATGCTGGCACGGTCTTAATGTTTACTCAAACACAGACAGGCACACTCACAAAGACAATTTACAGCCTCACCTCTCTTTCATCTGTAGTCTCACTTCTCAGTGGAGCGTAAAGGATCATGTACCCAGAAGCCCCTTCTGCATCCCTCCAGCGGGCTCTCATGCTGTTGTCTGTCATGTCGTACACCTCGAGATCACTCACTGTTGGTAGAGCAACTGAGATACACACATACATACAAATCAGACATCCATATTTAACACAGACAGACGGTCTGTTTTTTTTTTTGTGTGTTTGCATGTGTGTAAATGCGAACATTGTAGTCATTTTATAAATCCATATTTTTGTCTTATTTTACAGTAAAGGTCAGCGCCAATTGGCCTTGTGGGCAGCACGCTGACATGTAGCTCGGTTGATTTAATTTCATCTTAATTTAATCTTTAAATTAATTTAATCTTTATATTATTCTATATATATAATGCATTTTTAATTACACTTAAAGTTACATTTTAATATCTTTTTTAAGAATAATTTATCATTTTATTTATTTAAGGATAATAATGCTTAAAATGGAGAAAAAAAATAAAAATGTAAACATTTAATTTACTTTAATTCATTACATTTTATTTAGTCTATTTTAAATCCAAATTTTATTTCAGAAAACAACTTATAATATCTAACACAATTTAGCTTCTCATTTAAATCTTGCTTTACTGGAAAAAAAAATACTGATTAAACTATTTGTGTGTCTTGAGTGTTTTTCAGTTTTGGATGTGCGTGTAAAAAATTTGCAAAGATCAGAAGTGTGTTCTGAGTTGGATTCTGTGAAGAGTGTGACTTTGATGGAGTGTGAAGGGAAGCAGAAAATTTTTTCATTCTGGAACAAGCACACATGAACAGTCTTTACAACAATCTTCTACCACAAACCAAAGACTTTAAACATCTTAATCAAACACAAAACGTTTCAGAAGTCAGTTCTGTGTTCTTGAGCTGACTGACATGCGTCTGCTCAAAAGTAGTGGTTAGGAAATAAACATACTGTATATTAGAAGGTGATGATAGAATTAGTGTAAAGGGCATTTAGGAAAAAGAAATAGGCATGTGGTTTGTGGGTAATGACTGTTCTACAGTGAAATCGTGTTGAAGGACACGAGCCTGTAAAACATGTGATTTGAAATGTTCTGTAGTCAAGGTTGGTCGTGGCAAGTTTAGAATATGACTCACGCGTGATCTCGCTGCCTCTCAGAGCGTCACTCGCTGCGCTGCGGTACACAGCGAACACAGCAATCTCGTATTCAGTCAGAGAGTTCAAATTCTGCAGGACGACTGAATTCTCCATGCCGCCCACCACAATCTGTACAGCAAGACAACAGCGGTTTGTGATGCCTAGCACAGCAGTTTTCAGAATGGTTATGAAAAATAGGACCAAAAAACTCAGCTGTATTTAATAATGTGGCAAAGTGCAGCACATAATATTTATAGTATTGAGCTGACACCCATCACAAAAATGGAAATAGAACAAAAGATAAAAGAGGCACTGAAAAGTATTTTGACATTTAAGCTACAGTTAAAAATGCAATACTGTCTTTCTTCTAGATAACAAAATATCAAATGAATTGGGGTTTATTTTTAAGCCAGAAAGCACAAAAAGGATTTGGATATTTTGTGGCATTGCTAATAGCCGAGTAGCATATTTGAAAGTTGCAATAGAGCATTGGTCACCTCTTCCAGAATATCTGCTCCAGTTGGATGGTAAACAACCCGATATTTTTCCACACCGCCAGACGCACGAGTCCAAGACACACAAAAACTATGTGCAGTCACCTCAGAAGTGACCAAGTCCTGGGGTGGAGATGCCGTCTCTTCAGTGGAAAAATCTCCTGTCAATCATGAGGGAATCATGAGGCTTTAGATCAGACATCAGATACTGTATCTAAGTTTAAATAGCAATTAAAACACTCACGTTTAATATCTTTGTCTTGTTGGTCCACTCCATCACACACCTTTCTGGTCAGACCGTCCACTATAGTGCTCATGATACTGAAGTCTGCCACATTATAAACATGTGTTTCCTCTGGTTCAGAGGCGATGGCCTTCAGCTCGTTCTCATCAGCATTCTTCACACCTACGCACAACCACACATATTCACACAGGTTTCTGGAATACCTCAAATAAATAACTTGTGTTGATAATATGTCAGTGTTGACAGTATACAATCTTTTGGCAGATTTTGTAAATACATATTAATGATAACGAAACAAACAAACCCAGCACCATATCACAAATTACACAGCAGTCTGTGAATGCAGGTACGGTTTTATTGAGCCAATTTGTCATTGCACAAAGTATCATCAGAGGACAGGGAAGAACATGCTTGATTTATGAACACTCACAATCAACAAAAGCAAAATAATTTTACTCATAATTTTAACAGAGCAGCTTTGGGATCCACACTGGTTAGAGACAACTGATGGCATCTTGAACTCCAAAAAATTATGTGTGTGTTTACGAGTGTGACAGTAACTCCTGGCAGTCCCACTGTGTAATAACTACATATCCACACACAGAGGGGGTAAAGTGATGAAGTGTCAGTACGGGTAGTAAATCTGAGGAGCGCAAGACCACAGAGCTCAGCAGTGTATCATGGGAGTCTGTTTTGTTCCTCCCTCAATCATTTATTTTCACAGAAGAACTGGCCGTCAAAGGCTTATAGCATGATGCAAGTCATGTCTATAAGAGCATTAATGTTTGGCACCATCTACAGAGGCTGAAATACAGAACAGGGACATTATCCAAACTCAACTAGTCCTGGACATGAATACAGAGAAATCCATTGACGCAAAGATGGCAGCGAGGAGTAGAGAATTGGGGCTCTTAATCCGTTGCTAATAACATATTTCCATAAGCTTAAAAGAGAGTGATTTACATTTTAAAGGGATAGTTCATCCAAAAATTTTTATTTTTATTATTATTTCCTCACACACGCTTTTATTCCAGGTAGTTGCTAAGTATTGAACTCCAGAACCAAATCTCTGATTTGTAAAAAAAATTAAAAAAATTTAAAAAAAAAAAACTTTTATAAACTGGATAAACTGATTCATCAAAAAGATTCACAAATCAAAAATTGCTACTGGTATGATTTCTCATGAGCATGTCAAGACAAATGGAATGAATGTTAAATTTTCAGAGAATATATATTTATTTATTTACTTCTTACTTCCTAATTACTTCCTTACTTGTTTGTTTTTGGTGAATATTAACAAGGAATAATTATCTCAATCTTGAAGTCTCATGAAAAGTTTTTCCATGAATAATGATTTAAATTTTAATATGCTCTGTGATGATTTTCAGTGAATAATGATTTAAATTTTGGTCTATTATGTAAAGATTTTTAGTGAACAATGTTTACATTTTGATCAATTTAAGATTTTTTGTTAATAAAGATTGAAATTTTGATCTTTCATGTGAAGATTTTCAATGAATAATTATAAAAAATGTTGGTCTAGTTTGGCCTTAAAAGTTCACCTTCAGGACACGTCCCTCACCGGTTGGGGAGTGGTCATGAGTGGCCGCTCAGCCCACGGTCTGTGGAGCGGTCGCCATCTCACGTGGCACATCAACTGCCTGGAGATTGATCCGGCAACATCGATTCATTAAACCCTAAGAGCCCCGGGACTTATCTACTAAGCAACAGACCCCTCGTTGCCAACTTGGAAAACCAAAAAAGGTCATGCGATCGCTATAGGATGCTGTGGAAGCGCTTGCTGCAATGCAGCTGCTGTAGATTGCAGCTATTGGGCTGCACAAGCTCTCTTTTGGTTGCGGGACGTCCTCTGGGAGCTCTCAATCAAACATATGCTAGAGGAAGAGAAGAAGAGACAAGCGAATGAGATTAACATGACAGACAATGCAATCAACTCTTCGCATCCTTCATGAATGCAAAATCAAAGCAGCGGCGATATGATATATGCATGCAGAGCTCCATTAATTATTCCTATTCTGGCTTCAATATCATCGCCTGCGTGTACCGCGGCATCTCCAAACATGTGGAATATTCACTAGAGGTGAGAGTCTGCGGGCAGGTCCCGTGGCAGGTCACGTTTATTGTTCTCATTAAATGCATATTAAGATTAACTACTGAATGGACGCTCTTGCTGCTCCTGTCAGATCCCTCATGTCAGAAATTTGTCAGCTATCTTCATTCCCTTGCCGCTGGGGTGTCTAGACTACTAATGTGGGGGGAAGGTGAATTCTTGCTCTTTGGAGTCATTGAATAATGATGAGTTTTTAGCAAGCATGTCTTTTTGGCTACCTTTCAACTTTCTTTGAGGAGAAGTCATTAAGGAATACAGGGATGTTGAAGGGACAAAGATATAGTAAGCCTGGGGTTATAATAGTCTGATTGATATCTGGAGTGGTTCTTAATATGCTAACAATATCACCTAAATAATTATGCATGTGCTACCTACGGGTAGCTATTATGAAATACAGCACACCCAAACAGGATGGGAAATTTAAGAAGTTCTTGATCTCAAAAAGCCCATCAGATTTTATTTTCCCCTAAAACTCTAAAAGGCAAACTTTTAATTTATTTTAAATATTTTTTTAAATAGAATAAAATAAAATTCTGAGTGAGTAAATTTATTTATTTATTTTTTTAAAGTCTCTTACGCTCACTGCAATTATTTGCAATTAATCTCAGGGTAGAAAGCCCATTACATTTTATTTTCCCCTAAAACTCTAAATGGCAACCTTTTATTTTTTATAATATAATATAATATAATATAATCAAAAATGCAAATTTGGGGTCAGTAAGATATATATATTTTAAGTCTCTTATACTCACAATTATTTGATCAAAACACAAAAAAACAGTACTATTGTGAAATATTATTATAATTTAAAATAACTATTCTAGTTTTACTTTTAATCTAGTTTTTCTTTTAAACCATGATACATTGTTTGTCAAATTTAAATTAATAAATATGCAACACTTAAAATATGCAAAACCGTTGCTCTAAGATGTTCACCACTTATTTACTAAAAGAAACATAATGCAGGATTTATTGTAAAATACTTTATAAAACTATAATTTAGTATAATACAATGTAATGTAATGTAATATAACAATACACACTGACAGCACATGTAAAGCAAAATACTTTATAAAAATGTAATGTAATATAAAAATAATAATACACATACATATAAGCCATATACTTGTGAATAGTTTCTAAGTATCTGAGAACAATTCTGAGACTGTATCGGAGCAACAGTGGCATATCAACAGGAAAGAGAGGAGAGAGAAAAACAAAGAGAGAGAAACAATAAGAGAGAAGGCCTTTAATAACTGAAGTGGGCAGTGCGATAAAACATAAAACCAGAAGAAGAGCTCATCTGGGTCTCTCAATGGCATGTTTAAATACCATTCAGCGCCCATTAAGGTTAACAGCTCTAACCAACAGATCTCCCCCTCTATTCCCACTTTTTTTATATCCTAAAGAATGGAGACAGGGGTTATTGAAAAAGTGCGAGGAGAGCGGCTGATCTATCTAGCCTCTGTAGAGCATTTTATTACGGCGGCACTATTCCTCTCTCAAGCTTCAGCTCTCTCTCAACTGCAGGCAACTTTAAAATGTATTAAAATAGAAAACTATTAAAAATATTTCACCATATTAGCACAGTGTTTTTATTATATTTTTGTCAAAAAAATCAAATAAATGCAGCATTAGTGAGGAGACTTCTTTTAATAACATAAAAGAAAATTATCATCCTCAAACTTTTGCAGTCCACTACTTTTCATAGTGGATATACGTATATAGAGATAATTTTTATATTAATCATTTATTAGTTATCAGCCATAACATTAGTTTATCAGTATCAGTCAGAATTGTACAATGTTTTAATATCACCTTTTATTCTTTTTATGTCTCTAATTTAACATAAATTTACTAGAAATAATGATCAAGATATAAGAAATAAAATGTATGAACTTACATTAAAAATGATCAATGTCACTTTTATTATCTCTCTACATAAATACACATGTACATTTGTGTGTGAAGAAATAGTACCCAAAACTACAGCAAACCATATCCTGTATCGTGCTTGTAATGCAAGTCAGCAAAGGTGCATATTTTAATTTCAGCCAACTTTGGTTGAGTGGGCTAAAAGTGGACCACAGATCCGGGGCCCCCCCGGTTCCAGCACCCCTAGCAGACACAAACCTACAGCGTGGAGTGGAGTTATGAGAGCGGAGAAGAGTATTTGTGATGTTGACGTGTGGGAGCATTGATGCAGCCCACATCTAGATTCCTCCAGGCAGACCAGCTGGAAACAGTGATGATTATTATTCTCATTCTCATAGCACTCCTGTTAGATTCTCTTTCTCATTCAGCGCTAAAGAGGTCAGGCAGCTCCAGACCAAACACGCTCGGTCTGCACACTAAACAGCCTACATGCTTTGTTTTACATATTACTTAAGTGGTTCATTTAAGTGCATCACGTCTAAGAATGCATGCTCAGTGTCTGACCAATCACAGACAGAATTCATGATTACTCACCAATCTTATGGTTGAGTTCACTGTCATGTAAAAGTCATCAGATGCCTCTAAGCCTCCTTCTGAGAATGGCCACATAATGCTGTCCAATCTAATATCTTCCATACAAGTTCAAAGGATTCAGTCCTTTAAAGTAAAGGAATTTCAATCATTAATATGGTTTGCAGTCCACGGCTTCTTTACAAGCTCATTTTTTTTTCAAATGACCATTTTCTCCCAGACATGAAGATGATTTATTATGCGGCCTCCATTTATCTGGGAATGAAATTGACTGTGTTGTAATTCTGTCTGGTATTTATTTAATTTTTTGGATGCTTCTATTATTCTCAAGCAGCATTTTTACTGAAGCGCAGGCTTTGGGCTGTGTCTGGGCTGGAGGGATTGTTTTATACTCCGTCTGGGGTTTGCGTGGGAAGAGGCACAGACCAAAAGGCCTCTAGACACTTTGAACATGTCACCGCTAATTTCCAAACTGCCCTTCAGCAACACACTATATACAGCATCTGCTAACAGGCTCTCACACGAGGAGTGATGTTATAGGTACAAATAAATAGAAACCTACAGAGTTTGGGTAATCGTGGCTACGAAGAGAGCCTGTCTCAGCTTGTCAAAGCTCGCTGAAGATAGTTGCATCACATGCTGAGATCGATGGTCAACAGAACTTTTATAACTTCTAGAAGTTTATTTCAGACAATGAGCCTCTCTTGGGTATAACACCCATGCAGACAGATAATCAATACTTCCGACTGTATCGTGTTCAGATTTTTCAATAAATTACATCAATCTCACCATTTACAAACATTATAAAACATCCAGTGACTCTAAACTGTACATATTTCAAGTAACATAGCAAAGAAGTACACTTTCTCTGATTTAACTCTAAACAGGCAAACTGCAAAGAGCCTACAAGAGATGTGTTCACGCTCACAAAAAAGCTACAAAAGCTGTCACTGGGTTGGTACTAATATGTACCATTTAGGTACTAATATGTAAACTTTAGGTACTAATATATACCTTTAAGCTACCAACATGCACCCTTTAGAGGTAAATTAGGTACAACGGTGCACCTTTTGAAAAGGTACCATCTGTGACAGCATTTTTTTTCCTGTAAGTGTTGGAATCTGGGGCCTAAATTGCTTTATTACACAGCTTTCTGAAATACTTCATTCTGACTAGTAAATTTTTTGTTGTTAGTTAAGTGTTTGTTTAGTGTTTTATTTTCGTATTGTTTAGTGCTTTGTCTTGTTTTATGTGTTTTGTTTTGTGTAGTTGTTTTTGTTTTATTTTGTTTATATTCCTTTCATTTACTTTCAGTTAATTTTCTTTTTGTCTTGTTTTCGTTTGTTCACACAATGAAAGTCAATTCTTGTTTGGACTCCACTGACTTTTATCCCTTTAAAGCCTGGTACACACTGGGACGATTATCGCGCGCCAATGTTTTTTGACGCGTCTTTTGTGTTCATACCCAAGCGATTTTCGCTGGTGAACGTGCAAATTCACTCCCTGTCATTAGATGGCACTTAATGAAAAACAGAAATACCCCGGTACACATTGAATCCTATTAGATCTGCAATTCCTCTCCATAACAACTCCCTCTTATCGAGATTTTTGTAGTCATAAAGTCATAAAGCCCTTTGTGTTCAGACACCAATGAGACCAGCAGCTCTACATTCATCTTGCCTCGATGCATCTTCTTGGTCTACTTACTTCCTCTTTGTCGTTAGGTATCAATGTGTGCTCTGCAAGACCGTTTTGTGCTTGTGCGCCAACAAGTCATGTTTTACTGTAACATCAGCAGCTCCAGGCACGTGAACAAAAGCGCCAATCTCATTGGTCAGCCAGTTTTTAACGCGGCTCAAAACGAGCCCGAGGCGTTTTTTTAAAAATTACGCTTTTACGCCTCGTGTTTTGCGCGCTGGTGTGCACACTCACATTGGCACCCTTTGTTTAGTCACGAGGCATTAAACGTCGGCGATAATCGCGCGCGATATTCGTCCCGGTGTGAACAAGCCTTAAGTGTAAGATGTTGTAAGTTTGAATCTTGCTCAACTGACAACGTTTTAAGTTTTTCAATAAGTGTTTATAAGTAATGGTGCTATATTTGGTTGCATTTTATTGTATTTTGCTAGAATAAAAAGCATTTGCAAACTTCGGATGAAAGATTAAGTGTGTGACAGCTGCGCATGAGGCAGTGCTTTGAATATTGCCACTCTATGTAAACTACTGAGTCTGCCAGTGTGAGGAATGGGTAATACTTAATGCAACGATCTTTGTAGTTTTTTTGACTACTGGAAAGGGGAGAATACAAAGGGAGATCACCTCAGACAACTTACTGCAACAATGTTAAGAGTGTCACATAGTCAGATTTACAAGAGTGCTGACAGCTGAGTTAATCACAGATTTTTACAGAGGCTGAAATGCAAGACGGGGGGTTGTAGTGCCTATGTCCTACACCAGGGATCCTCAAATCTGGCCGACGAGATCCACTTTCCTGCAGAGTTTAGCTCTAACCCTAATCAAACACACCTGAGCATGCTAATCAATGTCTTCGGGATCTTTAGAAAATTACAGGTGAGTTTGATCAGGGTTGGAGCTAAACTCTGCAGCGCATTGGCCCTCCAGGGTAAGATTTGAGGAACCCTGTTCTACACTATGCTTGTCTAGTGTCTGATAGCAAACTTAACCCCTTCATGATAATACAAGATTTGTCTACTCATGAAGGAATGTTTATGAAAGTAAAGTTAGGACTTTTTTAGAACTTTAAGTTTTTTTTGTTTTGTTTTTTTGTAAATTAAAATTAAGGAATAAATTTAATGGAACACAATATGTCAGTATGTCTATAAATGTAAATGCCTTGTATTAGCAATGCATCAGAGTTTGAAAAAAACTAAATTCAACAGATCTCCATTACATTTCAGTTAATTTTACAGAATTTATATACTGAAATAACTATTACTCTACCTTCTGTTCACTCTGCAAAAGTGATGGTTTCCTCTATATTTTTGTCTTATTTTCCAGTGGAAATGTCTAAAGATTCTTAACTCAGGATACATTTACTTGAGAAGCAAAATAAAAAAATTCAAAAGCCTTATTTTATGAGAAATTGATCGAGTTGCCATTTGTGGTTAAAACAGGAACAATTATCTGCCTGTGGGCTTAAAAAACTTCTACTTAATTCATAGGAGGAAAACGTTTTATTACCCCACTGACAGATATTGTTTCTTGTTTTAAAAATAAATTAATTTGTTCACACTTGACCAATTCTCACTATTAACTATTAACTACTACTTTTGCCCCAATAAACTCCTAATTTGCTGCTTATTAATAGTTAGTGAGGTAGTTGATTAGGAAGTTTAGGTATTGGGTCGGATCAAAGAATCTAAAATATGTTCAATGCAGAATAAGATATTCATATGTGCTTTACAAGTACTAATAAACAACCAATATGCTAGTAATATGCATGCTAATAAGTAATAGTGAGAATTGGTCCCTATACTAAAGTGTAAGTATTCATTTAATTTTGTTCAAATTCTCAGAAAACAAACTTCATATGTTCAATTGTATGTATGCAACGTTTAATGTTATTTAAGACTTTTTGCTCTGGTTTAAAACCTTTATAACCTCAGAATTGGTGAAAACGTGAATTAAGACTTTTTAGGACCTTTTTAAACCCTGCTACTTCATGCTGAGGTCTTGATCACCCTGTTGGGGGTCGTTTTGCGAAAATGACCATCTGACTGTACATTATCCATTACTTGTACCCCATTACATCATCATGTTGCAGTCATACCGGATATCAATTTTACTGGCACATCCCCAACAGCCATTATGGGCGATCCTCACAGGGGTTAATTAGCACTCATTTTCATTAAGCTATAGGCCAGACAGGGTGAAGTCTAAAAGCAGCAACAGCTTGGCAGAGATGTCGCACTTTAGCATTTAGCACGAGACTTTGAAATGTGAGCATGGGGAATTTTTGCCAGAGATGGAGAGAATGTGGATGAGAAACAAAGAGTGAGAAAAGCCCACCTCAGTGTCCTCTGCTGTAATGAGTGAACTACTTTTCATGTTCAGAAGCACCCTACATTAGCTTCAGTGCCGTCTGATCTCTGACCTTCTTCTCATGTGCGGGTGAAGGGCAGGACAGAGGATCGCTATCCCACAAGAGCCACTATTAACCAACTCTGTGTTTCATCAATTGCCAGTCAAACCAACCCACACCACACCAAAACTCTATGTGCATCATAAAAAAACAGTCCTTAGAAAAAATGACCAGAGGCACTACTAAATCCTGAAGGAGGTCCAGGGCCTAAATAAATGATAACACTGGAGATTAACGTGGCGATAAATTTTAGAGCCTGAGTGTGCTTCCTCCCAATGGTTTGGCAGATGTTATGAAAATATCAGTTTGCCCTCGTGTTGTGCCTTCCCTCAGGCCTTGAGTGCTGGCACTTTATATGGGCGAGGTGTCAGAGGAGAACTCTTTATTGAGTCATCCATTAGCCGCCCAACACAGCTTTAAACAGCCGTCTGTTGGGTTGCCCCAATTTTAGGCACTATATCTATTAAAATATAATGAGAATTTGTGCTCTTTGAAAAGAAACAAGTCAGCTTCAATCTGACCGCAAAAAGTATGTTGCAAAAGCTCAATTTATTAATCTAAACTGAATTATTTTTATGTTGATTTTCAATTTAAAAAATCTACAAAACCTTATTTACATACAAATAAACAATGTATAAGACATTAAAACTTGTTGTTGGAAAATCAGTGTTATTTTTGTATTATTTATATATTTATTATCTATTATATTATTATATTATCTATCTATCTATCTATTATATTATTTATTAATGTTTTAATTAACTTTTTTTAATTAAATTTTTTTTATTTTCATTTTAGTAATTTTGTAATATGCTTTTATCATTTTTAGTAGTTTCTTTTAAAATATTTTTATTTAGATTTAATTTACTTTTATTTCAGTTTGTTTAAAAAAAATTTAGTACCTCAACTTTCGCTAATTTTAGTTAGCTACCAAGGCAACATTTCTAATTTAAAATTCAATTCTAAATTATTTCAGCTTTATTTCAATTATCAAAAATAATTGTAATAGTTTTAGTTAACAAGAACAACACTGCAGAGAAAATATAATATAATAATACACTGAATTAAAAAAAAAGCAATGGTTTAAACGTTATTACATTTTGATTTATGTTTAAAGGGGTCATAGGATGCCCATTTTCCACAAGTTGATATGATTCTTTAGGGTCTTAATGAAAAGTCTGTTAATTAGTTAGTTAAAACTTTTCAATGGTAGTGTAAAAAAACTTAACATCACTTTTTTACCCTGTCAAAAACAGCTCTTTCAGATCAAGCCGTTTTTGTAGCATTTTCCTTTAAATGTTAATGAACTCTGCTGACCCCGCCCCTCTCTTCCGAGCTGCTCTCAGAGAGACCGTTTACTTCAGCCACATTCATCGTGAAACTTGCTAATTAGCACAATATTAGGAAAGGCGATTTGCAAAGATTCTTTACAAAACATTATACTCACTTCTTCTGTAGATGAGGTTGGATCATGAATGATTCGCGCGAACATAGACGCATCTATGTAGATCAGGGGCGCATTCTCTTCAGAAACAACTGAAATCCAGATCTTCAGCGGCTCAGATGTCGGGAGTAAATGACGACTGCTATGTTCATTATTACATCCAACAACAGAACACCTCAATCGCTTAGGAGCCATTCTTGTCTACATCTGCTCCAGCGGTGAAACAATGGCGGACTGATGACAGCTCACTCAGGGCGGGTCTGAGGTAAGACACCAGTCCAGTCTGTGCTGAAACGCTACTGTCAATCAAACTATCGTGGGAGGGGCCTGTCTGTGTGACGTCACACAGGCAAGGCATCTGAGATCGCCTCGATTTGAGAAAGGGGAAAACGTTTAACACGATTTAAAAAAAAAAACACTGGGTGGATTTTTATCATTATAGGGTGGTTGTGTACACACACTGCCAACACACATTTCAGTTCAAACAACTTGTAAAAGTGCATGTAGCATCCTATGACCCCTTTAAAATTTATACACATATACATTTAAAAGAAATTTTGGTTCTCACATAAAACTTATTTTAAGGGCGTTTACATATTTTTACTGGAAGCCAAAAACTGATTAAAACAATAATTTTGCAGTGTTTTTCAACACAAATTGCTTTTTATTATAATGTTGGATTGTTCCCTAAAGAAAATTTCATCCAAGACTTAAAATCTTAATGACCTTGAATCGCTGCCAAGCTCTCCTCCCAGGCGTATGAATTCACGGAGAGGGACCAACACATCATACTCCCAGATGCTTAATGGTGCTTGTGCAGAGGACAAGCTCCACACATATATTCAGAGTTATGCCCCGCTGGATTATTACTGATTCCCCCCGGTGGGCGGCACTGGAGCGGAGGTTTTATTGCCTCACTAGAGCAGTGTGTTGTAAATACCCATCACACACCTGAGCTGAGACTTTCATTAGCGTGCATCAGACGTCCCGCAGATCACATGCAATGTGGGAGGTGAATGGGGACTTGACTTGAGCAAAATTAAAGAAAAGAAAGCAAAAGAAAAGGAAACAAAATTGGACAGATTTGGTCAGGGGACACAGAGACAAAGACAGTCAGGATTTCCAATAGATAGATAGACAGACAGACAGACAGACAGATAGATACATAGATAGATAGATGGATAGATAGACAGACAGACAGACAGACAGACAGACAGACAGACAGACAGACAGACAGACAGACAGACAGACAGACAGACAGACAGACAGAAAGATAGATAGATAGATAGATAGATAGATAGATAGATAGATAGATAGATAGATAGATAGATAGATAGATAGATAGATAGATAGATTTATTCCTGTGAATTTTCTGAAAGTGTGTTCTTAAAATAGTGTCTCAAGTGTGCTCATGATGCTTCAGAAATCAAATGCTGAAAACACTGTGCTGCTAAATTGCCTTCAATTTAATGCATCCTTACTGAATATATAGGCTAATAAGTATTAAATAAATGAATTAATGAATAAATTATATATTATTATATATTATATAAAATTACATATACATATTCAACTGACCCCATACCTAATTTTGTTACTTAATCTTAATACCCCTTTTAAATGGTACTGTAATAAATATAAATTATTGTTATTATTATTATTATAAACAAATTATGTTTAGAATGTATGTCAGCATAAACTTAAAAAATTAAATAAGCTAATGGGATAAGAAAAAATAAACGTGTTTCAAGAAATATTATGTAAAAATAATTCTGAATATCTTATGAACAATTATTAAGTATTTTTATCTATATTTTTACAGGAAAATAAGACAAAACACTGATTATAAAATTTATATATTTTTTACATGCATTACCACAGGCACTTCTAATTGGTATGTACTACAAAAAAAGATCTGTCCTAAGCAATAAATTCTCACATCAGTAACCTCATCATCAGAATGACACAATCATGTACCGCTGACAATGTTACAGCTGTCGGATCTGCTCTACATCTTCTCACTACGTGTTTGAAGAGAAACAAGGACCGCAACTCTTCATCCCAAAATTGCTCAAAGAAAGTTTGCAGCTGAGACCCCATGCAGCAAATGCAGATTTACACACACACACACACACACAAACACACACACACACACACACACACACACACACACAAACACACACACACACAAACACACACACACACACACAAACACACACACACAAACACACATACACACACACACAGATTAAATATACTGCTCTCCAGGCATCATACCAACTCTTGATGATTACATCAGCGCCTCACTGGCCCTGAGCTGCCCTCTCTCTTAATTACAGGAAGGGATATTAAATCAGGCATGAACCAGGGCGTCCCTCTGCAATAGTTTCATGCATGGAGGATGTAATTTACATTTACTTCCTGCTGGAACATCTACAGTAACTCAAAAGCTTATGGTAATGGAGGGTAATAAACAAACAGGGGTCATAGAAACCAAAATTCGCCGTGGGATTGGATGTTGACCTGTCTTGAATGTTCCGAGCTCAAAGAAAAATATTTCTAATGCAGACAAGGGACCAGATTAGAGGGGAAAGAAACCTCTTAACAGCTTCAGTTTAATCCAAACCCTCGGTCCCCAACGGCCATAACCGAAACAGCACTATTGAAATTAAGCCAACAGCAGTCGATCCCTCACTCACGCTGATTCTGCCTAATGCCTATAACAGGTCTTTTGTGGACTTCCTGATCTAGTACTGTAGTTGTAATGAAAAATTCAATCAGGCCTTAATAAACAGCTGGCCCATCTAGAGTTTGTTTGCTTAGTATGGGCGAAAGGCCAGGCGGGCAGCTGTGTGGCGCTAAGCGGCTGTAATGGCTTTTAGTTTCACATCTGGCACGGCAAAGATCAGCGGTCTCTCTTGCAATATGGCTGACGTGATTACACCAGTGCTACTACAAATTAATCACAAACAGATTCCACATATACTCACTTAATCAGCAGAAGATTAAGAGGGCACGGCTGCAGCGCTGAACGAGCGATAAGGCTGGAATTTTAAACAGAGAAATAGTCCTAGTGTACTAGGTGATGGTGTTTGAGGCACATTTTTTTTACTAGAAATAAAAAATTTAAAAAAAATTCTTGATGCAGATGGAATGTTTCCTGCATTATTATTATTTAGTGGCAATACAACACAGCTACTGAATATATATTGCTTGAATATATAAATCAGTCTATTTTGATTTATCATCAAATGACCCTTTGATTTATTTTTAGTGAAACAAAAACATACAGAGCAACCACTGAAGTCAGGTTCACAGACAAATTAATCCTGTGAATCTGTATTTTAGTGAATCAATACCATGCAGATTCTTAAATGAATTACTTTTTAGTGTTGGTTACTTTTTGAGAATCAAATCCATATTGTGTGACCAGTGCAGTCAGATTCCCAAACAAATTACTTATTTCAATCTGTTCTTTATCTGTTTTCAATCTGTTATCTGTTGTTTAGTAAATCAAAATCATACAGATTCGTAAGCATACATCAATCTAGTCAGACTCTCTAACTAATGTCTCTTTTGAGTAGGTTCTTTTTAGTGAATCAAAATCATTTGGTGTGAGTAGTGCAGCCAGATTCCCAAACAAAGGACTTATTTGAATCTGTTCTTTTAGTGAATCAAAACAATACAGATTCTTAAACATACAGCAATCTAGTCAGACTCTCTAACTAATGACTCTTTTGAGTAGGTTCTTTTTAGTGAATCAAATCCATTCAGCTTGACTAGTGCAGTCAGATTCCCAAACAAATTGAATCGGTTCTTTTAGTGAATCAAAATTGTACAGATTCTTAAACGAACAACTCTTTTGAGCAGGTTATTTTAAATGAATCCAAACCATACAGCATGACTAGAGTTTTTTAATGACTCCTGAACAAATAAATCTTATTTTTAGTGAATTTAAGACATATAGCTTTACAGAATTAACTTGAGGATTAAACCAGTGTAGATACTAATTCGTTCTTCATATGACAACTAAGTTAAACATACAGTATATATTTTGGCTGTTTTGTCAGTGGCATATTATAAAAATGAATGAATGAAAGATAATTTTTTGTTTGTTTGTTTGTTTGTTTGTTTAGTCTTGATTAGTTCAAACGTGTATTTACTCTATTATCCAAATTATGATAATTATTTTTTTTCTAATATTTTATCCTCATGAATAATTTAAAACAATTATTTATAATAATCTTATTAATCTAATTGTTAAAAGTTTATTTGTGATAATTAATTAATGAATTGCCTGAATCACTGCCTGTGTTTAAGTAGTATGGATAGGGTAGGCTATTTATAGCAATGTCATTCCAGGAACAACAACAGATAATAGATCCAGAACTATCCTACTTGTGTAAATCAAGCTGTGCGTGTTTGACAGCCTAACCGAAGAATGCACAGTGATTAAATATTAAATGAATTGGTATAACATGTCATTTTAATTCATTCTAGTCATATAGAAGTATTCCTAAACACACTTCCAGGCAGATGTGTACAGCATTCGAATTTTAAGACGTAGTTCAGCTGACACACCGAAAAAGTGGCCTATCTGCGATTTGACATGCTGCTTCATCGTAGCCAAACGCTCTGCCTATCGGCTCCCTCCACCAGCGGGCCGCAGGGCCTGATAAGACGTCACACTCCGAAAGTCTCCTTCAGAGAAAGTCCTGGAGCTCCTTCCTCCTTGTGAGGAAGATCCAGAGCGTTGTCCTTATCACTGCCTACCTCAGCAACCTGCCACATGAGACCGGAGCCAAAATAGACATTATTAGTATTCCCAGTGCGTCGCACACCCTAATGCAGGGCAGCGGAGCGCTTTAAAGGACAGCCATCTCTGCACCTTATACAGCACCTCCAAGAATAATGTTCTACACCAATGATCGCTTATTAAAAGCGCCTCCCTCTGCAAAAAATCTCACATTAAAAATACCATCAGGTGAGGCCGATTTTGATTAGAAAAAAGGTCATTTGAGGTGAAGCAAAGCGTCCCCCATGCAGTCACCTTGGGTTCTCTCAGGGAGTGATATCATCTCTCTGTAGATTACAGTGGCTCCAGGTACTGAATTCCTAAATAATAGCCCTCTCACCTTACTCCAGTGCCCTGCCCTCTGACAAAAAAAGGTCAGAAAAGACCATTATCAGGCCTTTCTTCTCACACTATTATCAGGGAGGGTGGGAGAAGGGGGATTGTGTGAAACAGACCTGACCGCTGACCACCATCGCCTTTTCCAGCGAGCCTGACAGATCCAGATCCAATCCAGACAGTGGAAGTTGCATTCTGAATACCTTTCTCATTATACAATCATGTTTGATAAATGTTTTTGACTCAATCTTTAAAACGAACAAACCATTCTCGACTTTTTTTTTTTTTTTTACTTAAACCATGTTTCTGCATTAAAAAACTGACTGACTTTATGTGTGAATGAGACTCTGAGTGATAAAAATGACTGATGACCATACATAATTTAAAGGACATGAAGACGTTATTGAAACTCTAATTCATTTCGACTAGCTTGGTAAAATCATGCACACAATTTGGAGTATGCAGGTAAAAATAACAGATTTTTGGTCATTTGTGGAGAAAACAATGACTCGAAAGAGTCAGCTTGTTTCAGTCGTCAACAAATAATGACTCATAACACACATGAGATGCTAATTTGTGCTGGAGTTGATGGCCTCGTGGGCAGCACTCCGACACACGGCGCGGCTGTGCTTCAGGCGACCCAAGTTTGAGTCTCTCTCTCCCACTTCACTTCACTTCCACTTCCACTTCCAACTGTACTATCAAAATAAAGGCGCAAAAAGTTGCAAAAAAAATGCTCAAATGTTGCCACCGACTTGTGTAACAATGAAACCTGAAGAAACAGTCACTGAACAAATGTGTGAACAAATCTTTCTGGTGAATGGATTCTAAAGATTTGATTCACTTGGATGAATAAATATTCTTCTGAATTTGAAAAAAGACTTGATGTCATAAGTTTGGGGTCAGAAAAATGATTTTTGTAAACAGTCTCATATGTTTGTTGGAACTGATGCCCTCGTTGGCAGCGCTCTGACATGTGGCACAGGCAACACGAGTTTGAGTCCTGGCTCAAGATCCTTTCCTGATCCCACCTCTGTCTCTCTCCCACTTCACTTCCTGTTCTCTCTACAACTGTCCTACCAAAATAAAGGCCAAAAATAAATCTTATGTTTCTTATGTTTATCAATGCTTCATTTATTTAAACAGAAATACAGTAAAAATTATAATATTGTGAAATATTATTACAATGTAATATCTTGTTTAAATATGTTTTCTATTTCAATATATTTAAAATACATATTGTATTTATTAATGTGGTGAGAAGCAGAATTTCAGCAGCCATTACTTTAGTCTTCAGTGTCGCATGAAGCTTAAAAAATATTCTAATATGCTGATTTGGTGCTCAAGAAACAGTTCTTGTTATTAATGTTTAGTGCTTATTATTTTTGAGGAAATTAATTACTTTTTATGCATCCCTGCAGTATTAATTATTCTTAAAAAAAAAAAAAAAAGTAAGGTCGTTCTGACAAAAAAAATTATTCAAGGCTCATGAACATAAATTAGCAGCAACTGATTTTCTGAAAAGTCAGGAAATGTGCAGTAGCCACATTTCAGAATTGCTGCTTGCCATTTAAGTGTTTGTTTGTTCATTTGACTGCAAAATTGTCATTTGCACAGCGAGCTACAATTTTTTTCTTCACCTCATATATACCCACAGATGTTGAGCATGAATCACAATTACAGACATCCCATAAAGACCTGTTTGGTGAGAAGATAAAAAGCAACAGCTTTGTGTTTATGCCACCTTTTTAATTTGCTTCTGGAAATGCTCATTTGTGAATAAGAGGATTGGGAAGAGATATAAAAATCTGACCTTTTTTGTTGAGCTCAAAGTGTCATTTTACAGCCCACACTGATGGCACGGATCCTCAGATAACCATTTACTTTCACGCTTGCTGCTTGGACACATTCCCAGGGATGGTACATCAAAGAAGAGTATGATTTTGTGATAGCCCACCATCCCATCCCACCAGCACACACACACACACAGATACAGGCAGCAGGACATCATCTATCTGTCTGAATATGCCTTGTGCCAGCGATAACCCTCTTGTGGCAATTCCCATCATCAAGTTCTCGCTTTGAAATATTATGTCATTATTATTCTGCGCTAATGAGATCTTAAGCAGAGAATCAAATTAGTGCTCAGTCATAATCAAAGTGTGCAGTCATTCTTAACAGAACTGAACAGAATCAGAGCTCCACCACCCACTTGGAGTCCGCGTGCCAAATCCTGCCAACTCTGACAGCAGTCTGAAGAGGAAAACAGGACAGCTAAGGTCTGTGAGAGCCATACCAATTTCAAACCTCTGCCACTTGGCAGGCACACAGAGGTGTCCTAAATTAAAGACTCCAAACAACAGATGCAAGACCACGTAGCACAAAAGCCATCTTACAGAGGAACCCGAGTTAAATGCTTCACTCAAGAGCACATTTCAGCCTCCAAGCAGCCTGGGCTGTTTTTACACCCACTAAACATCAATGTTCACGGCTAAACAAAGCTGAATCTCTCTTTTGAGCCAAGCAAAAAGCCAACTGAGAAGGGCTGTAGACACGGCTCTTGCACAGTCAACCATGAGTTCAGAAACCTTACCCTCGCATTCAACCTCCTCGGTATCATCTGTACTTTGTAACATATCTTTTAGGTCAAAACTCCAGCATATATTCCTCTGAGTACACTAATGCCCTCAGAATTGTAACAAATTGCTGTTATATTGGACTGGGCTGAGATACTAAGGTCTGGCCCTGAGAGACATCAGCAGAAACTTTCAGACAGGAACATCATCTTTGACTTTGACTTCCTGAACATGCTCATTTTGTCAAGTATGCCAGGGACATAAAAACCGGCGATGATGGGATCTACAGAGAGATGCCCCCTGCAACTTCAGCCAGTTTCAGTTCTTATACATCATTGACAACAGCGCGGCTGTAATATCTTGACAGGAGGGCAGCTCTCACTGGAAAAACAGCAATAATAAGTCTCAGAAGAACGTATGGAGAAATTCATATAGCTTATATTGTTGTAAAGTGAAAGATAAAAGGAAAAGTGACTTTGAAAAGGAAGACCCACAAGAGAAGAGCCGATAGAAAAGAAGAACCACAAGAGATATGTCTTCAATATCTCAGTTGTCTCCGAAATGAGTGAATAGAGATTTTCATGTATTGCATACGTTTTCTCCTGAGAAAAAGAGTCTCATGTTTTCTCAAGAGTTTCAACGTCACATTCACAAAGTGTGTCCCAAGATACCAAAGTTTGCCAAAATTTGAGATTTTACTATGAACTTAAATATTTCCCAACAAATTCTCTCAAGACTAGAAAGAAATTGATATGAGGTATCAATTTCAGAACTTTTACCAATACACTAATCAGCGCAATCCATAGCCATTTTACTTTTTATCAATTTAGTGGCAAATTCACAGAATTTGTACGATCTCATTCAATCTGCTTATGTCCCACTGACAGTTAGGTTTAGGGGTGGAAAATATAAGTTGTTTCATACAAATCAAATACTACAAATTCCATCAAAATGACCCGTTCATAAAATAGTTATGTTTTCATATGAAAACGGATTGTTGATAATTGTGTGAAATAACTGCCTCATGTTCATCCCTCCTAAAGACTTTTAACATCTGAACAAGGCTGACACTTAAAAGGAAAACCCTGAGAACTCTATTAAAGCTCCTCAAGCCATCCTAGGTGTATATTACTTTCTTCTTTCACATGAATACAGTCAGAGTTATATTAAAAAAATGTCTTGGCTCTTCCGAGCTTTATGTGAAATGGGGTTGAGATTTTGAAGCCCAAAAAAGTGCATATATCCTTAGTAAAAGTACTCCACACGGCTCTGGGTGGTTAATAAAGGCCTTCTGAAGCAAAATGTAAGAAAAATATCCATATTTAAATCTTTATAAACCTTAATCTCTAGCTTCTGCTTACTATCATACACGTGTTCACAAGAGAGTGGCTTTTCAGCGTTTGACGTATGACGTTTTAAATATGAATCTTTGTCTTACACAAAAGCATCGATTCATTTCAGAAGGCCTTTATTAACCCCCCGGAGCTGTTTGGAGTACTTTTATAATAGATGGATGCACTTTTTGGCTCTTCAAAATCTTTTTGTTTAAAAAACATTTTTTTATATAACTCCAATTATATTCGAAAGAAAGTCATATACACCTAGGATGGCTTGAGGATGAGTAAATCATGGGGCAATTTTTACTTTTGATTGAACTATCCCTTTAAGGCTCCACGCTGTGAAAGAGCAACATCTGATCAATAAAAACATCTGGGGAGGTTAAACTTTGGGTTTACCTCCTGAGATCTCATTGCCCTCATCCACAGTTCCTGGTTCTTTCAGTCTTTGAGTTTGAGTGGTGTCTCCATCACTGCTCTGGTCTTCTGCTGAAGAGACATGAGGAATTAAACAAGTCCAAAAAACTCAGCCATACATGTATAACATACCGTGTATAACTTTAACTAAATATACAATTACAATTTTCTAATTTTTTTAATATCAGTATATGAATAACTTATTCTTAAACATGTAAGCCCCGTATATTTGTATACACAATGTTACTATGCAAAACTGATGCTGTTATTTTCAAGGCACTAATTTTTTTTCATTGTTTTCTTGAAACTCACAGGAGACTACAAATCAAACACATTATTTTCACTTGCAATCCGTTTCAGCGGGATTGCTTCAAAGAAACAAGGTATTTCGTACCAGCATATTTTCCCTGAAGTGCTCGGCTGTGCAGGTTTCCACTCACAGCTATAACCTTGACTGAATACTCCTTCCTGGGATTAAAATCCTTTATTATTGCTTTATTCTCTCCCCTTGCAATTTGCAACTCGGTTGTTTCCCCACCTGTCATCAGACACAAATCAGAGAAATCACAGAGAGGATGGTTAGTATGCACTGCCTTGTATGCCTGTTTCTACTCAGAAACCTATCAAAGCATGTTCTTTATTGTCTGACTGCCAATGCCAAGCATTTCTTTAGATGCAATGACAGAAGGGAATAATGTTCTTAGTGATAATGCTATTGCTGAATAAAAACATGAAAAATAATGAATAAATGAATCACTTCATAAATTCCTATATATACACAGTCAAAAAAAATTATGTTTTTTTTAAAGAATACTCTTCTGCTCACCAAGCCTGCATTTATTTGAGCCAAAATACAGCAAAAGCATTAATATTGTGAAAATACTATTTAAAATAACTGGTTTCTATTTGAATATATTTTAAAACGTAATTTATTCCTGGGATTAAAGCTAAATTTAAATTAATTTGATCCTTCAGAAATCATTCTAATATGCTTATTTGCTGTTCAAGAAACATTTATTATTATTGTTATCAATATTTTTAAACAGTTGAGTAAATTTTTTCAGGGTTCTTTGATGAATAGAAAGCTGAAATAAAAAGCTTTTGTAACATTATACACTATACCACTTTGCAAAACGGTAGTAAAAGAGCACTTTTGAATACCTATAACAATGACATTTAAATAATTCAATTATTAATTCATTCATTTTTATAACCACAATTTTAATATGAATTATGTACACATCTATTTATTTCACAATTTGAAAAAAAAGTATTTATTGAATGTTTTATTTTTTTATTAAAATATTGATATTACAATCTTTTTAAGTGGCAGTCATAGTGTCACGAATTCAGTCCATGGATTTCTGTTTATTCACCACCAGAGGTCACCCTTTCCATTTCATTGACTCTCGCACTACACAAACTGTTGCATAGCACCCCGGACTACATTTCCCATCATTCTTTGCACAATTTGCACACTGCCCTGATTGCACTCATTGCACACAGCTGTTTCTAATTACCTCATTCTCTATATAACACCCACTCTAACCACATTTCTCTGCTGAGTATTGTTTAGCCTGTACCCCTTTCCGAGTCTCCGTGTCTTCCTTGTTTTGCCTTGCCTGTTTTTTGCGGTTTCTGATCTTTGCCTGTTTCCTTGGATTTCTCCCTCTCGTCTCGCCCCTTTTGATTCTGTCTGCTGATCGGTGACCTACGCTAGCCCTAAGACTATTCTTGTGTTTTGCCCGCCATATACCTGTTTGCCATTGTTTTGACCCTGCCTGTGTACTAAGTCTCTTTAATAAAGCCTGCAGATGGATCCACACGTCTCACGTCTCGTCAGCCCCGTTACACATAGTCCTCCATAAATTACTAGCCCAAATCTTTAACCTCTTGGCTACACCACTATTTCTATTATTCATACAAAGTTGATGTTTCAGCATTAATTCTGCAAAGGAAAGAAAGAGACCATTCTCTCTGTGAACTTCCTTTAACAAACGCTTGGCGAAAAGTCTTGTCAATAGATAGACTGTCCTGAATGATTTAAAAAAAACACTGACACTTGTTGATGAATTAATAATAAGCATGTTCATGATTACAGAAAAGACAGACAGACTAACAGACGTAGAAAATGGGCATCCCAAAATCTGTCCCCTCAGACATCTAAAAGTACTTCCAAAATGATCCAAGTTCTCTAAAGCAAACACACAATGTCCAAAATAGCCTAATAAGCAATCTGTCCAAAGTAGCTTTGCTCTTAGCCAGAGGAAGAATAGCACTGGCCTGACAAGTTGTGATGCCAAGTTATCACCCAAATACAATCTGTGGGTGGATGCTTTATGGCCATTGCACAGCAAACAACTTCATGAAGTTTGTTTGCAGTATTGACAGTGACAAATGGTCTGTTCTAAAAAGGTCTTGGCTGCAAACTCATCTCTCTTGCTTCGTGACATCCCTGTCTGGTGACAAAGTCTAGGATTATGATTTTAAAGGAATGTTTGCTTTTGGCAATCTTGTGAACTGAGAAGGAATGACAGCTTTCACTGACTTAAAGGGCTACTCCACCCAAAAATGAAAATTCTCTCATCATTTGCTCACCCTCATGCTGACTCAGATGTATATGTGTAAAGAGTCCATCCACTGAAGGCGAGCGTAGTGAGAACCCAAGTGCAGTTTATTTACAGAGTGATCCAAACAATAATCCAAGACACAGACTTGACTTGAACAGACATAGCATGAGCAGACTTGACA
>NW_015505401.1:269481-277148 GCF_001515645.1 Sinocyclocheilus grahami | reverse complement strand
CAGAGCAAAGTCTATATACTCGGCAAGGGACCAGTGAACCTTTCCCCCAGGAAGCTGGGAGCAAATGGGCTCGTTTAACCCATGACGGAAAATGTCTTTGAGCGCCACATCATTAAAATCCACCTGGTGAGACAGTTCACAAAAATCCTCCACATAGTCCTCAATAGGCCGGTCACCTTGACGAAGGCAGAAGAGGCGTGAAACTGCTGGGTTCATTTTAGGGGTTGTGTATTCTGTAAAGAGTCAATCCACTGAAGGCGAGCGTAGTGAGAACCCAAGTGCAGTTTATTTACAGAGTGATCCAAACATCCATCCAAGACACAGACTTGACTTGACTTGACTTGAACAGACATAGCATGAGCAGACTTGACACAAACAGACTAGACTCACCAACAGCGGGTTAAATACAATCAATACACGACAAGGGCACAATGGGAACATGAAGCTACTTATAGGAAACAAGAGGGTCACATGACAAGAACAAACCAATGGGAAACAAGACACATGACTAAGACAACCAATCAGAACATGACACAATGAACAGGGGAACCAATGGCATGAATACATGAGGGCAAGGGAAGCATGACACAAACAGGAACCATGAAATAATTACAAAATAAAAGACATGGAAAACATGAACATGAAACAAAACACCACATTACAATATGATTTTCTTTTGTCAATTGAACACAAACAGAGAATTTTAGGAAAATAATCTATCTCTGTGAGCCCATATACTGCGATTGAGTGAAAACCTCAAAGTTGATGCTTCAAAAACCACACAAAACGAACACGACTGTAATCCATAGGACCCAGTTGATGAATCATTGTTTTCTGAAGCAAAATGATAGGTGTGTAAGAGAAAATCACTAATATTTTTTACTTTTTAAACAATAAACCATTGCTTCCAGCTAACTGTCACATGCACATCCTTGTGTTCACACTTGATGTAACATAAACATCAACATGTTGTGAAGCGTATCATAAGAGTGTTGTGAAACTCTGACATTTACTGTACATCAAGCATTATCTTATGATGGTTTATAGTTAAAAAAGTCAATCAATGTCTGTTAAAAAAAAGTGAATCAGTTGTTTCACTTCAGAAGACATTGATTCATCAAACTGGTGTTGTATGGATTACCGTTGTGTTTGTTTTGTGTGGTTTTTGAAGCATCCGCTTTGAGGGTTCCACATTCCATCTGTGTTCCATAGAAGAAAGTCATATATACATGGAACAGCATAAGGGTGAATAAATGATGAGAGAAGCTTCGTTTTTGTGTGGAGTATCCCTTTAAAGATCTGGCCTTTAAAAATAAAATAGACCAAAAAAAGCATAGTGATAAACTAAAAAGTGCAGCCAAAATTTATTGCATTTGAATCAGTCATGCCTGAACAGCGGCATAGTCATATCACAGTCCTTCATTGTGATGAAGAAGTCTGCCCCTGCAATTCAGATCCCTGACCAATGATCCTGATTAAAATCCTCGTGGCTTGCCGAGAGATCAATTGAAGGAGAGTGGAAGTTGCTTATTCAGCAGTAGTGGGAGCATGATTGGGGTTAGAGTCAGAACTGAGAACCACAGTTTGCTGATGACTTTGCACATCACGCTTCATAGAAAAGTAAAAGAAGATTGCTGCAGACAGCAAACTGTCACCGTTTCTCACGACAACATCAAAGCGCTCCAATTCTCATTTGTTTAAACGAGACCAAAGGACAGAATTGCTTTGTCGCATACGAATATCTTCCTTCCCTCTTTGATTTTTAAAAAGAGTGGAGCAAAGGGCTTTTGAGGGGAAAATAGTGTATAGTTACATCTAAAAATAGATGCAAAATCAATTTGTGCTTAATCCCAATGCAAAATTTGATAACTTACTCTGTTTTCATATTTGACCACATCTATTACTGAACATATACTTAAAACGGAAAAACTCGTGTTTTTATTTTGTTTGTGCTCAAGGAGAAAACATGTCACTTTTAAAGAAAGTAAAGTACCGTAGATGCCATGAGCCAGAATATACCTTTTCAAGAGTGATTAAACACATTCAACATCTCACATCTCTCTCTCTCATTTTCTTGTGGCTAAGGGCACTTTGTGTGAGTCTGAATGTGGTTTTGTGTGATATCATCTCGCTAGGGTGCACATCAGTCTTTCCTGCACAAGAACAGCACAAGCTGAGATGTCCGATTGATGAAAAATGACTCTTATGAATGGTTCTTTTGATGAGTCAATCAAAAATATTCACGAAACGGCCTCATTAGTTAGCTCTTTGAAACAGACTCACTCAGTAAGCGAATCACTTAAAGCCATAACTTTTTTTCTTTACTTTTATTGTGCTTTTATCTATTTGAAAATGAACCGGGAACTGCTATATATATATATATATATATATATATATATACACACACTTTTAGTTTGTAAAATTATTCAATTTTTAGACTGGTTGGTAATGGCAATATGTAAATAAAAATGCATTTTCTCAGAGTTTTGTTGAATAAATAATACAAATAATTAAACAAAAATAAATTAAGCAATTATTGGTTATTGTTTAACATTGTCAGCTTTGTTTGGGAGGCATAATTAACACAACATTTTCTCCAAACAAGCAAAAATATTCTTATAAGACCACAAAGTGATATTTATATGAAGCAAATACAATTGTTTACTAGAATTACAGCATCAAGTTGGAACAAATGAACAGCTAAATCACCCACTCAAGTTCATATAACTTATATTCAATCACTGTCCATGATGAAATTTTTCAGAGAGGACGATATGTATATTATTGAATATTGATCAAACCTATAAAAGACTGCAGCAGGTTTAAAGGCGCAGTAATTAATGACACAATATAATCTTTCCGATCAATAACACAGCAATTGCCAATATAGTAAATCAACGGAACAAATACAGACTATGATCATTATAAACATTTACACATGCATGCACAACTCTGTTCCATTTACATACTTAATGTTTAGAGAAACTCCGTCCTCCATTCCTTCATTCTAGTACATCTATACATGGCCTGTCATTAAGCCTCACTTGTTTTGAGATCCTTCATTTATTTAATCAATAATTTTGTTCAATTTGATTTGTTTCTCTTTACCTGCTATCCTTAATACTAGTAGGTTTGATGATACAGTGGGACAATGCTGAAAGCTAATTAGCTTGCAACTCTGACAGTTATGTAGTTATGTATTAGTTATGTATAGCTGTTTTGGATGGAAGCAAACAATGACATGACATTAATGCATTTACGCTGCAAATCAGTGCATAAACTTTGTCAGCATCATTATGTTAATTTTGAATACATTAGGAGCTTTGCCATTTTCCGTTTGCAGCCCTTTCTAAGGACGCCAATGTTGTTGTGAGATTGGACATTTACAAAGCTGACATCAGATACCATAAATACAAGCAGCTGGATCAGACATCTGACCTCCATCTGACCCCCTTGATTCTGGCCAGATACTGCAGCCAGACATTCCTCACCTCAATCACAAATGAGTCGCATTGACCCGCTCTGATGCAAACTATCACCTGTCCTCAGCCAACCCTGTTCCATCACTTTAATACCTCAATTCTGGCCAATAGAGAGAATTATCATGCCCATTAATGCCACTTTGCACATAGGAACACAGCAAATGAGCTGCTATAATTGAAACGAGTGCTTTTCCCATCTGTTGGGAACATCTGAATTGGCTGATGATTATCTATTCTATGGGCCCAGACCTAAAATACACAGAGTTAGAGAATGTGCTCTAAGAAACAAAGAGTTTGGACATGGCTTATTGTTGCCCGAGAAAAGGGGGTTGTGAGTGTTTAACAAAGGGGTGATTTTACAGAACTGATGGCTAGTGCACCTGGTTTACATAAAACCAGAGAGTGACCTTGGCTGTTTATGTCTTATCAGGAGCCGTATCAAAGCCCCAGACAAGGACTATTGTCAAATATGTAAAGAAACAAAGAGTCCTTCAGATCTGGCAAGGTTAACAAATATATCTGTCGAAGCTCACAGAGGGAAGTGAAGCAAATCTGAATGCATTTAAAGACAAAAGTAAAGCTGAAAAGGACTCGAACAGAGACTGTATTTCATTAATAACAAATTTAACAAAAAGCAAACCTGTATGCATACAATATAGTACCACTAAATTTATTAATACTGACTGACCACAAAAGATGCAAACTAAATAAAAACGCTGTTTTACTGTCATTGCTTCTTACCTGGTTCACTATTATATATAAATTTGTAGCCTTCATATTCTCCTTTTGGTTCCTTCCATGAGACAAGTAGCCGGCCTGCACTCAGGACTTTAAATCGAAGTCTTCTTGGAGCTGGAACTGCAAGGAAAGAAAGGAATTATAAACTGAAAATGTGCAAATTATGACTTTAAAATATTTTTCAGATGAGAGTTTAAATTGTACTTGGATAAAAATCTAAAGAAAGGTATGTTATAAGTCATATTCTCACTCGGTGTCCAATTTAAGGTTATAATAATCTGTAAGGTATTTAATATTAGGAAATGTAAGGTGATTTAATATTATTATTTAATTGTCCATCCGACAATATGCACATAAAATCATGAACAGAGAGTTACAGTCTCATTAAAAATGAAAAGACGGTAATTGAGATGAGAATGTGACTTTTAAAGGTCAGAAGAGTAGTTTTCTGCTATTTTCTAAAGCATCCTAAGTAAATACCAGTGAGGTTGAAGAGGAAGACAAGTCTTAAAAAGTTCAAAAAAGCATATTACTTCAGTTTATGAGTGTCTACAGCCATAAACAACTGATTAGAGGTAGTCTTTTTTTCTACTGAAGTAAATAAACCCTTCTGACCCATAATCAGTTGTTGTGTGTTAGACCTATGAGAAATCACCACACCCAAACATCACACATCCCACATGTAAGGTAATGAAACATTGATTAATCAATGTTTCTCTGTGCTTATGTTGTTCACATGCCAGATAAAGAAACCGAGGTGCTACATAAAGTATATGAAGAAAACATGTTGGCACAAACAGAAAAGGAAAATAAGTAAAAATAAAACCCAGAGGTCAATACTACTGGAAACAGGGCATTTAGGAGACAGAGATAAAACATAAAACTGATCTAGGTGCACCAACCTGAGGAACAGAACACTGCTGGGCTGCCTGTGGGGTGAACATCTCCCTTCTCATGGACACACTCTGTCCAATATGTGTCTATGGGGAGCTATGACTTCTTTCCATCAATCAATGTATATAGAAACACATTTCTGTGCTTAAAACGTGGAAACTACCCAGCTGGTAACAAGGTAGCAAGTGAAAGGGCTGAAAGATTAGCCTAAATGAAGCTGTTTCTCACTAGGGGCTAGCTAGTTTGGGACCAAATGTTTGATAGTGGTTATTGATAAACGTATATTTTCTATGTGAATAAATTATATTATTTACTTGTCTTTACATCATGCTATAGAAATGGTCCCACATTTTTTTTTCACAACAGCTACATTTATCAAATAATTTTGGGGAAAAAATTGTATCAAAATGTAATTTACACAAAAATGTTAATTAGCACAATTGTTTTCAACATTGCTAATAATACAAAATACTTCTTGAGCATCAAATCAACATATTAGAATGATTGAATTGACTCATGTGACAGTTAAAACTGGAGTAATACCAGCTTGAAATAATTATGTAAATAAAAATTCAAAATTATTAAAACAGAAAATAGTTATTTTAAATCATTAAAGTGTTTAAAATTGTAAAGAGTTATTTTATAATCATTTTCGCAATATTAATGTTTTTTACTGTATTTTTCATCAAAAAATTGCAGCCTTGTGACTTCTTTAAAAAAAAAATTTAAAAAAACTTATCGACCCCAATCTTTTAAATGATAGTGTATACAGTATGAATCATTTATTAAGAATAATAATTATTTATCAAAAATAATAATTAAAATAGTTTCTTTCTACAATGAACTGCATGTCATTTATATCCAAAATTAAATTTTTAATAGCTGAGTAAAGAGAATAAAGTATAGAGAGTCAAAGTTAATTTGACTATAATAAAACTTAAGATACCTAACTTATCTAATAATTATTATATCTAATAGTTCACAAAAAAATTATACAGTATATGTGCCTCTATAGCTTTGAAAAAAGTTATGGAACACCAAACTGTACTCTATTCATAGAAAGTGTCAGTGAAAATTCTTAGTCATTCATGTGAGTGGGATTAAATGAGTACTGATATAGAACCAGCCATCCAGAGAATTTTGAACATTTTTCACAACAGATCATCTGCGCATAAAGTAACCACCCTGGTAGTACAAATTTAGAGGAGAAAAGCGTGTTGTTGTGCCAGCTCAGTACTGCACACCATGACGGAAATGAAAAATGTATGCGAAACACAACTCAGAAAGTAATTCCAACAATGTTGAAATGCTAAAACTCTGCTCACGAGCCATGAATAATGAAGAAGAACATAATACATTCATCGGCGTGAAAAAAACAACAGATTTCTGGAAGCAGTACCATGACAAGTTTCATAGAATATTTCTAGGAAAACTGTCTTAGCACACCCAGGTACGTCTCCTGGCTCTTGGTGATTAAAGGTTTTGTGCCAAATACACTCCTGCAGAGATTGAGGGGGAGGTAAGGAACAACGGCAATGGTGGTTTAAGGGTGGCAAGTGCTGACTTGTAACTTGAAACGAGAGAAATACGAGCAGGAGGTCCTGTATCTGTCTGTATGTTAGAAGCGTGCACCTACAAATCTGCAGGCCTTTGATGTGGTTATCTTTCATCCTTTTTGAGACACTCACAGAGCTCTTACTCCAAAATCCACTGCGTCCTTTTATCATCGTGCTTCCAATTACTTGGAACTTTAGTAAGTGCTCCGCACTTGTTTTGAACGTTTATTTTCTACAAACTCAAAAATCAGTGTTGAGCGAATAAAAATATTAATGCCTACTTAGCGGGAGCAGTTAGAAACATTCTGCACTTTACACTCATCTAAGGCCCCGTCCACACGGAGATGCATTTAGCTGTATACGCATACATTTTGTATCGTATAGGCGTTTCGTCCACACGGATCCGGCATTTTGGGAGAGTGAAACCGATATTTTTTTAAACCGGGTCCCAGGGCCCCTTCTTCGTACGTCGCTTATTACATCCGAGATGAAATGTCACATCCAAGATGATATCATCGCGCTAATCAGGATCTGGCTAATTCTGTTCTTCGAACGAACCTGTTGTTGATGATTAGTATGGCTGGATTGAGTTATCTGAAATAATTGTGCGTTCATGGGTTGGCTTAAAAGGAGTTATGTATAGATACTCGAAACCACAATCAGCAATGCAGCGATTGGCTGGTGACAAGACAGCAACGTAATGACATCATATAATTAATAAAGACACCTGACGAAAAACTTGACAAATGTTTGGACTTTTATAAGGAAACAGCCAAGCGAACAAAACTACATAAATGTTATAATAGATAAATGAAATGTGCACTGTTTTTATTTTATTTAAATTTTTTACATGATTCCTGTAGCGTCTGGACCAATCAAAAACACAATTTTTCATTTGATTTAACAAATCAGTTATTCATTAGATTAACAAGTCGTCACAGACCCCTCACCCAATAGACTGGGCGCCAGGATGTCTGCGAATGACCACAGGCCACTG
>NW_015505401.1:263603-269378 GCF_001515645.1 Sinocyclocheilus grahami | reverse complement strand
TAGTCTTATTAATTGATACATTAGGTATCATTTGCACCTTTTTACAAAGGTGTGTTTGAACTAAGAATCTGATGTTTCCTTCAGGTGGTAGATCTGCTGAATATGCAAATGGTTCCATAACTTCATATTCTTATTTTCTCTCCTCTTTACTGAGTTAAGCTTTAACCCTTTCCTATACCAACTGTATGCGTGTGTGTGTTTATGTAGTATGTTAGACTAGTTTAAGTGTTTATGTAGTTAATAAAGTCTTACTTGTATCACACTTGACGTTGTTCATTGTTTGCTCATAACTGGAGTCACTTAATCATGCAGATTTATGCTACAAGCTTTGTGTAGAATTGTACAGTAAGAAAGTAATTTCCCTTAACCAGGAAATTAACGTTCTTAGAATTGACAGACAGTTGACCCTGAGTGGTCAAGTAAATATCTACAGCGGATCTAAATATTTATAATTAATTATAACTAGTTATGATTAATTATTCATATTTCCCCATCAGCTGATTTGCTACATTCCCAATTATTTATATTCCCAATTTCTAATTTTTGTACAGGCTTTCCATTTTTATTTCAATGTAGTAATTAGCAATTCATTTAATTTTATATTTGAACAGATCTGTTACGGAACAGCATTATTTAAAGTTTCTTAAGGGTCAAGATCATGTTATCTGCATCTCCTGCACTCCATCAAGCCACTCCCATAATATCTGTCAGCACTCAAATTCATGCACGACTCGACATTATCTGTATAGCATGTGTGTAAGACTCGAATACAATTATGAAGTAATAATTTTATGACGAATAAATATTTCAGTGAGTAAAACTGTCTATAGTATTAAAGACTGCACAACATTGTCATATTATCTTTAAATTATTATTTTTTTATTATTATTTTAAATTATTGTCCCTGAATTAGTAGGGTACTCTTGTAATAAAGTAGTAGTGGTAGCGGACAGATTTTAAGTATCAATTCTGCTTAAAAAGATGCAATCTAATCCTGTTTACATGAGATAAGCCAGCTCCCGATCAGGTTTAAACTTAAGGACCTGTTGCTATGACAGCAACTCTGGGATGAGCTTCGAAGAACCAAATAATCCAGGATCATGCCAAATCGTCAACAATCAAATCCAGCTAACTGAGTTAGCGACGTACGAAGAACGGGCCCCCAGAATGGATAAATCTGAAAACGCCGCCCTTGCGTTTTCATGTGGACAGCGAATCCGTATATTTTCTGAAACGATGACGTCATCAGCCCACGTCTCGCCCCTAGTCAGACACTGCTACGTCACGTAACAGCAACAAAAACATGAACAAACACTGAACGATTGTCTTTTTATTAACTAACATTAACATACAGTAGATTAATAAATGTATTGTTCCATGTTCGTTTGTGTGTGCAAGGTTTATGCGCATAGTCCAAGCCTTCTTCTCCGTTTTTTAGTGTATCTCTGTGGCAGAATTACAGCGCCACATACTGGTCTGGCATGTATACTACATAGTGATGGGAAGTTCGGATCATTTTACCGACTCGGACCTTTGAGTCTCGTTCAGCAAAATGAACGAATCTTTATTCGAGTCATTTCGTTCATTTCGTTCATTTTAGCAAAATATAATTAAAATGTTACGTGTTACTTCCCTAATATGTCTACTACTTACGCAAACGTTGATCACACTACAAACAATACAAAACTGCTATAAGAAACAGAAAAGATTAATTAATTGTTTACCTGGGTCTTCAGTCTATGATTAGCTCACCACCTCTTATCTGACAAGTCTTCGGGTTTGGGCTTATGGGGCTGTCACGTGATGAATGAACGACTCGAAAAACCCGAAGACTCAAGAGATTAACTAATCAATTCTCTTTCCGGCTCAGACTGCATAGGTTAAATTTATGGGGCTGTCACGTGATGAATTAATGACTCGGAAAAACCCGAAGACTCGAACCAGGTGAACTACTTGACTAACTCCAGTACAGAACCTATAGGATGTTGCGCATGCTCGACTGAACGAATCACTCCCCGAGACGACTCGTTCTTCCCGAGTCACATTAAAGATTCGTTCAAAACGAACGAATCGTTCAAGAACGACCCAACACTACTATTCGTTTTGTGTCGGTTTTGTGGTTTCGTGTGGACGCAGATATTTCTTGAGACGAGGGGGGAAAAAGATTGGATAGGGAAAGCTCTGGCTTCGTGTGGACGTAGCCTAAGTCTGTTGGATGTGATGTAAATTTACACAGATCTGAGAAGCAGGAATTATGCAGGACCAAATGAAAATCTGGGAGACTTGGCTACATTTCTCATCTTGCCAATGTGTAAAAACACATTAGCTAGACAAATTGCTTAGTTAAAGGTTTTGTAATGAGATGCACTGCCTGTGTAAATCCAAACAACAATTATGTTAAAACTGTGAATGTGAATTATTTTGTGCGTGTGACTGCTTTTAACAAGATGTCAGACAGACTGTTTAAAGTCGACCTTCAGTTCTTTTGTTTCATTTTTCCACAACTTCATCACGCACACAATACAGCCCCTTCCAAAACGCATTCATAATGTCTCATCATACCGCTTTGTATCACTCCCTGCTTCTACCCATTCATTCTCAGCAGGGCATTGTCAGCATTTGCAATCATTTTTGCTCCAACGCATCAAGTACCCACAAACACAGTGCAATGTGTTTTACATATTTTCTATAGGAATATGACAGGTTCAAAAGCTACAGTAAGTTAAGCTCAATTGATAACATTTGTGGCATAGTGTTAATTACAACAAATAGTAATTTCAACTCGTCCTTTGTCTGCACAAAGTGAAGTAATGGCAAGGAACTTGGGGCTAATTTTTGGAGGATATAAAAGCAGATATTTAAGGCTTATAATTTTTGGCATGCTTTGCACATTTTCAAATTGAAATGTCCTAAATGTGCACTAAAAGCCACATTCAGTTTTCTCCAGAACAGATGAACATAAAAGTGGTCATTTTATGTATCGCAGAAGTTCGGAAATTAAATATCTGGTGAGTGGCACTAACAGGTTAATGCTCTATGACTTTTGAAAATAGCATGCCACCTACATGAAACCCTACACTAAACCCAACCAATTTCAAACACGAGATAAAACAAATTTGCTGAAGCAATCATGTCATGTCAGCTAGTTATGTGATTCAAACATCAAAATGTATTAGTTTACAAATCACGCTTAAACCTACTTAAAAAAAATTTAAAACTACTCCAACCTACTCTGCTTTATTTTAAGGTCCAATTCTCACCATTAACAAACCATTTAACTACGACTTTTGCCTAAATAAACTCCTAATTTGCCACTCATTAATAGTTTGTAAGGGAGTTGTTATGTTTAGGTATTGGGTTGGATTAGGAATGTAGAATATGGTCATGCAGAATATGTTTTATAAGTACTAATAAACAGCCAATATGCTAATAGGCATGCCAGTAGGCAACTAGTTAATAGTGAGAATTGGTCCCTATACTAAATTGTTACAGTGTATTTTAATGTTTATGTATTGGCCCCATCAACTTCCATCGTAAGTGCCTCGTTACAACCCAGATTTTTGCTTTTTTAAAAGCAGCAACAAGACAAAATTCATTTTCATGGTAATCAACATTATGCCGCAAGTGCTGTCGATTCATCTTAACTTGTATTAAACCCAGAATATTCCTTCAACTAAAAGTCTTTGGTTTGTTTATTCCCATTCAGCTGCACCACTGAGCAGTTTAAAATGACACCAACAGCTTTCAGTGATTTGAGGGATGAAAAGAACCTGTCTAGGCAGCATACATTTAAAGACTACACATGCCCATCACACAAGTGCTGGTCTGGAAAGAAGAGTGAAGGCAAAAAATTCAAAGAGTAATCCAAACTTTATCTTCCGAACAGAACCTCCCACTCCAGATGATGATCCAGGCTCCACCTTTCACTCCAGGGCCTGAGAGGAATGTGAAACTCCTTCCAAGCAGAGCAACCAATTAAGCCTTTAAGCTGCCTTGAGGGATATTATCATTGTGGTCCCCTGTGATGTTATAGACTAAATGCTTTTTCACATCTCTATCCCATCTAAAATCCTCAAGACTCACTTTAGCTCTTTTTACTTTCTTACTGAGAGACGTTACACTAAAATGAGTCCCCTTAGGAGACGTGAAGGTGCATGAAGGTGTCAAATTCAAATGTAACCTGGCCATTGTGACTAAATTATGCATTAAATGATTAGGACAACATTTCATATTTTACGCAGCCACACAAAAGCCAATAAACCAGAGCAAATACCAATTCAGAACCATGAAGACAGCAATTACCTTGAGCCGAAACAGGGGTGAGAAACTGAATCAGTGCAAGCGAGATAAGCGGACACCACAGCTTAATCCTCGATCCCGACACCCGCATCCTTATAGCCATGTGAGTGATGCTTGCCCTGCACCTACGGAGGCAGAGAAGCAGAGAGTGAGTGGAGGAATTCAGTAAAGCTGTGTAGCCTCAGGGGAATTTCAGAAACACAGAGAGGGAGGAGGGAAAGTCTCTGCGGGTCAAGAACAGTAAAGACTTTGTTGAGTTTTGATGGACAGCCAGTGAGAAGTGCTTCCTGAGGACCATTGTTGTTCCTGAGAACAAGCAGGCCACTACGGCTCCTGTCATTCATGTCGGATAAGAAGGCTGACGTGTGTTTAGAGAGGAAGCCACCCGGGCTTGTTCAAGAGGGCAACCCTACTTAACTTAAACAGTGGTCTAAATTAGGGTCAAGAGATTATGCTGGTTAGCTGCAGACTATGGTATGTAGTTCAATAAGTCAGTATTCCTTAGCTGTTGTGACACATTCTTCTCTCTCTCTCTCTCTCCTTCTCCCTCTCTATATATATTGTTGTTGTTGGTCATGATGTGCCTTTTGAAATGGAATATCGTTTAAATTAAAGCTTGTTTGGATGGCTCATGGTTGTCCATCAGCATTTCACTATTCATTTATCTCAAAGCATGCTTTTTATTCTGTAAAATGGGATAAAAAGCATGCTATCAAGGCTCCAAGCATTTCATTTCAGTCAAATATTTGTACTACAAGATAAGCCTTTTTTAACAAGCCCACAATGCATGGTTAAACTCACTTGCTTGTCTGTCTTTGTCCCTCTCTCTCTCTCTCTCTCTCTCTCTCTCTCTCTCTCTCTCTGTGTGTGTGTGTGTGTGTGTGTGTGTGTGAAGCAGGCCACTACGGCTCCTGTCATTCATGTCGGATAAGAAGGCTGACGTGTGTTTAGAGAGGAAGCCACCCGGGCTTGTTCAAGAGGGCAACCCTACTTAACTTAAACAGTGGTCTAAATTAGGGTCAAGAGATTATGCTGGTTAGCTGCAGACTATGGTATGTAGTTCAATAAGTCAGTATTCCTTAACTGTTGTGACACATTCTTCTCTCTCTCTCTCTCTCCTTCTCCCTCTCTATATATATTGTTGTTGTTGGTCATGATGTGACTTTTGAAATGGAATATCGTTTAAATTAAAGCTTGTTTTGATGGCTCATGGTTGTCCATCAGCATTTCACTATTCATTTATCTCAAAGCATGCTTTTTATTCTGTAAAATGGGATAAAAAGCATGCTATCAAGGCTCCGAGCATTTCATTTCAGTCAAATATTTGTACTACAAGATAAGCCTTTTTTAACAAGCCCACAATGCATGGTTAAACTCACTTGCTTGTCTGTCTTTGTCCCTCTCTCTCTCTCTCTCTCTCTCTCTCTCTCTCTCTCTCTCTGTGTGTGTGTGTGTGTGTGTGTGTGTGTGCGTGTT
>NW_015505401.1:257515-263256 GCF_001515645.1 Sinocyclocheilus grahami | reverse complement strand
TGTTTATGTGGTTTATGAGGACACAAATTTGTATAATAACATGGTGATTTATGAGGACATTTTCAGTGTCCCCGTAATTCAAAAGGCTTATAAATAATTCAGAATTAGTTTTTTTGAAAATCTAAAAATGCAGAAAGTTTCCTGTGAGGGGTAGGTTTAGGGGTAGGGTTGGTGTAGGGCAATAGAAAATACGGTTTGTACAGTATAAAAACCATTACGCCTATGGAGAGTCCCCATAAACCATAAAAACAAACCTGAGTGTGTGTGTGTGTGTTTAACCTGCTACTGAATGATGAATCCTGAAATAAACATCAAGCACTCACCTTGGCTTCATTTCTATTCTCAACAGCACAGTAAAGATGAAACGCGCTAAATTTAAAAATAGATGTAGGATACATCAAGTCAATTCTTTGAGCATTGGTGGTGTCTGGGACATCCCTATGATTCTCTCTCTCTGGCTCTCTCTCTCTCTCTTTCAGTTAGAGAATATTATACTAGCAATAATAATAATAATAATAATAGAAAACCTACTTATTTATATCAACTAGGCTATATTATAAAATTGTTTTAAGAACATTTGAAAGTTTCTATTTACGTCAGTTGGGGAAATATTTTACGAGTAAAAAATAAAGGCTATAAATATTTTGTGCTATTGCTATATATAATTAAACACACTTTTAAGTATATTGTGTAAGAGATACATTGAACTAAAAAGGTTTTCCAAAATTATACATTCAATTCTCTTTAATAAATACAAGAAAATGCATAACAATACAAAAGTGGCAAAACAGTCAAAAATATATCGCATATATTTTCTAGTCTGCATCTTGAGTAATTCTCACAGTAGGCTATTGTTTTAACAAACGCATATCAGATAAAGAGTAGAGAATGTAACAGATGAAATCCGACAGCAGTCTTACCTTTCACACCATTCGCTTCAGTGAAATCCACTTGATCTAAATGTGATCCAAATCCCCGCGTCTTGTGATGGTCAGACTTCACTCGTATCTTCTCGCAGCGTCAGTCAGATGGCTCACAGCGCTCTCCGTGTGCGTATTTCGTCTGTCTTTATTCGTCCATTCCCTCAGCTCTTCAGCTCTGCACCTCATTTCATCCTTTAGTCTTGAGTCCGGGGGGAAAAAACGTTCATGCGACCAATTGCAGCCACTGGACAGACGACGAATGATCTCACGACAATCAAGAGCCCTTCTCAAATACTTGATCCTGCCTACATGTAGGCTGTTCAGCGCGGGGAAGAAAAGCCATTATCATTATATTTCAAGGGAATGCAATTGTAATGAACAAGCATAACGCCTACACCAGGGTGATGGATGATTACATTGACTTAATTATAGTTATTGCACTGCCTATAATTATATTTTACTAACTGAAATTAATTGAATCAGTCACTGTGCGCAATTATTCAGTTACTTTTGAAATTTGAAAATATTTTTTGTTAGTAGGCTATTATCTGTCACAGTTAAACGTGAATTAGCATATTTTACCAACTTTTTTAACAAAACGTGTGGAATTTCAGAAAATCATAGCTTATATAGGCATTTTAAGTGTAAAATAATACATAGAATACATACTCTTTCAAACCTTTGTGTTAGGGTTTTCACATCTTAATTTGGAGAGTCAAACCCTCCAATACTCCATAATTCCACATTGGGTTCAGCTAACCTAGCAGTTTCAATGTAAAAAGCTTCAATATCTCAAAACAATATGCACTTCCATTCTCTTTGGAAGTACTTGTATTTTAGACTGATCATCGTATTGTATTTCTTTGTGTTCTGTTCTCTCCTAGCACACTGAAAAAAACGTTTTATCCTTTCGGTAACACCTGCACCTTCTTATATCAGTTCAAGTTGAGCAGGGAACAAAGCTGTCTGAATGTACACAAGTGTTGAAAGGAAGAGATGTGAAAGATATATGAGATTGTGCGTGAGATGTTTCTTACTGTGTGCAGGTTGCTGATTGGACAGAATCCAGAGTGCAATGTTATTTTGGAAGTTCTCTGCATGACCCAACACTTGTAGAAATCTACCAAATTCACACTTATCACCAAGGAGTACTAAACAGGTGTTCTCTTGGCCAAGGTTTGCCAGAGTTATAAAAACCTAAAATGTGTGAAAACCCACATTCTTGTAATCCACATTCAGCTTGGTTATGGGGATGAAAGAATATTTGACTGTTGTTATTCATTATTTGATTGCCATGGGCCATCACACTGGCGGCACTTCCCATGAGACCACAGATTTGCAGTCTGAATGAACCACTTCATTTGCATGACTCATCTGATGAGTAAATATATTACAGAAATGATCAAGGGTTCATAACACCCCACCATATGATCATTCACCATGTTTTTGAAGGTTATAAGAGTATGCAAATGTTTATGTTCACATTGATTTCAGTGCAAACAAATATGGCTGCCAAATATTGATTTACAACCAATAACAATATGTAAATATGGTTGAAAAGTGCATGAAGTGTTTTAAACTACTCTGAATCTCTCATTGCCGAGCATTAAAGTGCAGGAAAGTGTACAGCGGTGTACAAGAGGACATTTTGATTTCGAAAAGAATCTTATAGACTTTCAAAAACTTCTTCACAGAATAAATGGCTCATTGAAAGCAGCCCAGCTTGCAGCGTATACAGCATTTATCAACTTCAATGTACAGAGTCAGCGCGGGACTGGAACGGTGACACCTGGATGCCGAGATGCAGTGGCTGTAAGCTCTTTAACGCTGAATGGCTTATTCCCAAATGACAAGGCCAAGCGTAATGAGGCATTGGAGGACAAGTCTTGTGCTCTCGCTTACTGCCGAGCATTAAAGTGCAGGAAAGTGTACAGCACTTTATCGCAAACTCATCCTTCAAAAGAAAGAGGACATTTTGATTTCGAAAAGAATCTTATAGACTTTCAAAAACTTCTTCACAGAATAAATGGCTCATTGAAAGCAGCCCAGCTTGCAGCGTATACAGCATTTATCAACTTCAATGTACAGAGTCAGCGCGGGACTGGAACGGTGACACCTGGATGCCGAGATGCAGTGGCTGTAAGCTCTTTAACGCTGAATGGCTTATTCCCAAATGACAAGGCCAAGCGTAATGAGGCATTGTGGGCTAATCAGCGGGTTCATTCAGCAGGCTCCAAAGGAACCTTTTATTACTCAGCGACTTCTAATTAACCGTGGGATACGGCAAAAGATGATGGTGTGGAGGAGTCTGCAAGACCCTGGGGATACAGGAAAGAGGAAAGAGCCGTTCACGCAGACAAGCAGATGCACGCTTGTACATAAAGGCAGTTTTCACACAAACACACACACATAGTGTTCGGATGGATTGCATATAGAGATGCACATGGTAACAAAATAGACACACCTCTCAAAGATGATCAAAGGTCTTTAGGAATAAAAAACACAAACATTCTTAGAGGCTTCATGGGGGTCACGGCCGTGGCATTGACTATTCCAGTGCATATCGATCTTGGATCCATAAAGTGAATATGCCTGTCTCAGTGTTTATTTAATATGGCATCCCTTAGCAAAGTGGGAAGGACATGGAATACGGCTCAAGTTTGCATATTCATAAAAATCTGGCAGATTTCCAAACTCTTTTGAATAGGCTGACGAGCCATGCCCTTGTTAGGCTTATTTTTAAGATTTGGCCAGTCCTCTCAATGCGATTCACCCGTGAGGAGGTTTCACAAAAGATTCATCATTAACACAAAAGGTTAATATTTTCCACAGGCCGTCTGTGAAGGTAATCAGTGCACATAACCGCTTTGTTGAACAGTGATATCTTGCATATATGGGCTGGGCAATGTTCTATGCTCATAAAAGTGCAAGGGGTATGTGGCCTGTATAAGTGTGTCTGTATAACGGAAATGTATGCATGTAAAAATTCTGAAATGTGTACATATAAATATACACATGCTTTCTTGTAGCTCAAACAGTAGAGCAACACCAAGGTCATAGGTTCAATTCCCAGGGAAAGCTAAATAAAATGTCAATGTGTTAACTGCATAAATGTAGGCTATGTATGGATTTTTTAAATCTTTTTTATCTTTAAATTTTTTTATAGATTTTTTATATATATATATAGGAAACATGTTGGGCAGAGCTTTGGAGTGGGACTGAGGGATTATCAAGGAAGGAGTGGTTGGCATCTGATAATGTTCATCCATCAGTTGTCACTGAACTGTGTGGCCTATTGAACTAAAAAAGCATATAGATTCCCTTGCCCTCCCACTTCTGGGAATCAGCAGCAGAGCATAGCTTCAGGACATAAGCCTCTGCATGGTCACTTACGTAGACAAATGTGGCCGTTCTGAAGCACTTGATTCACTTCAGCTAAATTTCTGCAGTTTAATGATGCACTTGTTGCACTTTCGATCGGTCACATACTTTCTAGTCACCCATTAAACTAATTTGCAATAATCATGGTTTATTTGATCTGTTCTAATCACATCTTGTAAATCTTTCAGCTCTTATCTTGTCAGATTCGATTAAAATGGTTGAAGAAATTTTGATCCTTGACAATGAGTAGAGAAAAAATGTCATTGAAAATGAAAAAAATCATTATTACTTATTAAACTCAGGTCAAACAGCCTCAGTGGGGGATGGTTGACTTAAGACAGAGGTTAAATGTCTGTTTGTCTGCTCTTACCTCATATAGTGTGAAGGGAATTCCCCAAGACCCTCTTTTCCTTAAAAGACCAACTGCTATCAACACTCACAACTCACCTCTTCTACTCCTACAGCCAGAGCACATTTAAGCTGCTCTTGGAGGGAAAAGGAGGGGAAATTAATGTGGTTACATTCTGTTTCATTCAGACAACAGGTAAGATTAATATACTAAAACAGAAGAGCACTATAATATAAATGTGAAAGACTGCCTCAGTAGGAAGCATGTAGACAGGAAATGAAAAACGTGGAGCATTTATGCAAAGAAGAAGATTACACAGAAGGTCAGTTGTTTAAAAGAATGTCATCTTGACAGTGTTCTGGCTGCTGACGATTCATATTTTTTAACTTTCCGTTTTAATGCAACATAATTAACGTGAATGTGGTATCAGACGAGGCAAAGAGTAACACTGCCCTCTAGCGATAAAACAATCAAGTATGGCTCTACTGTTACTCAGAAAGAATAACCTTGAGGCTAAACGACTGTCAGCAAAAAAAATATATATATAGGACAATAAAAGAATAAAAGACACGAAAATCTAACAGTAACAGTAAAAGGTATATTTACCTCAACGTTTGGAGCTCGAAAATCAATCAAATATGCAAAGTCTCATTAACCAACAGGTGGCACTAAAAACCTAAATAATTCAGGATGTCAACAGCATTACGTCATCGCTGTACGCAAATTGTTATTGTCTCAGGACTGGTTATGAATAGCCTACCATCCCTTACCAAAAAGTAGCATACTTCAAGTTTATTTTATTAAGTATACTTAAGTAAAGTTCAAGTATATTTTTAAGTATACTTTATGTAGTAAGTATACAAATATCAGTGTACTAGTAGTATACTTGTAAGTGTACTATTTCAATACTCCTTGGGACTAAATTGGCCCACTTTCTAGTATATAAAAGTATACTTTTAAGTATACTTTAAGTTTAACAGTTGTAAACTTTGAGTACACAACTAGTTTACATCAATATTTTCAGCTTGTACTGCAACTATACTAAAAGTGAACTTATAGGTATACTGATAGTTTACTAATTAAATACT
>NW_015505401.1:251425-257451 GCF_001515645.1 Sinocyclocheilus grahami | reverse complement strand
TTTTATTCTAGCTTCATGCATTCTTTTTTTAAACACTTGAATGTGGATAACTTCATAAATAAAAAAATTAACAAATAAACAACATTTTGAACAAAAAGCTGAAAAAAGACTATGAATTGGATTCAGAATGATAATCAAAACGTAGATAAAGTCGAGCAACATCCCAAAGCTTGACAGTCATTATTACCTCTTCATTGGTTGACATTTTATTCCATAACGTTACACAGTTTTGTTGTTGTTTTATGTCTAATGATCGTGTTAGATTACATGTGGAAGCATCTGTTGTTTCGGTTTCTTTTTCACTTGTGTTTTTTTTTTATTCTGTACAGAAGATGTGTAATAACGGCCCCTACCATATAACAATGAAAACACGGATTCTAGGAGCACAAGTATAGCTAAAATATATTTAGACTTTTTCTAAGTATAAGTCAAGTATACTTAAATGTCATTTTAAGTATATTTCTGTGAAGTACATAAAGCCCATTTCTGAGAAGGACATAAAAAGTAGACTAAAAGTATACTTTCCTATGTTTAGTTCAAAAGAAGTATACTAATAGCACACTTGAATAAACTTATTTGATACATTAATACAGTCTGAGGCCACACTGAAAATCTGTAATTTCTCATTTTATTTTTAAATGAGAAATGTACCGAGTAATTTAAGTTTTATCACTAACCTGTGGAGTCCATATTTCTGCTTGAAAATGTTACAGATTGAGAATCTTACATTATAAATGTAATTTGTAATACAATTTAAGAGCGAGAGAGAGAGGATGGCAATTATGTGGTTTTAAGACACAGAAGACAGTTTTTAAATGAAATCAAGAAGTTTAATAAAACATTAATCAAAACACATATTAATCATGAATAAGTGCTGCACAAAGAAATACTATGGTACCATGAACTTACCCCTTGGGATAGTTTGCCCAAAAAATAAAAATTCTGTCATCATTTACTCACCCTTAAGTTGTTCCAAACCTGTATATATAACATGAACAGCCATTGAATTACATAGTCAATGGCTTCCATCAACTGTTTGGTTGCCAGCATTCTTCAAAATGTCTTCTTTTGTATGCAACAGAAGAAAGAAACCCATACAGGTTTGGAACAGTTTGAGGGTGAGTAAATGAGGACATAATTTTGAGTCAACTATCCCTTTAAACAGACACACGTGCATTGAACTTAGCTGCACTGAACTTAAGTTTTAAATGAAACTTTCCTTTTCATTCTATTTCAGAACAGAAGACAGAAGAACTATAAGATTATTAGATTAGCTTAGACTTCCCGGCAGTGAGGAAGATGTGGCACATATCTGGCCCAGTATTTAGCAGACTACTCTGATGCTGATTGTCATGATCACCTCCAAAATCTTCACCTATACCGTCTTTAAAAGAGGCCTTTTCAGATGTTACATGACCAGCCGTGAGATTTAGCAGCACAATACAGGTCATTAAGGCAGTAGATTCAAGCCTACTTCAATTAAGAACAAAATATCATCACGTGACAGTTATTTGTCATTCTCATCAATACAAATGAGTACAAATGCACAATAAGCAACCTGCAAAAATAAAAAAAATCCACAGAGAAGAATGTGTGGAAGATGAGCACATTATAGATATCATGTTGTGTCATGACATATCTTCATTCTTACACAGATGCCTGCTTTGTACAATACACATGCATATAGGAGTTTGCATATACAGCACTACTGTATATTTCCAATTTGTCTAATAAATCCTTAGATGGAATTACAAATGTATGTCTTAAACTAGTTACATAATTTGGTGAGTGAATTCATAGACTTGTCTTATTGACTGATTTACTCTATAAACACACTACATGACTATGCAATATTTTTCATGGCAGCAAGTTTTCAAGTTAAAACAGTAAGTCCCGAAAAATACTCTACGCAAATATGTGAAAGCAGACTCGTATAGACACACAAACTCTGTGTTCCGAAATGTCTCTGACCGTGACTGCAATTTATCCTTAGGATTTTTTTATGATCACTTTTCTCTTTCATATCAACCTCTGTCAAAGTGGACCAACAGTTTAAAGGTTTGAAGATAATCGCTAAGCTAGCTAGCAACTTTCCTGAATAAAAACACATCCAGAATAATAATGCACATTATTATTCAATCGTCTGCGTTTACAAACTTGTGTAAAGTATATTTCTGCCGTAACTCTTATAAAGTGATATTTTCAATATTGTCATATAATACTAGTTTTACAGGTAACTACTTGCCTTTTTGATGGCATTTAGACAAAAGACAGAAACTTTCAACTACTTTCACAAGATACTTTTAAATCAAGACATGAGTTACAGTACAACAGCATCTTTCAGATGTGCGTAGCGTTTTAAACATTCACTCTCAAGTTTCACCTGAAGTCTGTAAGTGCTGTTGTTGGTTGTTCCCTGCATTCGGATGGATATATCAATATGTATTATTTTACTAACTCCCGGCAAGCATGACAGGAATTATAAAAGAGTTATTTTAAACTAACCACACTAAGGTCATAAAATGCCTGATACAATGTTGTATTCCTTTACTCTACAAATCTCACAGCCTAAACTCTAAATGATGAAACAGTAGAAAAAGAGCACTGAATTATGCTCTCACCTGAATGGCACACATATATTAGTTTGGCATCGGTTCTGCAAACCTACCAAGAGTGTTTTAAATGCTACGGTTCTGCTAAAAATGATATTTGGCAGCTGCTTTTCCCATATCATCTGTCCAGGTACAGCCTTAGCTGACATGGACCGGTAACAGTCAATGAGGAGCCAATGGGAGGCACGGGTTCCAAAGCATGGATTAGTGTCATGTTAATGGTTTGAATCAAAATGATGAACGGAATCAAGAGTTCACTTCTCTGACCATTCCATTAAACAGAACGTTGACGCACTGAAGAAAGTCCAGCTAAGAGAATAAGAGAGCGAGAGAAGAACAGAAACACTAAAGAGCGGCTGTCTTCAGTAATCTGCTTCCTCCATAACCTCCATGACCACTGTTCTGGGGCCAGTGAGGATGAGGCTGCTGACAGTCCTGTAGTCCAGATTCAGCACATTCATTCCATTAACTGCCACCACAAACTGACACACCTGTAGAGATGAAAATGAGGCAAAACAACAACAGTTTTATGTTAGGTTACACTTGGTACATCCTTTTTGTACTTTGATAAAGACATAAAAGTGCTGAAACACAACATAATGATTATAGAGCATATAAACCACACATATGACGCAATAAACGGATCGTAATTTTTCTCAGTACAGCAACATGGCACAATTACACCTTTCAGGAGAACAGTAAAGGAGTGTTTATTAAAACAGCTCTATTAATTCTACGGTATTTATTCTGCAAATGAATAACGTAATAGCCTTTATGTCCTTCCTGGCAGACCCATAATGGCACTACCATCAGAAATGAGTCATACCATTACCATTATCAGCATCAAATGATAAATAAACAACATGTGAAAGCTTGCCATTATCAGCATGTGTTCAAAACATCTGTTTTGGCACCATTTGTACACTAGGTGCCTATGTAATCTCTGTGCTAAGAGGTACAAATGCTTGGCTCAATTTACATAAATCTTTCTGAGTTATGACAACTTCTAATCAAATTATGTTCAACAAACAGAATCTTAATCATTTATAGCATAAACACCATTTTTTAAGCCGATTAATCTTAAAAATTAAATTGTCCCTACTCCTAGTAGTTTCTATATAATTCACTCGTAAATGGAGTGGTGGGCTGGAACCAACTTATTTATATGACTTCAAAATAACAGCTAGTATAGCACATGCTAAATGTAGCTAATTTTGCATGTCAATTTATTTTCAATGGCATTAAGTGATTGCTCATAAAGCAACAATCAATATAGCCTATACCTTTATGTAGCCTAACCACAAGCTGTACTTTTCAGCACAATGGTAACCACAAAAACTTCACAGAATATAAGAGAAACTATTTTAAATGTCAGACACAACAGAAATAAATACTAACAGTTCTTTCCCTTTTCTAAAATCAGAAAAAGTAATAATTTGTTTTAACTTAAAATAAATTCTGCTTATCCAGTTCTGTGCAAAGCATGCTGAGAACTTAACAAGAGGATTTCATTAAGTTACTACAACTTACAAAAAATTACTTTTAAAAAAAGTATATATAACACTGTAACACTGTCAGCAGAACGCAACAAAATGTTTTAAAAGGTTTAATTCAATCCATAAATTACAATCTCGCAATGTATAATATTATGTAATGTAATGTAATATATGAGATTTATACATCATATACATAAATAAGCTTTACATTGATGTATGGTTTGTTAGGATAGGACAATATTTGGTTGAGATACAACTATTTGAAAATCTGGAGTCTGAGGGTGCAAAAAAATCAAAATATTGAGAAAATCACCTTTAAATTGTCCAAATGAAGTTCTTAGCAATGCATATTACAAATCAAAAATTAAGTTTTAATATATTTACAGTAGGAAATTAACCCAATATCTTCATGGAACATGATCTTTATTTAATATCCTAATGATTTTTGGCATAAAAGGAAAATCTATAATTTTGACCCATACAATGTATTTTTGGCTATTGCTACAAATATACCCCAGCGACTTAAGACTGGTTTTGTGCTCCAGGGTCACATATAATATAACATTCCTCAATTGCAATCTTTTCCTATCCTCGTGTGTGTGTGTGTGTGTGTGTATAGTGCCCTCCATAAGTATTGGGACAGTAATGACAAAATTGCTTTGTTTTCTGTGTAGTTAGGACATCTGCGCATATGATTAAAAGATGAATATGAGACAAAACTACAGAATGTCACATTTTATTATTAGCCGTTTACCAAATAAAAAGGACAGCACTTTTAGAGTTCATCCCACTATTTGATGTGAGCATAAGTATTGGGACAGTTGAACTTAAGGCAAATGTAAAAGATTAAACGCTATTATTTAGTTGCAGATCCCTTGCGTGCAATCACATCAGTGAGTCTGCGACCCATAGACATCACCAGACTCTTGGTCTTATCCTTTGAAATGCTTTTCCCAGCCTTTAATGCAGCCAATTCCAACTGTTGCTTGTTTTGGGGAGTTTCTGCATTTAGTCTCCTCTTTAGCTGGTGAAATTCATGGTCAATCGGATTTAAATCTGGAGATTTGTTTGGGCAATCTAAGACTTTCCATTTCTTTGCCCTGATAAACTCCTTGACTGAACTGGCAGTGTGTTTTGGGTCATTGTCCTGATGCAATATGAAGCGCTTTCTGACGAGTCTGGTGGCATTTTCTTGAATATTGGTAGCCAAGATGGTTTTGTACCCTTCCAAATTCATTCTGCTACTATCATCATACATTAAGTCATCATTAAAGCTGAGAGGGCCTGTTCCAGAGACAGCCATGCATGCCCATGCCATGACATAACCTCCACCATGCTTTACAGCTGAGGCTGTATGTTTAGGATCATTTGCACTTCACTTTTTCTCCACACTTTTGTTCTCCCATCATTTAGATAAAGGTTAATCTTGGTCTCATCTGTCCATAAAACTCTGTTCCAAAAATCTACTGGCTCACCTTTGTGCTTTTTTGCAAACTCTAATCTTGCCTTTCTATTTTTGGTGCTGGCTAGAGGTTTGCATCTTGTTGTGTTGCTGTTTAATTCTGTGTGAAAGTCTCCTTCGGACAATAGATTGTCAGAGCATCACCCCAGCTTTCTGGAGGTTGTTGGTGATTTTACAGACACGTATTTTAGGGTTCACTTTCACAGCTTTTATGATCTGTCTGTCACCAACTGCTGTTGTTTTTCTCAGCCGATCAGATCGTTGTTGGTTGCTGATGTCGCCGGTGGTTTCCAAACTGCTGATTTCTCCATGCCCTTTGTTTTTGCTATAGCTCTAATTGACTTCCTCTTTTCTTTTAGCATTCAAATTGCTTGCTTTTCTCTCAAAGTCAGCTCCCTCGTCTTCATCCTGGTTTGTGCTAATGCAAGACTCAGAATGCAGAAGCAATGGATATAA
>NW_015505401.1:247118-251144 GCF_001515645.1 Sinocyclocheilus grahami | reverse complement strand
ATCCTTTGAAATGCTTTTCCCAGCCTTTAATGCAGCCAATTCCAACTGTTGCTTGTTTTGGGGAGTTTCTGCATTTAGTCTCCTCTTTAGCTGGTGAAATTCATGGTCAATCGGATTTAAATCTGGAGATTTGTTTGGGCAATCTAAGACTTTCCATTTCTTTGCCCTGATAAACTCCTTGACTGAACTGGCAGGGCGTTTTGGGTCATTGTCCTGATGCAATATGAAGCGCTTTCTGACGAGTCTGGTGGCATTTTCTTGAATATTGGTAGCCAAGATGGTTTTGTACCCTTCCAAATTCATTCTGCTACTATCATCATACATTAAGTCATCATTAAAGCTGAGAGGGCCTGTTCCAGAGACAGCCATGCATGCCCATGCCATGACATAACCTCCACCATGCTTTACAGCTGAGGCTGTATGTTTAGGATCATTTGCACTTCACTTTTTCTCCACACTTTTGTTCTCCCATCATTTAGATAAAGGTTAATCTTGGTCTCATCTGTCCATAAAACTCTGTTCCAAAAATCTACTGGCTCACCTTTGTGCTTTTTTGCAAACTCTAATCTTGCCTTTCTATTTTTGGTGCTGGCTAGAGGTTTGCATCTTGTTGTGTTGCTGTTTAATTCTGTGTGAAAGTCTCCTTCGGACAATAGATTGTCAGAGCATCACCCCAGCTTTCTGGAGGTTGTTGGTGATTTTACAGACACGTATTTTAGGGTTCACTTTCACAGCTTTTATGATCTGTCTGTCACCAACTGCTGTTGTTTTTCTCAGCCGATCAGATCGTTGTTGGTTGCTGATGTCGCCGGTGGTTTCCAAACTGCTGATTTCTCCATGCCCTTTGTTTTTGCTATAGCTCTAATTGACTTCCTCTTTTCTTTTAGCATTCAAATTGCTTGCTTTTCTCTCAAAGTCAGCTCCCTCGTCTTCATCCTGGTTTGTGCTAATGCAAGACTCAGAATGCAGAAGCAATGGATATAAATGATACGACACATTCCCTGCTTTTAATATCTGAACAATTAATGCAACAGGACACAGCTGATCACTTAGAAAGACCTGTGAGGCAACTGTCCCAATACTTCTGCTCACATCAGATAGGGGGATGAAACTCTAAAAGTGCTGATCTTCTTAGCTGGTAAAACATCTGTGTTGAATCACCCTATAATAAAATGTGACATTCTGTAGTTTTGTCTCATATCCATCTTTTAATCATATTTACAGATTTCTTGACTTCACAGCAAACAGAGCAATTTTGTCTGTACTGTCCCAATACTTATGTCAATACTTATCCCAACACTATATATGTATATATATATATACTGTATATGTTTTGTTTTGTTTTTAAATATTGCTTTTTATTGCTCTTCAGGTCTGATGTTTAACAATTTAAATGTTCAAAAATGATCTTGTAATTCAAAAATTCATGGATAACAACAATAATTATATTTTAGCATTAGAAACACTACTGTGACTAAAGAACTTACACATACTGGTGGATTAATCAATACAGAAACATAAAAATGATTTTGGTAATCACCAATACTGTTAGTTTGAATTTACGATTTGAATTTATTTATTAGAATTAACCCCTTGAGATGTATCATCTCGTTTTCGAGGGGTCCCAAAATACAACGTATCACAATTACAACGTAACAGCAAAAAAGAAAACCTAACAAAACACTAATTAACAATACATCCGTAAACAACACTAAACAAAACATTTAAAAAAAAGTTTTAGGACATTTTTTTCAGTTTAGGACAGCTGTGGCACAAACCTTAAATTGGGTGGTGGTGGTGGTCTAATACATTTTTTTTAAGTTGCATAACTGTAATGGTTCATTATTGCTGTAAATTAGGGTCACTGTTTAAAAAGGAGGAAGGGCAGGTATTATTCCATCTCTCACTACTGTAAATTAGACACACACATACAGTTACCATTAGGTGTTTTGGACCGGCTGTGCTTAAAGAAACATCTGGAATACAGACTATATTTTGAGTGCTCTTGAGGAGAATGCACTCAGATCGGCAATCAAAGTACATTATGATTGCTCCACTCAGTGTACTGTGCTTGAGGTCAAATCTAAATGACTGTGGGTGGGTTAGTGTAGTTGAGTATTTTGTAATCTCTATCATCTCTATATCTGTATCTCTTAGATCAAAATCTAGCATTAACTTAAAAGGATAGCAATGTAATATAGCAAAACTTAACGATTCACAAGCATTATTTTTGTAAAGAGCACTTTCCCTTTGAAGGTGTGGTCAAATTAGTGAAATTTTGGTGAAAAAAGTCTATTGTTTATTGTCGATAGTGTAGCAATCTATGAAACACAGCTCTCACAGAAGTCGACTTCAAAACCAAGCAGCTTTCTGGTGGCCAACATGACATATCTGCATGAACTTTACTTGAACTTGTTGCAAAATCTGTGTGAAAATCCCGGATTGCTATTGAAATGACTTTCAGCTGTGAAAATTAGCCAAAAACATTATTATCTGTAATCCATAGCCTCAAGCATATATATATTGTCATATGTACCTCAATATATTGTCAGAAGCCACAGGTGTTCATATTGAATTATACCTAAACCTGTTTTCACGAGTCTCAAAGTGACGACACCCATTGAGTTGCATATTAGGAATCAACAAGGACCATGGGTTCACCAAAAAAAAAATCATCATTTGTGTTTTACTGAAGAAAGTCATCTATATCTTGAATGGCCTAAGGGTGAATACATTTTCATTTTTGCATGAACTATCCCTTTAAGAGCCATTATAGTGGGTTGTGTCCATTTATTGGTTATTGGCCAGAAGTTGAAAATAATTATTGGCTTATTGGTTTGGTCAAAATGTCAATATTAGTGCATCCCTGTAGAATGAGACATACTGTTTTCTCACTATAACAAATTTCCTTTTGCAGTATGACTACTGTACCTTCATTCCCGCTGCTGCAGCGGGTCCGCCGGGGTCTACTGCCTGGATGTGGCAGGGTTTACTTCCTCTCACCACGAATCCCCAGCCCACTGCGTCTCCCACAATCTGCAAACACATACATCCAAACACATTCGAGGTCATACACAGAGATATCCATTTAATTTTACTTTACTTTACTTTACTTCTAATGAATTTAATGCATTACATATACTTACATAATGTCAAATATATTTATTTATTTTAGCTGATTTTTATCTTTTTACTGTGCCATATACTTGTATATTGTGTATATATATTTGGTCATTTTAAAACTTCTATTCAGATGGTGGTATTGCAGTTGTGGAGCAATATGGTTCAAATGTTTGTGTTGTGCAATTGCATTCAGCATGGATTTTAAAAGTCATTATTAGTGGATGTGGTTTATTCAAAATACATGACAAGAAACATGTAGTAAATGACAATACACAGTAAGGTACATGGCAGCTGATGACAAAGTATCAAATTTCAAAGTCTCCTAAATTGCTCTTGGATTTTCCTGTTGATCCAGTTGAGGATTAGAGTCATCTCCACATCTGAGGAAAAACTTCCTCTCGCTATTTTTAGTTGTGAACTGTTTCCCTCCATGCAAATGGATTCTCAGAACCAAACATAGTTATGCAATTAGAGCTTGGAGTCTGAGCACATTTAGCAGGAGTGTGTGTGTGTGTGTTTGTACCTACTTAACCATATTTTGGGGACAAATTTGTACCCAAAAGTGAGCTAAACCTGACAAAATCTCCAAAAACCTCCCTTTGGGGACGTCCTCATTTGTAAAACTGGTATAAAAATAAAGTAAACAAAGTTTTTTTTTAAATTGTAAAAATGCAGAAAGTTTCCTGTAAGGGGTAGGTTTAGGTGTAGGGCGATAGAAAATACAGTTTGTACAGTATAAAAACAATTACGCCTATGGAATGTCCCTATTTAGATAACTAAGTAAACGTGTGTGTGTGTGTGTGTGTGTGTGTGTGTGTGTGTGTGAAAGTGACTTACTGTGAATGTCTTCTTTATGTAAGGTCCACCAGAAGTCTGAAGTTCCTCTGGGCTCACTGGCTCACT
>NW_015505401.1:228976-245374 GCF_001515645.1 Sinocyclocheilus grahami | reverse complement strand
ATTTCGCCTATGGAATGTGCCTATTTATATAAAGAGGTAAACGTGTGTGTGTGTGTGTGTGTGTGTGTGTGTGTGTGTGTGAAAGTGACTTACTGTGAATGTCTTCTTTATGTAAGGTCCACCAGAAGTCTGAAGTTCCTCTGGGCTCACTTGTCTCTTCAGCACTGTAAATAATATACACACAATGTTCCTCAGTCATGAACTCTAAACAGTAAATCATGTGACTATTTAACACATGGTATAAAATAATCATGTTTATCTATTCACTGCAACAACATTGAGTTTGATTCACTACTGGTTTATTAATTTACTCCTCACATTATATACAGTAATACTATTATATTATAATATATATTTATTCATTTATATTTTAATTTAATTTAATTTAATACTGCAGTCCATAATCTCTCATTTAAAAAACAACATGTGCTTCTTCAGAGAGAGAAAGAGAGGGAGAGAGGGAGATGGAGAGAGAGAGTAATTAAGCTGTAATGGAGCACTGAAGGTTTGTGTTTAATGAAATAATGAGGTTGATAATGGTCTAATTTAGGACACGAGGTTCAAATCAGACTGATCTCTTCATCGGTAATGTAATGAGTGAGCCAAACCCTGAACCACGTAGTCACAAAAGCAAGATCCAACTGCACAGCTATTGACTGGACCCTGATTGGCTGATCAGAGCCCAATTTATAGTAGTAACAAGGACATTGCAAATAACAAATAAGGTAGTGTCTATAACGAATAGTTCTCTAAAAAACATATCATTCCAAACTTGTATGCTGTTATTCTCTCAAATATTTTCTCCTGTTTTTGAAGAATCTTTAAGCAGATCTTGCCATACGAATATTATCTGGAAAATATTTACTTTGTATTCATTCATTTGTAGCATGTCTTTTTTTAGCCACTATTAGATAATTACTGATAGATGTATAAAACTGAAAAGAAATAAATGACATTTTAAACTCTATTAAAAGAGAAACAAAGTTATTTTCAATTGTAATAATATTTTACAATATTACTGTATATGTGATCAAATAATTATGTAATTATTGCCTTATTTCTAAAATACTGCTTTGCAATCCTCAGTAAACAAGTTAGTATCAATGGCAAGGAGAAACTTGCATGTTGATCACTGATCGTATGTACATGGACAATTTTAAATTTTATAAAAGAAAAAATATATATACATATTTTTTGTTAAAAACTAAATGAAATCATCATTATTAATAATATACACTTAGAAAGTAGAATGAATAATGAAACTGTAACAATATAAAAAATAAAGTAAAACATTTAATTAAAGTTAACTTTGATACAGACTACTTATTTGATGTGTATTTGTCAATATTTGTGACCCTGGACCACAAAACCAGTCATAAGGGTAAATTTTTCGAAATGTATACATCATCTGAAAGCTGAATAAATAAGTTAGGATAATTGTTATGATAGGACAATATTTGGCCGAGATACAACTATTTGAAAATCTGGAGTCTGAGGGTGCAAAAAATTTAAATATTATTGTCCAAATTAAGTTCTTAGCAATGCATATTATGAATCAAAAATTATGTTTTAATATATTTACATTAGGACATTTACAAAATATCTTCATGGAACATGATCTTTACTTAATATCCTAAAAAAAAAAAAATCAATAATTTTGACCCATACAATGTATTTTTGGCTATTGCTACAAATATACCCCAGCGACTTAAGACTGGTTTTGTGGTCCAGGGTCACATTTGTATTCTTGTGTTTACACTGAAAAAATTAAACACTGAAAAAAATTAAAAGCATGCAAACTAACACCTGTCCTTGTTTACTCACCTTAATATCATTCATATTAAGGTGAGGTGTTTGTTTTAAAGTGAACCACCCTTCATTGTTTCATAATATTATCTGTATGTGTGCATATAGGGAACACAAGGCCATGTATTTTCTTAACTATGAACTGTCCATTTCCCTTTCAAAGTCATTCTGTACATGCCTGAAACCTTCCACACACAATGCCACATCCTTTTTAATGCAGGGAAAAAGGATTATGTGTGTGTGTGTGAGAGAGACAGAGAGAGAGAAAGAGATACCAACAAAAAGTGCATAAGTAGATGTATCAGGCCTCACTGTTTCTCTCTTTATTCATTTTTCCATTTTGTTCTCATCCAATTTTGGGAGGAGAGCTCAGTAATCCCAGGATTGGATGAGCAAATTGACCAATCAGAGGCATGCAACAGCCCTGCCAAACCCAGAACATTCTCGTCTCCTTACACACCGGTGTTTTGTGTAAAACACACAAGCATTAAGGCACAACATCTGTAAAAGCAGCCTATTTTCCTCATAAATTCAAAATGTACAACATGTTATAACGTTAAATGCTCTGATGACAGATTGCATTTTGTATCTGCGTTGCTGTTGGACAAAAAACAGGTCTGGTTTTAACGGTGGGCCTCACTGTAGCGGAGCGGGAGCTGTGCTGTGGTAAAGTGAAAGCTGAGTCATGTGGTAGGTGTGGAATGCTTCATTGCAGGCATGCTTCAGGCTCGCCTTGGATCGCCATGGAGGCCAATGTTCTAATTTGGTGGTGGAGGAGGAGAGCGCTGGGTTTGTGTGTGTATAAAATGTTCTTCTGTCTCTCTGCCTGCTGGCTGTGCTCCTTGCCTGTCCTGAAGGGGACGATGTGTTCTTGCCAGACTCACACACACACACAGGTTTGTTTTTATGGTTTATGGGGACTCTCCATAGGCGTAATGGTTTTTATACTGTACAAACCGTATATTCTATTGCCCTACACCAACCCTACCCCTAAACCTACCCCTTACAGGAAACTTTCTGCATTTTTAGATTTTCAAAAAAACTCATTCTGAATTATTTATAAGCCTTTTGAATTACGGGGACACTGAAAATGTCCTCATAAATCACCTTCTCGTTGTAATACCTATGTCATACCCATGTTATTATACAAATGTGTGTCCTCATAAACCACATAAACATGCACACACACACACACACACACACACACTACTCATGTACTACTAACTGTTCAAAGTTCTCAGCCTGAGAGTTTTTATGGGTCAGAGAGTTTACTACTCCACACACAAACACTCACTCAGAAGGGAGCTACAGCTGGATAAAACAGATTGAGATATAGTAAAATAAGGGTAAAGAGAAAATGCATGTTACAATCTGTTCTGATAGATTTTTCTTAGATTTATTTGTTATTAGACACTGGGTGGTGATAGACAGCATCATCAAGTAATCAAGATTAACGCATTCACTCATCCTGAGAGCAGCTTGAATATAATGTGAGATAAAGGGATTGCTCATCCAAAACTGGAAAGTCTGTCATCATTTACTCGTTCTTAAGCTGTAAGACTTTTTATCTTGATGAGCACAAAAGGAGAAATTTTCTATTACAAATATTATATATAGAAGCCTACTGAAGCCATACAATCGACACACTCATGTTTTGTGTCAAATGGTATTGTTGTACCATAATTGAACCCCATACCACTTTGATAGTACATTTTGGAGCTTTGGTGGAGGGAAACATTATGGAGTAACTGACCATGGACCCTTGAATTATTAGAAAATAATGCACACCAGAGGTGGTAATGTGGCCACGACTAATAATTAAATGGACCAGAGTAAATTATTATGCTTATACTACTGTTACAACATCTAAAGACATTATTCAGATAATGTATTTCAAACCATTCGTCAGGTTTTTGTCCTTAAAACGCTCTTGCGTGTAGGATTGGATGAGCGAGGTGAGCCGCCTGGCCGGGTGGTGCAGTGACAACAATCTCTCTCTGAATGTGGAGAAGACGAAGGAGATTGTTGTTGACTTCAGGAGAGTGCACACTCAGCATGCTCCTCTGATCGTCAAGGGTTTGACTGTGGAGAGGGTGAGCAGCACCAAGTTCCTGGGTGTGCACATCACAGAGGATCTCTCCTGGACTGACAACACCGCAGCACTGGCCAAGAAAGCACAGCAGCGTCTCTACTTCCTCCGCAAACTGAGAAGAGCCAGAGCCCCGGCCCCCATCATGTGCACCTTCTACAGAGGCACCATCGAGAGCATCCTGACCAGCTGCATCACTGTGTGGTATGGCGCCTGAGAGCAGCTGAGAAGATCGTTGGTGCCACTCTCCCCTCCCTTCAGGACATCTACAACACCCGTCTCACCCGCAAAGCCCTCTGCATTGCAGGTGATCCCACCCACCCGACACACAGCTTCTTCAGTCTGCTGCCATCAGGGAGGAGACTGTGGAGTCTCCAGGCCAGGACCAGCAGACTGAAGGACAGCTTCATCCATCAGGCTGTCAGGAAGCTGAACTCCCTCCCGACCTTGCCCCCCCTCCCCTCTTTTGCCCCACGCACCACTGAACTCTGACCCTCTGATGGACTCTCCCACTCCCCCCTCCCAAATACACACACACACTGTCACTTTAATCAGTCTGAAATAAGCTCTTTTGCACTACAAATCATTTTTTTGCACTACATCACTATATCTGCACTGTTGTTTACTTTACTGGTTTGCACTCTATCCTCCATATGCCTTGTGCTTTATATATATTTTTTTACATTTTACCTTATTTGTATATTTGTATAGTTGTATTTTGTATTTTGTATAGTTGTATTTTGTATTTAATCTGTATTTATGTTATCTGTATGCACCCAAGGGTCTGAGAGTAACGCAATTTCAATTCTCTGTGTGTATGTGCTGTACATGTGGAAGAATTGACAATAAAGCAGACTTGACTTGACTTGACTTAATTTCTTACGCATCTCATCCTGTGCCTCTGTTGCTATATCCACAACATCATTTTAGGCTTCAGCCATTGATAGCAGACTAATACAGCTATTAACCCTAAAAAGGGCAAAATCATAAATAATGATGAAAAAAAAAAAATGAAAAAAAAAAAAAAGAAAGTAAAAAAAAGTTATAGAAGTTTACAATAAAGATAACGTAGTCTACAATTTTTTTTATTTTATATAAAATAAATATTTTATCAAATGTGTTGCACTCTAAAATAGCTATAAAATCAAAGCCATATGTCTAACCAAGTTATGTTCCAAATTTGAAGTTGATATCACAAAAATTGTGGTTCTTGTGAGTTTTTTGTCACAAATCAATCAATTTCTGTCACAATATCACTTATATTACAAAACAGTCACCAAATATGGAACCTTGACTGTGAAACCTTTCCAACGATATGTTTTGTTAAAATTACAAAAAGATTAGATTTTCCAAAACACAAGACACAAAATCACTATATGTTTTTATATCTTGATTTATACCCCTAAAAGGGCGACGTATCCCGAGATACAAACATTTAGAGACAGATTACAAAAAATGTAAGCATTTAATTAATACAATTTCAATTTAAACCTAATAGGCTAATGCTGAACAACAGCTTTTTAAACAGGTAGGTCCCCTCCAACATGTGTAAATAGATCAACTTTTATCAGAGGGTGAGTAGATTTCCCATTACAGGCGGCAATGCCGTTTTAAATACTGCCTGTGAGCTAAATAAAGAATGAAGAAACAAAGTCACCTCATCTAAATATTCACAACAAATACCCTTTCAAAATGAAACCAAGAAATAAGACCTACACTTTTTCACTGCTTCTCCTCAAATGTTTGTATCCCCCAGGATATGTCACCCCTTTTAGGGTTAATGAAGTTATGAGAGAGAGAGAGAGAGAGAGAGAGAGAGAGAGAGAGAGAGAAAGAGAGATTAAGTGTGTGTGAATTACTTCTGTGAGTTTGTGTCTCTTTCAACAGTGCAGCAGCGTCTCTACTAATAGCAATCTGTTTCTAGTGAGAAACGTTCTGTAGTTTTTAAGATCATATCTATTTTACTGATGAAATCGTCAGAGCAGCACTGACAACATGTTTCTGTTTGATTGTGTGTCTGTACTGTATGTGTGTACGTTTGTATAGGAGTCAGAGCGGGAGAAAGAGAGTATGTGCTTTCCGTACATAATAAAATGTAATTCTGTGGCAAAAACATGGAAATAATTTGTCATTTTTATCCTCTATATTTATTTGCTTGGCCAGTATCGTTGTGGGTTTTGGTTCTTTTGCGGTTGCAGATTCTTGTAGACCTTTAAATAACTGAAATCATTTGACGAATTGATATAGACATGTAATGCGGTCAAGACCTGCCTGGAACTACTTTAGCCGTGCATTTCCCTAAAAATAATTGCACACCTTAGAATGTTCGTCAACCAATCAGATTCAAGTTTTCAACAGCTCCATAGTATAACAAAGAATAATGATTTAGATTTTAGATTGTCCAACCTCTTCTGTTTGTGCAATCTATCAAGTGGAGTACATTTTGTGACCGTGCGATTGACCGTGTACACACACACACACATATAGTATGCATGAAAATGTGTATTTTTCAATTAAAGACAGCTTATAGATTTAATATGGGCTGCTATTATTGGTGCTTGACACCTTTTTATTAGTCATTTTGTGTTTCAAGAATAAGGTCCAAGGTTAAGAATTATGCTATTAGTAACTTAAATATAAAATGTTTTTCTCTATTTAACAACATTACAATAGTGAAAGACGACTTCCCTTACTGGTCACATCTCTTGCACGGCGGGATGTTGAGACTCGTGAAAAATAATCACGTTGTTTGTATTCACCAAAACTGATTTACTAAAGTGAAAACACGTACGCAATTGGCGTCAGCGCGAGCGCCGCTTGCTGTGAGGCGGGAGCGACAAGCCGGCAGAGAATTGCGCAGCCTTCCTTACTTCCATTCCTAGAACAGTTATGTTCACGATTTCTGATTTACTTAACCGTTAACGTATACTGCGTGAGGGGGGCTGTGATTGGATGATGACAGGTATCGGTGATCATTCTCAAGTGATCAGCACTGCTGCTGTTGTATCAGTCAGTGGTTAGATCAGCGTAGCAGTCAAAAAACGGGACAAATAAATTAGGCCCAAAATACAGGACGTCCCGGCTAATACGGGACGGTTGGCAACCCTAAACACACCACAAGCAAAACTCTTAGCATCCTTAGATTTTCAAAAACCTAAAAGTCCACAAAGAGCAGCATATGGTTTACAGAATCTCAGTAAGTCGTCTGCGGCTTGTGAAATGCACAGTGTTTTGGTGCTATAAAAAGCCAGCCCATTTTATTTAACCATAAAAAGAGAGCAGAGATGGTGTAAAAATAAGTGCTAAAGCTAACGCTAACTGGTTTGCTAATGTAAACGTGAAGGTTGAGAAATGTAAAGACAACAAGACATCAAAACTGACCTGATGACCTTAAAGATGACGCGTGTAATTTTTTATGCTGAAATGCCCAAATTAGTTGATGTATGTGGGATGTTTGAGCACAGAAGGGGGCTTTTCTTACCAGACTTTGGGTTGCAGAGCACAGGGGGGCTGCTGCTGAGTGTGGGGCTGCTGCTATAATAACCGCTGCTGCCACAACTACTGCTCATACTGCTCCGCCGTACTGCTGACACCACCTTTATCTCTTTAGTGGGGCTTACTGAGGGGAAGGAGATTGAGAAAGGCAGAAATAAGGTTAGATAGAGTCTGTATAAGAGGAAGTGAGAGAGAGAATAGAATTCAGTTAAAATACACACACAACACTTCTGCCAGCTCAAAACATCATTCCAATAGTGCTTGTGCAGTGGTGATAGTGTTATGGTATGTCAACATCCGTTTTGTGTGCATTTACTAACTGAAATAACAGTTCAGATGCCTAACATCTGTTAGTGTTCTCCTTTTAACATAAATGTATTGTATGGCAAACAGCATCACGCACGAACACACACACGTTTAGCTAGCTATCAAAATAGACATACATTAGACTTCTAGCTATATACACGCTCAGAAAAAAAGGTTCAAAAGCTGTCACTGAGATGGTACCTATTCAAAAGGTACATCTTTGTACCTGAAGGGTCCATATTGGTGTTTTAAAGGCACATATAAGTACCTAAAGTGTACATATTTATACCTAAAAGGTACAAAAATGTACTTTTTGAGAAGGTACTGCCACAGCAACAGACTTTGTACCTTTTTTTCTGAGAGTGTATAGAGCTAATTATAGATAAATGCTAACAATACCACTCTTCACATTTTTATAATTAAAAAAATTAGTCCTGCCAAACGATTAATCGTGATTAATCGCATCCAAAATAAAAGTTTTTGTTTACATAATATATGTATGTGTACTGTGTATATTTATTATATATATATAAATACACACACATGCAGTATATATTTTGAAAATATTTACATGTATATACATTTATATATTTATATTCTTATATTTTATATTATATATAAATATATTTAATATATAAACATAACATATTTTTCTTAAATATGTACTTGCATGTGTTTGTATTTATATATGCATAATAAATATACACAGTATACACACATATTATGTAAACAAAATCTTATTTTTCGTGAATCTTATTCTTATTAATCGCGATTAATTGTTTGACAGCACTAAAAAAAAGTATTTGATTAACTTGGAATGCTACTTAAAACAAGAATGTGATGAAAAAAATCAATGTTACTACATAATAATATATGAATAAAATGAAATGTATATACAATGTCTATAAAATATATATGAAAATGTATATAAATCAACCTTTCAAACGGATAAAAGCCATATTTCTTGTTTATTTATTCTTTGTTTATTTATTCATAGAAATGTAAGTCCTTTTAAACATTACTTAAACAAATGGCTAATCACTGGTCAACTGAAAATGCTTTATTTAACATTTTATCATATAATTATGCATTTTTATTTCAGTATATAACTAAATAATTAAATAAATAAATATAAATAAGAAAATAAATAAATAAATAATTCCATCATATTTTTATTCATCATTGTTTTTTTGATTATTTTATTTATTTTGAGTAATATCATTGTGAAATTATAAATAATAGCAAATAATTAATAAACAAATTGCACTGTTGTCAGAAAAAAAAAAACACTGATTATATTGCCATCAAAACATGCGATAAAAAAAGAAAAAGTGTTGTGTGCTAATCAACCTGACTGGCAGTTATGAAACTTGAATTTACACACTTGCATATGTTTAAACAAAGGCACACCATACATATAATACACACACCACAGGCGCATGAAAAATGACAGTTCATATTTTATTCAGCTCTGAGAAGAGGAACCAGAGAGGCCCAATCCCAATAGTATAATACTAGCATGAATCTAAATTTTGTAAATCTAAACAAAAGTTAAAGCTGCAGTCCATAACTTTTTTTGGTTAAAAATGATCCGAAAGCAATATTTGAGCAAATACATAACCATCCAGTGTTCAAAACTATGACCTTACTTTAGCCCAATTCACATAGGTTAGCTTATAATAATGTTTTCTAATTTGAGTGGTACAGGTAGGCTTTCGTGGGAATTTTGAGCATGCTGCTACATCATTACATCACGTCTGTAAACATAAATTAGTTTTCCCGGCTACTAGGCTATCGCATGTGAGGATCCTGCAGGTGGCTGATCGTTTGTAGCCTTTTCTCACAGCAGCTATAATTAAATGTACCATTTTGATGGCGGATTGTAATCCAGAATTATATTCCCATTTTAAATGTGCTTCTGATTACAGAAAGCCTGGGATTACACAAGATTTGTATTTTAAAGACAACCAGTTTGAAGGAAGCATAATTTGCCTTTTGGGTTAAAAGAATTTCTTGGTATGAAATTCGAATGGTATGACAATTAGATATTAGACTGTACAGAAATTTAAATCTACACACACTATACTCAGTCACGCAATGTTGATGTTGTTAACATTAATAATTTGAGAATAAAGTATAACATAAAAATGCATTTGTCTATGAATAATCTTAATTTAGGGGATTTTGTCAGGAAATATTGATATATGCAATTCACTGTGATTTATTTGCTTATATGCTTACATATCATACAATAAATCAGTTAAATATTTTAAATTTAAAAAATGTAAACATTATTTAAATCAGCGGACAAAAGAAAATCAAATTTTAGCTTATTAGATGTTTGTACACAAATATGACACTTCAAACTGAATGCGATGTTTTCCACTCTTTCACAACATGTGTGCTCAAGATTTGTCCTTTCAGCAACTTCCTTATTACGCTGAAATTGATTTTGGTTGTCCTATCTTCATTATCTACCCGTGCACTGCATCAGCAGCAAATTAAAATGCATGAGACCACATCCAGAAGTTCATTGTCTACCTGCCACTGTGAATGACCACAGCTGTGTCTCCTAAACCTAAAAATCAATATCACAAACTACTGGGTGTAATGAACACAGTTGTGCATGCATTCTGCAGATTTCCTTTATGATCGTGGACTAACCTGAAAGGAAGCTGGTGTTTCCCGCCTCAGAGCCCTGCTTGCGCAGACAGAAAGGGCTGTCATGGTTCTCCGGTATGCTGCGAAAACGCTCGTTCAAAAGCTCCATCAGCCGCCGTCGCCGCCGGAAATTCATCCTGAATTGGTAAAGCAGTCCGCCATCCACAAAATGGTGCTTATTAGAAACTAGGGGGAAAAATAAGAAATGCACAACAAGAGGAGGTCATATGTCAGTTTACTGGGATTAAAGACGTGACCAGTCAAGCCACAATGGTCCAAAATCTAGAAGTGAAAGACAAAAAAATACAAAACTTAACACAATATTAATATTTTGGATTTCACCTTCAAGGCTTTTTTTTTAATTGAAGAAAAACATAATATTTATTAAACATATATATTTATATTTCATTTCATTAATTAGGCAGAAGTGGCACAATAGCAGAAAAAGCTGAAATCCCTTCTTATTATTTTATTATTTATTTACATATATATTTTTTTTGCTTGAAGCAAGAAAACCAAGTTTAACCAAGTCTTAAGTGCAGTATGCGAGATTGAGTGTGTTTGTGTAAGAGGTGCACACGCCATCTTAGAATCAATAGAGAGCAATCCTAAACTCCCTTGTTGCATAATATCCCATGAGTCATCATGTTTCAAACACAGTATTTAGTTTTACATGACAGCTTTAACTTTCCATTTTTATTACCATGTTTAGCACTGTGTTATTATTCTGCCATTTCAATATCTCAAAGACATACAGCGGGAAAAATTCAATATGACTTACTGCCTTTCACCAATATTAAATACCGAGTATGCTATCAATACTCAATAAAATATTGAGATTTCTAAAAAACTGGAAAAAGGATTTAAAGGAATAGTTCACCCAAAAATGAAAATTTTGTCATAATTTACTCACCCTCATGTTGTTCCCAACCTGTACGAGTTTCGTTCTTTTGTTAAACATACAAGAAGATATGTGACCCTGGACCACAAAATTAGTCTTAAGTCGCATGGGTATATTTTTAGCAATAGCCAAAAAAACATTGTATGGGTCAAAATTATAAATTTTTCTTTTATGCTAAAAATCATTAGGATATTAAGTAAAGATCATGTTCCATGAAGATATTTTGTATATTTCCTACCGTAAATATATCAAAACTTAATTTTTGATTAGTAATATGCATTGCTAAGAACTTCATTTGGACAACTTTAAAGGTGATTTTCTCAGTATTTTGATTTTTTTGCACGCTCAGATTTCAGATTTTGTATCTCGGACAAATATTGTCCTATCCTAACAAACCATACATCAATGGAAAGCTTATTTATTCAGCTTTCAGATTGTGTATAAATCTCAGTTTCAAACAATTTACCTTTATAACTGGTTTTGTGGTCCAGGGTCACATATTTTGAAGAATGCTGGTAATCAAACAGCTGATGGTCCCCATTGATTTCCATAGTATTTCTTTCCCTACTATGAAAGTCAATGGGGACCATCAGCTGTTTGATTACCAGCATTCTTCAAAATATTTTCTTTTGTGTTCAGCATAAGAAAGAAACTTATACAGGTTTGGAACGACATGAGGGTGAGTAAATGAGGACAAAATGTTCATTTTTGGGTGAACTATTCCTTTAAAACAAGCAAAATCAATCGGATATGTTATGGGCAGTGAAGCATAGTGGATGCATATAATTTGTGGTGCTGAGGAATGCAGATAAATGTGTGTGGGAGAGAGCTGAGCTAAATGAGCTAAACACTAACTCATTGTCTGACTATCACTACATGGCTAGTCTAGCAAAACAAATGTTTTGCCTGTATGCAAAAAGTCTGGTCCATTTTTCTGCTTACTCATGTAACATGGCTACAGTTTGCAATTTTATGGCACATACAGAGATATAAAAGTACAGAAAAATATAAAATGAAAAATGACATTACATATAAATTGACAAATAAATATCAAAAGGCAAAATAAAAATGACATATACCCTACCGTTCAAGAGTTTAGGATCAGTTTTTCAAAGATTTTAATTAAAAACACTAAGTGAAAATAGCATAGTTTCTTAGCGATAGATGCCATTTACACTAAGCGCAAATAGCTATAGATTCTATTTACACTATGTTAAAATAACAGGATTTTCTGCTATTTATTCTACTTATTGCAAATAGTGGCAATTAACTGTATCTCAGTATTGTACATTATAAAACAGTATGCAATAAGTATTGAGTGTAAATTATCATTTTAATTCAAATTATTAAATGGATGCCACTTTATTGGGACAATAAACCCCTTCCTATGCCTACCCTAACCCTACCCAATACTTTATTTTTAACTTTTCAATTATTTACTTCATTTTTATTGGAAATAAATGCCTTTCCTAAGTGATAAAGTTCGGCAAAAGGTGGATTCGAACTCAGGTCGATTGTGTCAAAAGGACCACGGCACGCACTTTACCACCTACTGTACACCACTGGCTGTTGTTTGATAATAGTCTTTTGTAGTGTTGACTAGCCCAATCACACGTTGGTGGGTGGAGTTAGTGTATATTTAATCTCCTTCAGAAATCATTCTAATATGCTGACTTTTATTAATGTTGGAAACAGATGTGCACTGTGCGAACTAGGGAAAACCATTTCACTGCACTTCATCAAATATAATATGTGACCCTGGACCACAAAACCAGTCATAAGGGTCAATTTTTCTGAATAAATAAGCTTTCTATTAATGTATAGTTTGTTAGGTTAGGACAATATTTGGCTGAGATACAACTACTTCAAAATCTGGAATCTCAGGGTGCCAAAAAATCTAAATATTGAGAAAATCGCCTTTAAATTTGTCCAAATTAAGTCCTCAGTAATGCACATTACTAATCAAAAATTAAGTTTTGATATACTTATGGTAGAAAATTTACAAAATATCTTCATGGAACATGATCTTTACTTAATATACTAATGATTTTTCGCATTAAAGAAAAATCGATAATTTTGACCCATACAATGTATTGTTGGCTATTGCTACAAATATACTCGTGCTACCTATGACTGGTTTTGTGGTCCAGGATCAAATATGTATGTGAAAAATAAAAAACCTTCAACATTGGGTTAATCTGAAGCAGAACAAGCACTGTTGTAACACTGATGAAATGGGTGAAATATATAGATCAGTCTTTTCAGTCAGAATTTCTATGAAAATTAAATGAACATTGATTATTTAATGGACATAACTCAGCATTAAAAGCTGATTAAAATAGTATCATAAAGGTAGCTTCTTTAGCCCAAATCATGCTAAAAATGGTGTTAAACTAAACTAAACTCTCCACTCACTGTGTCCTCCTGAACAAAACTCCCACACATACAGCTGAGCACATACATCCACATCCAACCCACAAGCAAATGCAGGAAAAGCAGAGAACATGCTTTCTGGTTGTGGAGATCACTGCCGTCTCCACCCTAACAGAGGGGGAATGAGTTCATTTGTGTAATTTTTCATGCTTCATCATTCATCGTACAACTGTGCAGTGCAACTTTCACTGGCTGTGAAACACTGACAACAGATTTACACATGCCTCTCGACACAGTGCAGTGCAATTCACAGTCAAGCTCAACACTTCCAGTTATGCAACTTCATGTCAGGGGGCCTCTCTCTGCTAACAGCTAGAGGCTGAGAGGGGCCAGAAGTGACAAAATAGCAAGAAAGGCTGAAAGCCTACTTTTCTTTCCTCCTTTCATCTCTACCGTATTCTTTGCCCTACCGCCCTAGGCAAAAAATAAAAATCATCTTGAGTTTTTTTCACTGATTTGTTGGTTTAAAACAGCAGATTTCCCAGGATGCCCTGTCATGATCTGCTTTGTGTTGACTATCCAAATGTGTCAGCTAAATTCAAGTCAGGGCAAAACCTTTGTTCATTAATGGTGTGGTTTTGGTCATATCTGCACGTCTATGAATATAATAGAGAAAGAGACACTGATTCAGAATATTAAACTGCTGAATCTTGGCAAGTGTGCATTTATTTAAGCTGAGAAATAAGCATGTTGTTGAGGAGTTTAGGAATAAGGACTGATTGCTAATTTGGCAGGTTTTGGTCTGTGCTTTTCTCGCGTAAACTAATTATATAAATTAGTGAACAGTGACTTATTTAAAAATGTTCATATTTAATAAAAACAATTGACATTTTTTTAATAATAATTGATGTTATCTATTAAATTAATGTCATTATTTCTTGTTGCACACCTGAAAATATGTATCAGTTGCCAAAAAAAAAGAAAGAAAAAAAAAGGAAATTAAAAAAGGAAACTAAAAAAAATTTATAAATAAAAAAGTGGGTAATGATATTTTACATTATATGCATTATGTATAAATTAAAAGCATTTAATTACTTGGGGGGAAAAAAATCCATTGCATCTAGTAGGCCAAACTATTTAGATTTAAGGTTAAATGTTTTTTTTTTTATTATTGTTGTTGTTGTTTTTTAAGGCTTAACTTAATTGTGTTGAAAGTTTGTCTCAATTTAATTTAATGTAAAAAAAAAATTTCTGTGCAGAGGGAGACGTCAGACAAGGCGGTCTGTGATGCCTTTGGCAGATTTCTCAAAGTCAGCAGAAATCAGACAGGAAAGGTGCTGTCAAACAAAGACTCTGTATCAGACTCAACAGGGCTCTGATTGTGCTGCTGTGCATGTGACTGTTGGGTGTGTGTGACTAAACTGAAGGGTATAGCTCTGTTCTGTGGTAGCCGCTATTTGTGTGTGTGTGCACAGGTCTGTATTGGGTGTGTGTATAAGGCTGTTGTTTATGCATGTAAATCCATTTGTGTAGATGTGTTCTAGTGTGTGACGCTGTGTTTGGCTGTTGCCTGGTCAGAGGTATGTCCATCTGTTGCTGACCATCAAAGAGTCTTTCCTCTTGTTGAATCATGACTCCACCAATCACCCCTTGTCATATTTAATAACACAAATAAATGTAATACTGCACATTTTCTTGAATGCATATATATATATATTAAAGGATGATGCATGTCATGATGAGCCAATTAGACTACAAATCAATGATCAAATAAACAGTATTAAAGGGATAGTTTACCAAAAGTGAAAATTCTGTCATCATTTACTCATCCTCATGTCGTTCTAAACCTGTATGAATTTTTTTCTTCTGATGAACACCGAAGAAGATATTTTGAAAAATGTGGATATCCAAACAGTTGTTGGCCATGGGGAGTAGAAACTGTTTGGTTATCAACATTGTTAATAATCTGTCATAAACGATAACAGATCATCTCTTTAAGTTCATGCAGCAAACCATGAACTTAAATTCAGGAACAATGCCATCTAAAACAATGTCAATCAATGACTTTGGATCAGTAGGTCCATGCCTTTAAAGTTATGTTCAATTTAAATGACCAAATGAAAGTTTGATTTAGTGCATTTTAGTTACCCAAACTTTTTTTTTTTCAAGAAAGGTTTCATTTAATGTAATATAAAAATCTCATGTTGTGTAACTATCAAGTAAGAAGCAATAAAAATGTAATTACACCTTTAATACACGATTAGTGCATCTTAATGTTTATTTAAAGAAAAGGTAAAATGCATTGTTTTATATATGTCATGACGGTTTTTGGGAAGTGACACTATTTTCAACCTAAAATCTAATCTTGCCTTATTATAAAAAAAGTTAAATTATCTGATTTTTAGTTATATTGACCTACACACACACACACAAAAGAAAATACAATTTTAAAAAACATTACCAAATAACAATAAATTGTTATATATAACCATTTATATAAGTTAATAATTTAAAAATATATATATAACATTTTTGACATTTTATTTTTTAAGTTTCTTTAAAAAACAAAAACAAAACAAAAAATTATAATGCTTATTTACTTATTTTCTTGTTGCACGCCAGAAAAAAGCTAAAAAAATATATATATATATATATATATTTTTTTTTTACAAGTCCTATCGAATTTGACACACAATCATGAGGGTCTGCAGGGGTCAGACCACATGACTATGACCTTTTGGGGGGGGGGGGGGGGGTTTTTTAAAGA
>NW_015505401.1:211336-228151 GCF_001515645.1 Sinocyclocheilus grahami | reverse complement strand
GGGCAAGCCCCATGGCTATTGCCTTTTGGGGGGGGGGGGGGACGTTTTTCAAAGAAGAATAAGGTGTATGCTGCATGAATCTATTCTACCCATGTGCTTTTTCTCACCATGCTGAATGATGCCATGCTCCAGCAATCTGCGTCCCAACCGCTCAGCCTCCTCTCTGGTGGGCATTTCACCTTCCTGCAGGAGCCAGTCTATAAACTCTGAGGCCACCAGCGTCCGCTCATACGTCACTCCCTCCTCTTCACGCGTCTGCAGCAGGGTGTTTTCAGTGTTCATCAACCTGCCGAGAGAGACAGCGTACTTATTAACGTGTCAAACTCATTGCGTATATCATTAAGAGATCATTCACCAAAAAACAGCATGATTCCTGAAGAGATTTTCACATTTCATCAAAACAAGGTCAAAGTTCATAATGCTGCTCAATTTCAACAACAAAAGAAGAGCAACTGAACTTTCAAGAAATGCAACATTCTCCGCCATTCAAAGGCAGGTGCTGACGGGTCAAAACCAAACGCTTTCAGACATGCTGTTTAGCTGTCAGCACACAATCAAGACAGATAAAGATTGCCTTGAGAGATACCAAGTCTTTAGAGAAAACGTGAAGAAAACTGAGGAAAATTTTACTTTTGCTGGCTCTTCCACCATTTCAGAACTGATCATTTATAATAATAGAAGCATATGCATAGTAGATATTAGAATTGCAGGCCATGGGTCAATATCTTCAAGAAAGAGAGTGTTATACAGCTGAAACAGCTTGAGCAAACATCCCAATGGGCCAAACAAGGGCACAAATTACTCACTATCAGTCAACATGCTGTGCCAGCAATATGAGCCTTCATATTAAATGTTTGCCATGTACATACAAAGTCTATTCTTGTGCCTTCCAAGGCAAACTGCGATTTCAAACTGCTTGCAGTTGAGCAACCATATATTAATGACTGACTTTTGCTGAAGAAAAGAAATGTGACATTGACCTAGTTTCAATCCCCTTACTGTTTTTGATCATCATTCTTTTATATCTAGCTTTTCTGTTAGCAGGTCACAATTTTAATGTGATGCAACGCTGCTCTCTCTAAATATTGTTTAGTGCTGCAGTCTTGCCAAGTCATGAGAAACAATGTCAGAGCTCAAAAATAAGGGAACACTGAAGGGGACACCAAAGACTAGAGTAATTCAGCTGAAAATTCAGCTTTTCCATCACATAAATAAAAAATATTGAATACTTTTAAAACAGTAATACTTTACTGTTTTTAAAACCATATCATGTTGACCCCAAATGTTTGAATAGTATACTGTAAATATGCAATGTCTTGGTTACGTATGTAACCCTCGTTCCCTGAAGGAGTGAATCGCTTCGAGAGACCAATCTACTTCGAGTGTAAACTAAACGAGTCAATGCACATTGGCATGTGATGATTGTATCCAGCTGCCGCTGATGACAGTGCGAGCATAAATAGGCAGCAGGTGCAGCCCAGCGGTAGTACAGCAGCCGTGGCGACGGGACATGACATCTCCGTTCCCTCCTTCAGGGAACGAGGGTTACATACGTAACCAGGACATTCTCTTTCAGTCAGTCACTCCAAGTCACGTCGATGACCGACGAATTGGGATCCCTACCAAAGCGCCACGGGTGCTGCCCCTTCCAGTGTCCTGTGCGAGCCACCTGCACCCCCTTTTGGTGTAGGCCGGGGCTCGCAACAAGGCCAGCCACTGTTGTCGTAGCACTACCCACTCAGTGAGATTGGATAACACTGGGAAAACGTACCTGTTCCACCTGGCATTCTACATATGGATAACCGTTTAGGTGCATATGGAAGATTTAGAGGTGATTGTAACCTTTTTGGAAAATGGCAGAAGTCTGCAGGGGAAACACAGGCTCTAAGGCTATACCGTGGAATTTACACATATGGGATCCACTTACGTCTCTACATACCGCCACATCTAGCTGCTGAGGGGATGGAGGAGCTCGACAGGGTCTACAGTACGTACACTCTGGAGCAATTTTAGCAAGCCAACACTAAACCGGGGCCTCTCAGTGCCTCTACCCGTTTGAGGTGACACAGGAGAATACCGGCTCAACACGAAGGCTATAGAACATAGCGAACGTGTTGGGGGTCACCCAGCCCGCAGCTCTACAAATATCTGTCAGCGAGGCACCACAAGCCAGCGCCCAAGAGGATGCAACACTTCTAGTAGAGTGAGCTCGCAACCTGAGTGGGCAGGGCACAGCCTATTCCTGATAAGCCAGGGTGATGGCATCCACTATCCAGTGGGCCATCCTCTGCTTGGAAACGGCATTCCCCTTCTGCCGGTCTCCGTAACAGACAAAGAGCTGATCTGAGGTCCTGAAGCTTTGTGTCCGGTCCACGTACCATCTCAAGGCGTGGACAGGACAGAGCAAAGCTAGGGTTGGGTCTGCTTCCTCCGGGGGCAGCGCTTGCAGGTTCACTACCTGACCACTGAAGGGGGTAGTAGGAACCTTGGGCAAGTAGCCAGGCCGGGGCCCCAAGATTACCTGGGAGTCAGCCGGCCCAAACTCTAGGCACGATTCATCAACCAAAAATGCGTGCAGGTCCCCTACACTCTTGATGGGGGCCAATGCAATCAGGAGCAGAGTTTTCATTGAAAGAAACTTTAGCTCGACTGACTGCAAGGGCTTAAATGGGCCCGGCTGTAGTGCTCTGAGCACTAGAGACAGGTACCAAGAGGATATAGAGGGAGGCTGAGGATTCAACCTTCTCGCCCCCCTAAGGAACCTGGTGACCAGGTCAGGACTTCTGCTCCACAAGGTCATGGTTAGCAGCGATCGCTACAACATGGACTTTAAGGGTGGTGGGAGACAACCTTCGCTCCAACCCTTGCTGCAAAAAGGCTGTCTGTTTGCTCGAATTGCTCGAATCCAACATATGCACATGCACATCTGTGGCGCGGAAAGATCGGCACATGAAAGTACACGTCCTTCAGGTCGATCGCTGCCAACCAATCTCGGGGACGGATGCACCCGAAGATGCGTTTCTGCGTCAACATCTTGAACGGTAGCCGGTGAAGGGCCCGGTTCAAGACACGCAGGTCCAAGATCAGTCGTAACCCACCGCCTTTCTTGGGTACAGTGAAGTAGGGGCTGCTGTAAAACCGATTCAGGCCATGCTACCGCCCCGGAGGGCGGCAGCGCAACTGAATCTTCCTCTCCAGAAAGCTCCCCCTCCGATGCAGTGATGGACATCCGGCCGTCGGGAGGAGCGCCAAAGGATCCCACTGGTAGGCTCTTTGAAAAGGGCCCAGCGCATTCTTTTGGCAGCTCGACTGGTTGCGGAGCGCAAGAGGAGCGATGGTCCCCTGAGAGTTGGTTCCCTGGAGGGTTTTCCACCACTGTAACCCTCAGACCGCCCGTGCTACTGCCTGAAGTAATCCTCATCTGGCTGCTGCCAGGACGAGAGCTAGATTGAGGCAGAGGCAACGGAACTCCGCCCCTCTGGAGGTAACAGAGACTGGTCCGCAGCTCCGAGATGGTCATCTTCCCGCAATGGGAACATGACTCATCCACGAACTCCACCTCAGAGTGCTTAATGCCCAGACATCGTGACCATCACCCGGCGCCTGGTAACGACTGCATCCAGAAACGCACGGGTGAAACGGCATCTTTAAAAAGATGATCCGTCGCCTTTACAAAGATGCACCGTGTAGCTCTTTAAGGAAAATAAGCTCTTTCAAGGAAATGCTTTTCTAGGTGCTGAGGCGCACAGGGGAGATGGCCGCCTTGCAGCACAACAGGAGGTAATGCAGCCTGAAGTGTGCAACCCACTCGACACAGGAACGACCACTGCTGAAACGCCATCCGCCAACACAAAAGCTCCCTTAGAGCACGTTGAACTCGTCACACACAAAGCTATTTTTGCCGGAGCAGAACGATGTTGTCGATCGGCTCCAAAGCGAAAAGCTGGTATGTGTTGCACCTGCTGCCTATTTATGCTCTCGCTGTCATCAGCGGCAGCTGGATGCAATCATCACATTGCCAATGTGCATTGGCTCGTTTAGTTTACACTCAAAGTAGATTGGTCTCTCAAAGCGAGATCCCAATTCGTTGGTCACCGACGTGACCCGGGAGTGACCGACTGAAAGGGAACAATATTTATCCAGATGTTGCTGAGATTTTTACAACTGTAAAATATTTAAAAAATGTTATAACACACTGAATAATCTTTATCACATATTACATTTACCTGAAAATGTTTCATGAAATATATAATGTTAAAACATAATATAATAAATTATTTTATAATATATAATAAAAATTAAAAGAAATAATATATAAATATACAGTGGGTACGGAAAGTATTCAGACCCCCTTAAATTTTTCACTCTTTGTTTTAATTTTTTTTCATCATTCAAGTAAGTTGCTGAAAGACAACATGTAAACATGTATCATTTTAAAGGGTAGAGCCAGGTCAAATATTGCCACAGCAAGTTAAAATCTGAACTGATGGTTAAAGTGGAAGTGGACAGTGGATGTGCTTTCAGGAGTTCCCTCAAGCACTATTAACCCTATAAAAAGAGTAAATACAGGCATTCTTTGTTTTTTATTCTTCCAGCGTGCATTTCTACAGTAGTGGAATTCTAGGTGGACATCTAGGAGTAAAGGGATTCAGATGCTAATAGATATTTTCAACATCTATTACAACATAAAACCTCCATTAGGACAAAAGGGAACAATCTGAATAAACATTGAATCAGGAAGTTCTTGAAGATATTTAAGGGACCATACGCCATATTTTAAAATGTGGCTTTAGTGACCCTAGCCCACAGTATAGATATACTAAGTACACTGGCAAACAATCCTTTTAAAACACCAGGAAGGCATAAAAAATACAAAGGTAGTTGACAAAGGCTAATCACGGTCGCTTAGAAACAGATCACAAAACATTCCTGGCCATTTTCCTATGTAGTTCTAGACCCATAATTAGACAGAGTACTCCATATACTCTGAAAAACATTTTATATGTATGCTCCATCAGCAGACTGAGCTCTTCAGCAATAATGAGAAGCGAACCAAACAAGCTTCCCTAAGAGCAAAGTCTACAAATACTGACTGCAACACAAATGTGTCCATGGTGATTACATAAAAGCACACTGGTGGTTTGTGTGACAGATGTCTCCCACTGAACTTCATCTTCCTGTTATGCAAGAGCAGGACGGCCCGCAGAGGAATGTCTACAGTGCAGCAGGACAGAGAGGCCGCATGCTGCTACCTCAACCTCATTCTGGACATAATCGCAGAGCAAATACAAGCTGCTATTGCAAGATGGGTAAACCATTCATGGCTCAGATTAACCTTGCTTCAACAGTTCACTACTTTAATATTTCACTACATGATGCAACCAAAAAAGCACTTGCCTTGTGTTTGATCCATTGTAAAGTGAAATTAAGACCTGAAATGAACTGATATTATAATCATCTTTCAAAGAAACCTTCAATAGTGGTTAAACAGAAGTTATTTTACATGTCTAACAAATTTCATTTTAAACCATAATGACATTTCTAATTTTAATTTTAATTTGATCAGTTTTATTAAAATCTAGGTAACATTTCACAATCCAATCATGACAAAGCAGAACCAGAATAATGTTCCCTAGGACTGAGATTCTCAACAAGTTTTTTTTATGATCCGACCAACAAAAAAAAAACTGTATAAAATGCAGCTTCTATATTTACTAAATAAATATTACGACGTTCATCCTTATCCTTGAGGAATTACTTATTACTTACATACGTTACGAATGACTAAATTACTAGAAATTAATTTAATTTAGAAATGACTAGATCACCTTGTCTATTTGCTACTTTCTATTAAATAATTGTAATTAAAACAAATAACTGTTTAACTGTTGAGTCATGTACAGCAGTGGATAACAGTGCAGTACAGCACAGTAAAAAAAATTGAGGTTGTAAATATAACAAAGATTATTGGAGTATGTGTTACAATAAAATACTATTTCCTTTTTTCCACCTCAACATGTCATGTTTAATTCAATGTGTTATTTGCCATTTTTTGGCAACTATTTATAAAATTTAAAGCAATTTGTGAATGAAAACTGTTTTTTTCAGTGTACATAACATGTTAAAAATTCTTACAATATATATATTTTTTAAAATACTTAGGTCAAGACAAGGAAAGTTCAAGACAAAACCAAGACTGGAAAACTAATAAAATAAAATGAATATTAAATAAACTGGTAACACTTTACAATAAGGTTCATTAGTTAACATTAGTTAACTACTTTAGTTAACATGAACTAAGCATGAACAATACTTCTACAGCATTTATTAATCTTAGTTAATGTTAATTTCAACAGTTACTACTGCTTTATTAAAATCAAAGGTGTGCTTGTTAACATTAGTTAATGTGCTGTGAATTAACATGAACTAACTATGAACAACTGTATTTTCATTAACTAACATTAACAAAGATTAATAAATACTGTAATAAATGTATTTTTCATTGTTTGTTCATGTTAGTTAATACATTAACTAACATTAACTAATGGAACCTTATTGTAAAGTGTTACCAATAAACTTAAAAAAAAAAAAGTTCAGTAAACAGAAAACCAATAGGAAGAATTTTCTCACTTTACAGTAAACATATAGAGAGTGTGGTTTTGAGCTGAGCTACATCAGCAAAGCAACAACTCGCAGGTTAAGCAGCTTCTTCTAAATGTAACCAGCTGGAACACAGCATGCTTGATCTGCTTGAAACCTGTGTTTCTATGGACACTGTTCATTTACCGGACAGACTCCAAATGCTCAAAATCAATATGTACAGACTTGTGTCACACATGAACAACAACACAATCACATCCTAGAGAGGAAGAGTAGAAAGGAAACTACCTTGCTTGGTCTTTAACAACCTCTACCTCAAGAATGAATAAGAAGCAGAGGAAAAACATGATAATGTTAATGTTTAACTTTTGGACATCAGAACAAATAGTAAACTATTAATAATTCAATAACCTCTCAGAATTTGAATCATGTATGAAAGCGCTTACTTCTCATATATCCGCTGGCCTCTCATAAAAACTTTGGCTTCGCTGTCCAGTGGAAAGGTTCCGTCGTCCTTCCTGAAACGGTAGAACAGCTTCATATCTTTGAACTCCTTGTGCTCATCACAAACTGTGAGGACAAACAGATTCAAAACAGGTTTGTTGTAAGTTAAGTGCAGCTGAAAAGTTAACAATACACACTGCTACAAGCAAGGGTTTAAAAATCAAACTGGCTTCATCGACAGTGTAACAGAGATCATGTTTTGTCGTACTTTTGCACATAAAATTAACTCAAAAATGAAAAATCTGTTATCGTTTATCCTTGCTGCTCTTTTCCATATAATGAAAGTGAATGGGGACTTGGCCTGTATAGTCTCCAAAATGAGAACAACAAATACCCTAAAAATATCCTAAAAGCGGTCAATATGACTTTGAAACTCTAATTCTGATGGAAATTTAAGCTGCTATTCATTGACCTTCCCCCTTGGCCAAAGCTCAAAAATGGACAAAACTGGTACATTGTAGCCAAATGATGGGAAGAATGACTTACATTTCGGGCTGTTCATCAACATAGCTATTGAACAACTTCAGAACACTTATAATGCAGTGCACAATTCTAATGGACCACTTTTATGATACTTTTACAGATTTTTTTTTTTACATTTTTTGGAGCTCAATAGTCTCAGTCCCCATTCACTTTCATTGCATGGAAAACAGCAGACAGGATCATCTTTATACAGGTTTGTAATAACATGAGTAAATATTGACATTGAACATTCCCTTTAATATAGTGGAATACAAATCTAGGAATACAGTATGTGGTGGACAAACCCACCATGGTGAATGATGCTCTGGTCAAGAAGTTTCTGCATGATCTTGATGGAAGTATCTCTGTCAGACGCTTCTTTGTGCTCAATTAGCCAATCAACAATCTCCTTGGCCACAAAGCAATTCGGATAGGTGCGGAGATGATGCCTCCTGTCTTTAATCACCTTAGCCTCATGGAGCCGTAGCCTGGAAAACAGGAAATAAATCAGATCAACCACCATCTTCCCACATTTTGGTGTCATCTTCCCACATCAGCCACCAGCATTAAATAACCAGCAATACAAAACCTGTAACTTCCCGACACACTTTTTAAAACTGACCTCCATACCTACATTTACAGAGCTTTATCTTTCCTGGGTCAATCCATGGAGATCCAGCCTAAAATAGCTTTCTGATTTGTCTTTTAAAAAGTAGAAAAGTTCCAGATAGGAAAACCTACAACTGACATAGAATGAGACAATTATAAAATGGAAATTCATATTTCACTTCACCTCACCTCAAATGTGTAATGTGTTTAGACTAACCCTGAGTTTGTGAATATTCAAGATCCAACATGTGGCTTTTGTCTATTATGTCTTTGGTTATTATCATAATTGGATTGGATTTGTCTAATTGTATTCATCTTTATTATGTCATCTAAACTTATGCAATAGTTTTACTGCACCTTTCACTTAATCCTCTGTCTTAGATTAAGGAATTTATGACAACCAGGACAGACCTTGGCCATTTCTTCTCTTCATAGAACAGCACACCTCCACCTTTTTTTATTTATTTTTTTTCGAACAAAAAAGACAAATTTGTCATCATTTTTTCAACCTCCTGTCATTTCAAACAAAGACTTACTTTCTTCTGTCAATCACATACATAAGAACAATTTTGGTCCATACAATGAAAGTCAAAGGGGTCCGAAATGTTTTCAACCCCACTGACTTTCATTACATAGACAAAAACAGTTCAAATTATCTTCTTTTGTGTTCTGAACAAGAAAGAAAGTCATACAGCTTTGGAACAACATGAGGATAAGTAGATAATGACAGAACTTTCATTTGTGGTGAACTGTCTCTTTAAGAGTTGTAGAAACAATTTGTTCACAACTACAAGAACAGAAACTACAATAAGCCATAAAAAGTGCTCAAAGTGTGCAGGCAAAGCTTACGCACCCCATAACTGTGACCATCATATCTTGTCCTAACACTGATAGCTACATATTCTGAATTATATTATCAGCAACAAGCAGTCATGCAGCAGTTGACGCAACGGCACAGGGCTGACAAGTGACTGAACAAAGCAGTAGCAGTGTGCAGCTACCATTAAAGTGCACTTTGGCACTTTTTGACACCGAACAATAGAGCAATGGGAGACATGTGGTACAACATTACCATATAATAGCCTGAGTGAAATGTCAGCTACGCCTGGTGTATTCCAGTGGCATGTGGGGGACGACTAAAATGAGGAAGCAAATTAATATGTATGTGGTTTGCAGTCATGTGGAACCAATGGACTAATTGGTTCAAATTAATTATCATTTCATGTTTTATATGAAGTCATATCAATTTAATTTGATTGGAATGCAGCGTTATTATCATGAATGAAAATAAAATATAAAAACTGAAATAAAAATAAAGACTAACATAACTTGGAATCTAAATGGAATCTAAACTAAAATAGATTTTCATGATTGCAATGCTAACTAAAATAAAACAAAAATGGCCCAAATTCATTTTAGTTTTTGACACATGATATACTATAAAACTTGATCAATTTAAGGCCCGTTCACACCAAGGTAGATAACTATAAGAATAAATATATCGTTTTCAAAATTGTTCTAAATGAAAAAGAATAGCAAAATCCACACCACGACTAACCATAACGACACAGAGGAACAATATCGTTATAAAAATATTCAACAGCCAATCAGAATATATCCTGCTTTAAAGAGCTTGAGCATTTACAGTGGCAGGCGACAGAACTGCAGCATTAGCTTATAGTAAACAGAAGAATTGTGTTGGCATGGATGCTGATATAGTTATTGCTATCTTCATATTTATCATTCTTAATGTGAAGCTGCCTTTACACCTCGCCTGCATTAACAATGAAAATGCCATACAACACTAGACTGTTGAGAAATTTTAAATTATACCATTACATTTATTTTAAATTAATTAAGAATACACTTCTAATAAGCAATTTTATATTAGTATTTTGGTAGCCCTAAAATACTAAAACATAACTAAACTAAACCAAACAGCAATACAGTGGAAACCAATGAAAACTAAACTGAAAATAAAATTGACACAGAGGAACAATATCGTTATAAAAATATTCAACAGCCAATCAGAATATATCCTGCTTTAAAGAGCTTGAGCATTTACAGTGGCAGGCGACAGAACTGCAGCATTAGCTTATAGTAAACAGAAGAATTGTGTTGGCATGGATGCTGATATAGTTATTGCTATCTTCATATTTATCATTCTTAATGTGAAGCTACCTTTACACCTCGCCTGCATTAACAATGAAAATGCCATACAACACTAGACTGTTGAGAAATTTTAAATTATACCATTACATTTATTTTAAATTAATTAAGAATACACTTCTAATAAGCAATTTTATATTAGTATTTTGGTAGCCCTAAAATACTAAAACATAACTAAACTAAACCAAACAGCAATACAGTGGAAACCAATGAAAACTAAACTGAAAATAAAATTAAAATAAAACTACAATAATAACTCTGTATAGATGTGACCAAAGAGAGGGATAAACTTTATATGCTGTTGGACAATGTTACTCCACAATAAATAAGTGTTTTTTCACTATTTTATCTCATAGTTCAATATATTTATTTTTTTGTAATACTTCTGATTATTATGTCACTGCCTCTCCAGATAAAAACCCTCTATTGTATTCTCATGTAAGCCTGTCCGCAAGCTGAACTCAATTCTGTTTTGACTATGAACAACAAACCTAGATAGGGCAGAGCTAACCTGATGGCCCGACACCTGAATCAAGCACACCTGAGCTGGGACCGGGTAAAATGTGGGCCTGCTGTCACCGCCTGATTACTGATTATACAAGCCTGAGTCAGCTTTACATAGCAAGGTGGAAGTGATACCAGCAATCGAGAGATAAAACTGGTTCACTGTGACCTACAACAACAGAACCAGTCCTGTGATACTGATATTCCCAAACATCTAGGAAATAAAAGCTTTCTCTCACCCACCAAATGATGTCTTTACCTCCAGGGGGTCTGTTAGAGATCCCTTAACATTATTATTATTATACACACCTGAAACTAAAGCACATGCAGGACACTGAATGTGAAATCCTGTACAAGACACAATAAAACAGCTCATAAATAAGGATTAAATAATAAGTGTTAATGTGAAATTCTGAAGAAAAAAAAACTACTGCATCATATACTGGGATTCAGCAATCATTAATCAGATGTATCGACTAAACACCTTTCTGCTTCATTCACTATCACTGTCACAGTTCACTGCGAACAGAACAGCTGTCTGGAAAAGGACAGAGGCACAAGCATGTTCACCAATCAGTCACATAATGCACAAAAATTCACCATGGTTGTGATCAACTGCAAACAAAAATATATTTTTTCAATGGAATACAAGACTGTCCCCAGCAGATTTATAGAGGTCATTCCATTAAATGGGTGTCTTTTGTGTACTTTATGAATAAACCAAGACTTTAACAAAGAAAAACATGTCTACTGTCCCCATCCATTCATTTTCCAAACTGTTTGTCCTATGTAGGGTCACAGAGATGCTCTCAGGCTGATGGCCCAGTAATTTTGCTCTGTATTTTTCTTAAAGGAATAGTTGACCCAAAAATGAAAATTTTGTCATCATTTACTTACTCTCATTTTGTTCTAGACCTGTATGAGTTTCGTTCTTCTGTTGAACACACACACACAAAATATACAGTATATTTTGAAGAATGCAGGTAATCAAACAGTTGTTGGTAGCCATTGACTTCCATACTTTTTCCATACTAGAAGTCAATGGCTACCGGCAACTGTGTGGTTACCAACATTCTTCAAAATATCTTCTTGAATTTTCATTTTTGGTTGAACCATCTAAATGACTGAAGAAGTCCGTCACATGCCACCGGGAAGAAGTCCAGTGTTTATTATAAATTATTTATCCGTGCACATTAGTTTTTTTTAAATGAATGTCAGAATCCTTAATCAAATTTTTACATATATGAATAATTTACAATCTATATCTATATCATGAATTTATATAACTGGGTGAATTTTAATTTCATGACTTAAAAGATAAAAAATAAAATCCAAAAATTGTGTAATGACAAATAAATGTGACCCTGGACCACAAAACCAGTCATAAGTAGCACGGGTATATTTGTAGCAATAGCCAACAATACACTGTATGGGTCAAAATTATCGATTTTTCTTTTATGCCAAAAATCATTAGGATATTAGGTAAAGATCATGTTTCATGAAGATGTTTTGTAAATTGCCTACCATAAATATAGCAAAACTTAATTTTTGATTAGTAATTAATGTCAGAATCCTTAATCAAATTTTTACATATATGAATAATTTACAATCTATATCTATATCATGAATTTATATAACTGGGTGAATTTTAATTTCATGACTTAAAAGATAAAAAAATAAAATCCAAAAATTGTGTAATGACAAATAAATGTGACCCTGGACCACAAAACCAGTCATAAGTAGCACGGGTATATTTGTAGCAATAGCCAACAATACACTGTATGGGTCAAAATTATCGATTTTTCTTTTATGCCAAAAATCATTAGGATATTAGGTAAAGATCATGTTTCATGAAGATGTTTTGTAAATTGCCTACCATAAATATAGCAAAACTTAATTTTTGATTAGTACTATGCATTGCTAAGAACTTAATTTGCACAACTTTAAAGGCGATTTTCTCAATATTTCGATTTTTTTTTTTGTTGCACCCTCAGATTCCAGCTTTTCAAATAGTTGTATCTCAGCCAAATATTGTCCTATCCTAACAAACCATAAATCAATGGAAAGCTTATTTATTCAGCTTTCAGATGATGTATAAAATTGACCCTGATCACTGGTTTTGTGGTCCAAGGTCACAAATAGGTGTGCCAAACGCCGGTCTTTATGTACTAAACCTAATATATATCAATCACAAATGTGTAATAAAGGAGTAAAGTGTACACATGACACTCTATTCTGGATTCATTGTTTAAATAGCCGCAGTGACACATTTAAAGAGATCTACTGATAGCGACGCGACAAATTTAGCGACGTCGCGCTTGCAGTTTCATTCATTTAAATAGGAGCGTTCTGGTTTTGACGCGTCGCGTCGGTGAAATTGGGGCGTCAAGAAGCCACACCTACCGTAACTGTTCTCCTGTAACGAGGACTTCGGCCATGCGCTCCAGCTCAGCAGCCTTCTTCTGCATCTGAAAGAACAACTTACCATCTCAGTATTCATTTAGCCAGAAATGAATTGCAATTGTTTAAATGCAATGTTGTAGTGCATGATCTTTTGGAATCATTCATCGTGATGTCTGTGTTTTTCATTAGTCTCATAATCAGAGGTGATAAAGACGAGCATGCAGTTCTGTGCAATGAAGACGAGACGTACGACTTGAAAATCGCAGACACGTCAAATCTGCTGCTGTTTGTACCCGGATGTAAAACTCCAGATCAGCTGCCTGACATCTCAGCATCTCCTCAACTCGTGCATGCACAGGTCACTGGAGAAGTCATTCCTGAAGATGGGATTTGACCCTTTATTGATGGATAGTTTAATGCTGATTATGTGCAATGTCAAATAATATTTTTATTTTCCAGATTTGGGGTTTTTCAAATTGTTACTGGGAGCTGAGAAGGCAGAGGCCAAGGTTAAAGAAGCTGAAGAAACTTCTCATGGAGAATCCATATGATGGTCCAGCGGTGGGCATGCAGGAGGAGGCGCCAGGACCGAAGGTATACCACTGCTGTTTAGAAAGAGTTAGCCTGTACTCAAAGTATGTGTGATTTTGGTGTGTTGGGTCTACGTTTACTTTATTTAATTACCAATACGTTAACAGTACTTGTACTTTTTAAAAGCTTTGAAAATTTTAATTGAGCTTATTCATCTTGTCCAAAAGTCACATCAGATGTTTTTGTTTTTATTTTTCATTTGTTAGTACACTATGGATGACCTTCTTGAAAGAATACAAGCAAGCAGAGAAGAAATCGAGGCGCATCTTCAAAATGTCCATGCTTGTGAAATTGACGGTGAGCTAATGTTATGGGGTTTTTTTAACGTATAAATAAAATATTTGGAAGAGTGACCCCTAAAACAATGTATTATTTTCTGTTTTTGAAGATATGTATTGGATGTAAAAACATTTGGGGAATTTGTCGATTCAGAAATTAATTTAATTGGGGCAGATGGGTCCTACAGAATTGTTGTTTCTGGATGTTATTGTTATTATTAATATTACTATTATTTAATCTAGTAATTATTTTAAAGTTTTTATATTTTACAATTATTTTAAAATTCTAGAGTTAATATTTAATAATAAAAACAGTTACTGTTTAATAATGAACTTACATTTTAAACTTCTTTACTGTCTATCATACAATTATTTTATTGTATATAATTATTTTTATAATCTGATGAACAATTTTCCATTAATAAATATAGTTGACAAAAGTTAATCAAATAAATACAAAATTACTGAAATTATTTCAGATGTACTTCTGTACAACAGATTCTGTTGAAATCAGACATTTTTTTACTGAAGAATTAGTAGCGAGTAGTTTCATAATTGTCAGTTTCGTTGTATAACTAAATTAGCAAATGTTTCAGTTTATTCAACTTTAGTTTAGAATATATTGAAAGATCAAGTTGATGCAAAATTCTCTAAATGTATTTCAAATGATCAGTAAATGCATAATATTAATAAGGAGGGTATCTTCCTCTATTATGAGGATAATGTCTTCACTATAGGTGAAGGGAGTTGTTAAAGGGATAGTTCACCCAAAAAGGAAAATTCTGTCATTAATAATACAAAATTACTGAAATTATTTCAGATGTACTTCTGTACAACAGATTCTGTTGAAATCAGACATTTTTTTACTGAAGAATTAGTAGCGAGTAGTTTCATAATTGTCAGTTTCGTTGTATAACTAAATTAGCAAATGTTTCAGTTTATTCAACTTTAGTTTAGAATATATTGAAAGATCAAGTTGATGCAAAATTCTCTAAATGTATTTCAAATGATCAGTAAATGCATAATATTAATAAGGAGGGTATCTTCCTCTATTATGAGGATAATGTCTTCACTATAGGTGAAGGGAGTTGTTAAAGGGATAGTTCACCCAAAAAGGAAAATTCTGTCATTAATTACTCACCCTCACCGAAGATGAACGAAGGTCTTACAGGTTTGAAACGACATGAGGCTGAGTAATTAATGACAGAATTTTCATTTTTGGCTGAACTATCCCTTTAAACTCAGACCTGTGTTTGTAGGATTTTGGAGGATCCTGGATTTTGATTATGAGATGAAGCTCCTGGGTCATGTGACCCAGCTGGTGGACTCAGAGTCTTGGTCTTTCAGCAAAGTTCCTCTCAGTGTTTGTCTGGAAGAACTAGGATCCCTTGAGCCAAAGTGAGTTATGATGAAATATTAGAGGATTATGAATAGAGAAAACAGCAGATCATTGAAAAAAGCTCTTTTTTTTAACGCTCTACATTTGACTTGTTCTTTAATCAGATCCATGATAGAACACTGTCTGAACTGTTACGGAAGACGCTACAGTAATGAAGGTTAGTTTTTTTTATAATCACTGTGCATTATAAATTTGATGGATAAAGGACCCTGTCCCCCCCCCCCATTCACATGTTCGTATTTATACATTCCTTTTAGATGGACAGGTGATATATGCACTGGATGAGGACAAAGTATGTAGAGCCACAGCTCAGCTGCTCTTGCAAAACGCTGTGAAGTTCAATTTGTCAGAGTTCCAGGAGGTTTGGCAGCAGAGCGTTCCTGAGGGAATGAGCGCTAGACTGGATCAGCTCCGGGTGAGTTTAGTTTAGTTTAGTAACCCAGTTCATCATATTCAAGATATACACAGGCATTTTTGCCCTAATGAGTTTTTGTTTTATATTTATTTCATATGATGTAGTTATTTATATATACAGTGGGTACGGAAAGTATTCAGACCCCCTTAGTATATACTATTTTACACACACATATCTTGAATATGATGAACTGTAAACACACGCGTTTACTTAGCTATATAAATGGGGACATTACATAGACTTCGATTGTTTTTATATACAGATAGTTATACACTTTTTAACCTAAACCCACCCCTAACCCTACCCCTCACAGAAAACTCTGCATTTTTACAATTTCAAAAGTAAAAAAAAAAACTTTGTTTACTTTATTTTTATAACAGTTTTACAAATGAGGACATCCACAAATTGAGGTTTTTGCCGATTTTGTCAGGTTTTGCTCGCTTTTGGGTACAAATTTGTCCTCAAAATATGGTTAAGTAGGTACACACACACACACATATGATTCCACCCAATCAGCTTATCTTTGTAAAATGGGAGAGCTTCTTAAATAACTGAATGTGCACTCTTAACTTCAGCCAATCAAGCATTATATTATGATAATTAGGCACTATTTAATGATAGAACTAGTGATTAGAACTAAAACTTGGTAACCATGAATGAATGCATATTTGTCATTTTAACTGAACTTAGGACTGGTGGTGGTGTTTAAGATATTGTTGGTCATAGGTAAGAGTAATTATTATTAAAAGATACTACTACTACTATTATCTGATGGGTTCATGAATATTAATCGATTTGCTGACAGGGACGGTAATAGATGAGCGCCAGCCAACGAGAGCTGTTCGCGCATTAGCTCCGCCCACTGCCGAGAAGCCGAGAAA
>NW_015505401.1:205259-207274 GCF_001515645.1 Sinocyclocheilus grahami | reverse complement strand
AACTTCAGCCAATCAAGCATTATATTATGATAATTAAGCACTATTTAATGATAGAATTAGTGATTAGAACTAAAACTTGGTAACCATAAATTAATGCATATTTGTCATTTTAACTGAACTTAGGACTGGTGGTGGTGTTTAAGATATTGTTGGTCATAGGTAAGAGTAATTATTATTAAAAGATACTACTACTACTATTATCTGATGGGTTCATGAATATTAATCACGTTGTCAGCATTCGCTCGAACTGATTTGCTGAAATCAAAACAGGGACGGTAATAGATGAGCGCCAGCCAACGAGAGCTGTTCGCGCATTAGCTCCGCCCACTGCCGAGAAACCTGCATATCTTCTGCTTGTTCTTAAAAGCTGAATAATTCTAAATGAACTCTGTTATTTTGACAGGAAAATACAACAAAGAATATGGTTTACATGTAGCGCGTCGATTCAGCATGGTATGCAAGACTCTCGCTCTCTCTCTTTGCATGTGTGAGAAACACAGCGCTATCAGTAAAGCGACGGCGAGTCGCACGCATTCACACTAGTTTACAGTACATCAAATACAGGTGCGCTGCGTGCTACATACTGCGCAACCATTGAGTACATGACATGATCCATTGAGCGCATCCAAATAGTACAGATCACTTGACAGAAAGCGAAACTCTCAAGCGCTCAGTCAGCGTGCATGTTTATCGAGTGAAAATCTGTGTTGAACGCCTCTCACACACATACTGGCGTGTAAAATCTAAGAATTTATTAGCCAATGGCTAATGTTAGATATTATTTAGTCGCCCAGAGTAAGATTTACTCGCAATGTAGAGGGTTGTATATATATATATATATATATATATGATATAATCAATAAGTTCAGTAAACAAACAAGTGATTTTAGACTGTTTTTGTTCCATTCCATGGTCGAAAATTTCTTAATTAAACCACAGCAGAACTGTTGTTAATCTCCGAGCAGCACACAGTGGCAATGTGTTACTGAATGAATCTGCATTTTGAACCAGTGAGTTTAATTAATGATTAACCCATTCAGTAAAGACAGTCACATGCTTCATTCCTGAATGGATCAGCCATTTGAAGGAGTTGGTTGAATGAATGAATCACTCACTCAACTAACTCATTGAGACAGTAACTTGCTGCCACCTACTGGTGGTTTTAGTTTCGTATGTAAAGAAAAAGTAATTTCACATTTAAAATTTGTATTGTAAATGTATTAATGCCACTTCTGATGCAGCTTCTGTGTTACCTTGGCCTTATATAGATAAAACTGTCCTTACTTATATAGATCAAAATGCCCCTCGAAATAAATTTAAGTTGGCAAATATTGTCCCTTTCCATCACTGCTATGAACTAATCACCACACCGAATATTAAAGGGGTCATATGATGCGATTTCAATTTTTGGAGTGTTACAAAACTCTTGGTGCATAAAGAAGATCTGTAAAGTTGCAAAGACTAAAGTCTCAAATCCAAAGAGATATTCTTTATAAAAGTTAAGAGTCAACCATGCTTACCTAAAACGGCTCGTTCTAACACGCCCCCACATGTCTACATCACGATGTGGGAAGATTTGCATAACGCCGCCCAAATGTTCACGCAAAGAAAGAAGGCTTAACTTTTATTCTCGCTGTAGTATTGTTGTTGTCGCCATGCCGTGAAGGCGCTGTGTGTTTCGTTGTGAAAGCAAAACTACTAGGAAGCGGAGTCCAGCCCGGGGTCGTCACATGTGGTTGCATCACGATGTGGGAAGATTTGCATAACGCCGCCCAAATGTTCACGCAAAGAAAGAAGGCTTAACTTTTATTCTCGCTGTAGTATTGTTGTTGTCGCCATGCCGTGAAGGCGCTGTGTGTTTCGTTGTGAAAGCAAAACTACTAGGAAGCGGAGTCCAGCCCGGGGTCGTCACATGTGGTTACTGCAAGCCCTCCGGATGCTCCTTCATTGAATCCGCTGGCCGCGCCATTCTCAAGCCCGCCGCCTCTGCTCACTCTAGCCCTCCGGCCGTTCCT
>NW_015505401.1:166964-204381 GCF_001515645.1 Sinocyclocheilus grahami | reverse complement strand
TAGGCCGCCATGTGTGACGCTGTGTTTCGTTGTGAAAGTGAAACTACTTTGTTTTGCCTTCCAAAAATGGACACGACTAGAAATCAGTGGTTAAGTTGTATTTACAACACTGTTCCAGAACACTTCAACCCAAATATTCAGATGTGTGCAGCACATTTTATGGAGGACTGTTTCCTGATCCTGGTAGAGTAGACTACAATGCCGGCTGTTCTGACTCACATACTGTAAGTAAGCTTTTTTTATATTTAAAGAGTTTTTTTATTTAAAGCAAGTTTTTTGGGTAGTGTAGAGTAGGGCTTGTTGTTTGTAATTTCTCCGATCACAAATGCAGACATGGTTTTATGTTTATGCGGCGTGATGCAACACAACGCATAAAAAGACAGTATAAGTCATTATAATCCATAATTATGTCCCCACTGGATGCAACGAATGCCTCGTTTATAATGGGTTTTCATGTTTTTGAGTCATCGCTCCGGCCTGACAGGGCATCATCACAATATGGTAAGGGGCGTAACATTTCCGTCACACGCTTGAGGTATTCAGCCAATCATAACGTACTGGACAGCTGGCCAATCACAGCACACCTCGCTTTTCAGACCGACGAGCTTTGTAAAAATCGATGCGTTTCAGAAAGGCGGGGCATAGAGGAGAACAATAATGTACAGTATTTAGAAAATAATGTGCTTTTTTAACCTTAAAGCGCATAAACACATTTCATTACACCAAATAGTGTTCTTTTTAGCAACATCATATGACCCCTTTAAGAGCTTCAGGAGTCAACTGATAGGCTTTAACCAGCCAAGGTAAGGTACCTGCACAAAAACACACTCGGCAAAATATAATTTAATTAAACTATCTCAGAAAATCTTGATATTTTTGTCACGATTTCACACTCCTGGAATGCAGTATTATATTCATGTTTTGTGTTATTCAGGGTTTAGCTCTGTTAGATCGAAGCTCTAAACCAGAGACCATCTCACTGCTGCGGATAGAAGATCTGCCTGAGGATACGTTGGAGCGATTCAACAGCCTCTTCAGCCTGAGAGAAAAATGGACACAAGATGACATTGAACCCTACATACAGTAAGTTTATTGACACTAGAACTCTTTGAAGCTGCATTTTTTATTTGCTGACATAGACCATACATTAAGTTTTGAAAAAAAGTTGACAAAAAAATTATAGGCATGACCCCCAACTGATTGTTGTTTCCTGAACAGAGATCTCTGTGGAGAGAAGCAGACCACTGGAGCTCTCCTGACCAAACATGCACGTTCATCTGTGCAAAATGGTGTGAAGGTCTACAATTCAAGAAGACCCATTGCAACTTAACTTTAAAACAAATCACTTTAAAGCCACTGGTTGCTGCCTTGTATGTTGTTTGGTTGAAAATAAAAAAAACACATTAAATATTGTTATACTGTAGCTTAGTGTGGAAAATGTAATTTTTATTAAAAATCTCAATTACAGCATAACTAAAGTGGGGAGAAATTTTTGCAAACTGAAAGTGACATTATTTTTATATTATATTGCACGCTTTCTAAATATCTCACGACATGACCCCTTTAAGTGTTGGTTTAATTTAAGTACAAAGGAAGAAAATTGAGAAGAAACGTGAGTCTTTTAGAGCAAAGTGAGTAAAATAACTTTGGGGCAGTGTAAATTAGATGAACTAAGAAGTGTGAAAACAAGAATAAAACTTGATGAACTTTAGTTGAAAGGAAAATAAAAGGTTTTAACCAATCAGTAAATGCTATTTTTCTGATATAGGCATGTATAATCTGCTGTTATGCTGTTCTCTTCTAGACAAGAAATAATTCTTGAATGAAAATTCTTACTTTTTAATGGAATACTTTAGTGTTTATTATAAATAATTTATGCGTGCACTTCATTTTTTTTTTTTTAATTCATGTGCCCTCGTAATCTTTAATCAAATACGTTAACCTACCCTCCCCCTCAAAATGACTCCTCTTCTCTTCCGGTCACGAGCTTTGGTGCAAGTGCGGAGCTACTAGTGACGTGAGGGGTAAACGCTGGGATAAACGACAGGGGGAAAAGCTGAAGCTAATGCTTCTTTATAGCACTGACACCAGTCATGAGGGAGTACGTTACCCCTAAACATTGAAAAGATATTAGGATATTACGACAACATTACTCTTCTCATCTACAATTTTTTTTCATGAATATGACTTAACCCGATGGAGGACACGCTCAGTCATTCGCAATTTTACGAAGCTACGAGAATACTTTTTGTACGCAAAGAAAACAAAAATAACAACTTTATTCAACAATTCGTCTCCTCTGCGTCACCCTGGTGCCATTTTGGAGAATATCCACTGAATGTAAACAGCGTATGCTATTCTGTGTCAGCTGCGTCACTCAGTTTTCTTTGCGTACAAAAAGTATTCTCGTAGCTTCGTAAAATTGCGGTTGAACCCCTGATGTCACATGGATTATTTTACCGATCTCTTTGCTACGTTTCTGGACCTTGATCGTGGTAATTGCATTGCTGTCTATGGGAGGGTCAGAGAGCTCTCAAAATTCATCAAAAATATCTTAATTTGTGTTCTGAAGTTGAACAGAGGTCTTACGGGTTTAGAACGACATGAGGGTGAGTAATTAATGACAGAATTTTCATTTTTGGGTGAACTAACCCTAGTGATCTATCAAACAGTCTTGTCATTGAAACGAGTTGAGTTATACTTGGTTACACTGTTACCCGTGTTGTGAAGAAGAGCAATACAAGTAATGGAACAGCTGTGACTGGTCAGAAAATGATCAACAGCCCCGTAGTATAAGACAATATAAAATACAATAAACATCCAACCAAAAAAAATTTTTTTTGTATGTTTAGTGTATACAGAAAACCTATAAAAAAATCTTAATGTTTTTTGGAGCATAACACTTTTTTTTTGTTTGTTTCACTTTGAAATTATAACAAATTGTAACATTTTCCATCTATATGTCCTGCACCAAAATTCATTGTGTCATTTGTCAGTTTTATGTCTTTGAAATGTCAGTGTCAATCAGTTTTCTGTGCTTGTCTAATCCAAAATACAATCATTAAATTTACATTAGATTTATTAATTTAGCAACTGATTTTTATCCAAATCAACACACAACTGCCTACATTTATTTAAATCAGGCCCGGCGCTAGCTACAGCACCACCCCCGAAAGAATTTGTGCAAGAATTTGAATTAGTTTTTTTGCTAAAAAATATTTCATTCAAAATTTTCATTTTAAGTTTCACTCTCATCAAATGTTTCAAAACCCGACTGTACAAACTACAATTGTTTAGATTTATAGAAAAAAAAAATTTAACAGAATGAACAATATGAAAATTAAATTACCATAATAGAAATTCTCAACATAATATAACAGTAGGCCTAATTATGTTTCCATCCCGTTGTTTTTATGCATAAATTCAAAATGTGCATAAAACATCTGGAAACACTGCAAATTCATAGGTGGAGGTGGAAAAGCTAAGGTATGACTAAAATCTAAATATGATTAAGGTAAATGTGACGTAGCAGCTGCCCTGAAACTGATGTTCCTGACAGATAGGCCTATGTCTAGAAACGCCCTCTCATGAACATCTGGCTGAATAAAACCTCTGTCTGTCTTTCTGACCCTCACTAATGGCATACTCTTTTGGTATAATATGACATAAATATGTTTTATAAATTATGCAAGACACAGAAAGTCACCACATTAGCATGCAGCGGGACAAAAGAAACACTTGTTGTCACTGTAGGGGGACAAAAGTAGTGTTACTTTCGTCCCGACAGGAACTCCTGACATTTAAACCTGATTTACTCTTATACTGAAAAACTCTGAAAAGGCAAACTTCAGGATGTGTTACAGCACTAAATAACCTGTAGCTTGATCATTACTGTGACACATGAAACGAGAAACACAACTAATTAAAAAAAAAAAATACAGCTTCTGTAATTTACTTATTGTACTCGAAAACAGCTTTCCGGACCTAACCGTGGGAAACGATGATGAAATCACGTGATATTTCTCAGCTCCGTCAAGGGTTGCGTGCTGAATGTGCTGTCACAGCTTGGAAAGCAAATGTAGTCAGGGCTCTGAGAAAATCGCTTTGTTCCCTTTCGAACGTTCTCTCACGTTGTGTATGGGAAACTCCTGTTTACACTGATACTGAAGCCTGATTTGTTCACATTTGTGTAGCTGCACAAACCAATGGCACTCTAGCCTGCCAGAATGGGAGGAGCCGACCCCTATATAAGTCGGCTCAGAGCGCCATTTCATCAGAATATTCTCCTTTAGCAACGAGGATCATCTCTTCGCTGACACTGGACGGAAGAAACTGAAGAAGGAAAGAAGCTCTCTCTGCTCGCCGCAGTCGAAGAAGCCCCGGCAGTGGAAGAAGCGGCGCGGACGCCTTCCCCTGCGGCTATCTGGCTGACTAAAAGAGCAAATTTCCAAGCGCGCGTTGCTTCAAATGTCGCACCGCGAGTGTGACTCGTGCAGGGATCCCCTGCTTGAGTCTGACCGGCACAGAGACCCCTGCTTGAGTCTGACCGGCACACCCGCTCTGCTCTCCCGTAGGGTTGGCCGACGTTTACCAAATTGGCATCGGACGATGTCTACAGTGAAACATCATGATGGACGATGACATCAGGGGGCGGGGGTAGGGGTGTGCCCAAATCTTGAAACAAGTAACGCATTATACGGAACCACTAAAAGGTTAGCCGCTTGCTAGCGGTAGCCTGTTGCATTAAAGTACATGAAAGTTCACTTACCACATACACAGAGTAAGGAGAAATGCCTGATAGGACGATGGCGAATGATTTGCAGATCCTGAGCATCAATGACAAACATCTAGTCTTGTCAAATGTGTGGTAAGTACTGCCTTCCATAGTATAGAGTCCTTGTGATCTCGAAAGTGAAAGTAAAATGAGAGTGTGCAATCGAAAGCAGTTTCAATAGCGGCTCCCTGATGCCCGCAATTTATATACAGTCGCCTATATTTACCCAACGATATAATTGCGAGAAAAAGTATTGAAACATTTTTTTATCCTCATCTCGTAGGCTATTTATTCCCTTTAGGATTTCCGTGGTACACTTCATTTCCTTTCTGAACACGGAACTGGGATGCAGTGGATTGCGGGAGAAGGGGGGGGGCAATCACGATGTCAGCTTAACATCGTGATGTCTGTCGGCCCAACCCTACTCTCCCGTTTCCTCTCTCCCCAAGAGAAAAAAACAGCGGAGCAGCGGGGTTCTCACAGCGGGTTCGAGCGATGTCACGTCGGCTCGGCGCCCATGTGCCCTGCCCTCCCCGTGCCTCACCGAGTCGCCAGTGTTCTTCACGCAGGAAGATCAATGCCCTTCTTCTGCGAGCGTCTTGATCTCCTTCTGCGTCTCGAAGGAAGAGATCTTATCTTTGACAGCGTCGGATACAGAAGAGAGGGGGTGTTCTGGCGAAGATAGTGACACCCTGCCCTCTTCTCGCTCAGCACGGCCGAATGCGGACAGCGATCTGATCCACGTTCTTTCTAAGGGAGTGGAGGATATCGGCTTGGAGTGGTCGGCCCCGGTTGAGCACGCCCATGGCCTGCTTGACGAGTGGTTCCTGAAAGAACGCCGTCAGCGATTTGACCAGTAAAACGAGGTTACTCACTTCAGTTTGCTTGCAGGCTGCCTCCGTTCAGAGGCATTATTCACACTTCGGTCCCGGACAACAGGGCTCACGTTCTCCGGTCCGAAGTGGAAGCGGTACCTCTAGCGAACAACGAGTCAGGCTTTTTAAGCCATTACTTCCTCGTGCCTTAATAAGATGGCGGGTTGAGACCAATTCTAGATCTCAGACTTCTGAATCGCTCTCTTATGAGACGGCCATTCAGAATGTTAACTTTGAATGTTAACTTTGTTAACGTGCAGGTTTGTCCCGAGGACTGGTTTCTGACAGTGGACCTGAAAGATGTGTACTTTCACATCCACATAATCCCCGCCACAGACCATTCTTGAGATTCACGTTCGAGGGAGTGGCCTATCAGTACACAGTCCTACCATTTGGACTGTCTCTGTCCCCTCGCACTTTTACGAAGTGCATCAACGCTGCTCTTTCCCCTCTGAGACAGATGGGAAGCCACATTCTCAATTACCTCGACGACTGGCTGGTTTTAGCCAGAAGAGAAAGGGAACTAATCGTGCACAGATCGCTGCTGATCAGCCATCTGGAGCGCCTCGGGTTGAAAATCAACCCACACAAGAGTCAGTTGTTCCTCAGACAGCGAGTGGTCTTTCTGGAAACTGTTATAGGCTCGACCCAAATGCAGGCATGGCTTATGCCGGACTGGTGGCATCTTTCAAGAAGGGGACTTTGCGTCCCTCAGGACTTTCCAGAGAATGCTCGGCCTAATGGCGGCTGCCTCCTCTGTGATTCCTCTAGGCCTGCTTCACATGCGGCCTCTCCAACATTGGCCTAATCCCAATCATGGCGAGCAGGGTCCCAATCCACTCTGCCCAGTGAGGGCCCTTAGAGTGTACATTGAGTGCTCTGGTCTTTTCAGACAATCAGAGCAGCTGTTTGTCTGCTTCGAAGTCCGCTGTAATGGGCTGCCGGTTAAGAAGCAAAGACTTTCCCACTGGATAGTAGATTCTATAGCCTTGGCTTATGCCTCAGAAGGCTTGCAATGCCCCATAGGGGTGAGGGCCCACTCCACCAGAGGAATGGCCTCCTCATGGGCGTGGTCCAGAGGAATTTCTGTAAGTGCTATTTGTGTGGCCGCCGGCTGGTCGTCGCCGTCCACTTTTGCCAGATTCTACAATTTAGACTTGCAGGCAGGGATTTTGTCTATTTACTTTGCTTATTTCCTCCCGAGGGCGGAAATAGTTATATCTGTAGTCCTCAGCAGTGCTTGGGACTCAGTTTGGCTCATGTTCTTTGTAGGGAAGTAATGGTATGAAAATTTCATATCACGATTATAGTGACCAAAGTTATCACGGTTATCAATATTACCACGGTTTTTTTCAAATCTGATGAAAACGTTCAAAAAGAACTGATACACACACTGAAACATTTCAATAAGTTTTATATTTGAAAATCAACAAACAACAAATACAATTAGCAGCTATATGCACTTTTTTTAGCATAAACATTAAATTAACATTAACATGAAGCCCTAATAATAATAATAATAAATCACATATATCTGTTCATTATAAACAGGTAAGATTTCAAAACATTAATCTCAATTCAATATTTCATATCCCCATATTTATATATTATTTTAGGTAAACAAAAAAATCTTTAAAAAAGTTAACTATGAATATACAATACATTATCCCTTAAATGTCAACCTTATAGTTTGAACGTTCGTTCATCTTGGCTCAAAGCCACTTGCTGCAAACTTTTCTTCGCAGAAGCTTTGCGTTAAACAAGTGAGATAACGAAATATTTAATCTCTAATCAATATTTTTTGTCCAATTATTTGCCCAGTTAGTTTTGGTATTGATGTAAAAGTTACCTTGCATTCGCTATATAACAGTGGATGGTCACGAAGATGACTGAGCAAATTTGATGTTTCCCCCATTCTTCTTGCAAGATCGGCAGACAGGGTGACCGTCCTCGATTAAATTGCCTTCAGGACTCTTGTAAAAGCCAAAATACGACCAGACCACCGATTTGGTTCTCTTAGATGGCTGAAAAATCTCCCGAGCGCTGTCACTGCCTTCCGCCATTTCCTCTCGTGCAAAAAACAACAACAACATTGCATGCTGCTTCTGCGTCAGACTGATGCTGGCTGGACAAGATTTACCGCGAGTTTTCAAAATCGCGATAATCAAACACGGTTTTGATGATAATTAAATTTTAAACGATAATACTAACCATCAGGTCATATTATCGTGATTTATCGTGAAACCGGTAATCGTTCCATCCCTAGTTCTTTGGAGTCCTTAATTAATTGATCCTAGACTGGGCTCGCAGAGCGGGTAGTTCTATATCCGCTCGTAGCACGGTGTGATTGGATGCGTTCCCCATACACAACTTGAGAGAACGTTCGAAAGGGAACGCTCAGGTTACTGACGTTGTCACTTGCCGTGCTACAAGCTGCACGTGAATTGATGACTGTTGCTTCAGTCGAATGATTCTGATGAAATGGCGCTCTGAGCCGACTTATATAGGGGTTGGCTCCGCCCATTCTAGCGGGCTAGAGCACCATTGGTTTGTGCAGTTACATAAACGTGAACAAATCAGGTTTCAGTATCAGTGTAAACAGGAGTTTCCCATACACAACTGTAGTGGACAGCACATTCCAGCGCCCAGTTTATGGCGGGGCCCCTCTCTGACCACAATAGTGGACAAAGGTTTGCTACATTTTGATTGGATCTTGGTGGACTAACATAAGCAAACTGTCCAACGCCATCAGATAAAGATGCCAGGACAACAGCCAGACACCTCTTAGAGGGCAAGAAGAAGACCTTTGGTTCAATGCCAGGGAAGGACAAGACTTCTCATTGGTCAAAATGCAGTTTCTGCCCTTCACCCACCAACAGACTGATTCCTAAGGTTGGCCTGTGACTGCCATAAAAATTCCTTAGGACCTCTGGATGCAGCAGCAGTGGGTGAAACAAAGAGAGATCACAAAGTTCCATCCAAATCCATTCATAACTATGTTCTCAAACCTTAAACTGATGCAAACTACAACACACACATCTCATACTTATTCAGAGAAATAAGTATTCTCAGTGACAGCAACGTGTAGTGCAACATCTTACACAAACTCAGCTGTTAATGGACAAATGAATGCATGCATGACAGTTCAGTCTTCTTCCATCATGTTTGGACTTATTGTGTTCGTAACATTGCCAAAGGTATTCTGGTTGTGGTTTGGTAAGTAAATAATGCATTGGTAAAGCTTAAGTGACACTTTTCTAAATGTGTGTTTGGACTATGCAAATAAGTTCCACAGGCGGAAAGAAGGGTGGGCCACACCGTGTCCCCCCACTCTGATGGAAACAGCCAATCACAGCCTGGAAATGGAGAAGCGCCAGATTGCAATCTCCTCATCGGAAAGAGATAAAGGTACCTTCCCAAAAGACACGCCTTGTTCTGAGTCTGAGTCCTGAAAAGGAGAGACACTAACAGAAACAACCCGTTCTGAGTCTGAGCCCTGCATGGGTGAGACGATAGCAGATCAACCTCTGTTCTGAGCCTGAGTCCTGTCAAGGAAAGGACTGCAACAGATCACCAACGTTCTGAACCTCGGGCCCATGAGGGAAGAGGCAATAACAGATATCAAGTCCTGAATCTCCAGCTTCGAGGCAGCAACAGATACGACAACGTTCTGAGCCTCCAGCCTGCGAGGAAAGAGATCATCTGTGTTCAGGCTTCATTCAGAGTCTTCGTCCAACGAGACAACAACAGATGCAGCACGTCCTGAGTCTCCATCTTAGAGAGACAAAGCGGATCGACCAAGTTCTGAGTCTCTAGCCCAGAGAGGCAGAAGACACACAGACATCTGCAACAAGGTTAAGCTCCGTACTTAGGTACCTTTGCTTGCGTGTTCCAGGCTAAGGACCTTCTGCACCTACTCCAGGGCCACATCTGTGTGTTCCAGATTCTAGGACCCTTTGGTGCTCCAGGAGATCAGCATCTTCCAGCACTTCATGTTCAAGGCTGTCGAAACAGATTCCTGCTCCTTTCCCCACTGCATTGTTACCAGCACAACCAGTGGATGAAGTCACCGCCATCAGACTGCTCATTCAACCACAGAGAACGTAAATATCACTTATCCAAACCTCTTCCTGAGACCTTGGCATTGTTGTATATTATCAGTATATGATTTTTCTAATTTACATTAGATATTATATAGCTGATTGCAGTTTATAGCAAATATTTCATGTATTTGTTTGATGCGAAATAGGGTTCTTCACCTTATTTCTTTCAGAGTAGCAACAGTTTTGTCTGTCTCAGATAACCTAGCTCTGACATTGCAACACCCAACATAATCACTTGCATTTTATGCACTTTATTCCTATTTCATTTATGGTATTCATTTAGTAGTTGTTGATTACTCTTGTCTATATTTTGTTAATAAAATCTATTTTATTACACTTGTGTCTTCCTTGTGTTGATGATACAGAAAGAGGTTCTACAAGTTAGAGATCCCACCAATCTTTCTTATGTGATGTACTCATAACCACACCTTAAGTGACACATGATCCAAATATTTACATTAGATATTATATAGCTGATTGCAGTTTATAGCAAATATTTCATGTATTTGTTTGATGCGAAATAGGGTTCTTCACCTTATTTCTTTCAGAGTAGCAACAGTTTTGTCTGTCTCAGATAACCTAGCTCTGACATTGCAACACCCAACATAATCACTTGCATTTTATGCACTTTATTCCTATTTCATTTATGGTATTCATTTAGTAGTTGTTGATTACTCTTGTCTATATTTTGTTAATAAAATCTATTTTATTACACTTGTGTCTTCCTTGTGTTGATGATACAGAAAGAGGTTCAGTAGAGAGTAGAGATCCCACCAATCTTTCTTATGTGATGTACTCATAACCACACCTTAAGTGACACATGATCCAAATATAACATACTTGGTGACGCGAGTATCCATCACTAAAGTATTTCGCCTCCCTAGGTTGGCGAAAGCAAAATTCACTACACAATGCTCGTTCCCTTATCTCAGGGAACCGAGGTTACGTCAGTAACTGGAGCATTACATTCGTCCTGCGTTACTGTAACCTATATAAGAATTTAAATGAGGTAAAATATAATTTATAAGTATAATATTATGTGAGAAAAGTAGATTTTAAAACATGAAGGACACGTATGTTATTATGCATTTAAATTTTTATTTAAATGAAAGAAATAATGAAGCAAAAGCATAGAAAGCAATATACGTGTTTGTTTGTGTACATACAGAATGCATTCTATGTCAGCAGACATCCTCACATTACTGTAGTTTCAACATTGGTTACATAGAAATAAACAAAGCAAAGCTACAAAGTAACACCAGACACCTGAATTCTGCAGGTCATGTGTCTAGACATGAACCAGTTCCTCAAAAGTAATAAACCTTGAATTTGCCATTGCTTCACTGGAGTCGGGTTTGATATTATCTGGTATATCATCATTTATATTTGGCTCAAAATGAATAGGTAGACATTTAGTTTTAATTTTATCACAGCCAAGAATAACATGTTGTTCCTGAACCTCGACTTTCTTGACTTGCTTCTTATCTTTGATCTCAACAGTGAAGAATGTGAAAGGCTTCTTGCTGATGCAGAGGTTACCTTCATACATTCTTCCTCCTGATGAACACACAGCCATCACCCTTCTTGCTTCTCTGAAGGGAAGGAATGACTGAATCGGCCTGTTCCAGGTGTTGATTTTGTTAATGAACTTCTGCCATTCTCTTAGTGCAGGGCTGAGATGGGTACCACATGTCCAGCTCACTCAGACAAGTGTGGAGCACCACGGTCAAGATGATCACGAATGACAGCATTTTTAGGATCTGAGGATGTTTGTGTAAATGCAAAAAATGTCATTATTTTATAAAGCAGATTTGTCAGATTCTGTCAGCATTAAAAAGTTAAAATGTATGTACTGAAAATACAGTACAACTTTAAATTGGTTATTTTAATGACTACTAAATGACAATTCAACAACAATAGAGAGACTCGTTCTTACAATATACACCAGCAATAATAATCATACCATAAAAACAACAGACATACAAGACAATTATGAAAAACATATTACCATAATGCGAAAAGTCCTTGTGTCCAGTCAGATGTTTGTCAGTGCTTTGACTCAGGTTCAAGTTTATATAGGTAGGTGTGCTGTGGGAAATATAATGCTGGCAGTTCATCCAGAAGGAAGTGGCTAACCATCTTTAAGCTTCTTTTCACACTTTAAACTTAAGCATTGTGGCTTTTGTTTGTAAAAGAAGTGGTAAAACATGTTAAAACAAATATTTAACCAATTTGAAATATAAACCCATATAATTATAGGATAATAACAGGAAAATAAAGAAGAAACAAATCACACAAAGCATAAAGATGTTGTTTCTTTTCTAAGATTTATCACCAGTTATGTAAATTAATGCAGCGGAGCTTGAACTGATGCGGTTGCAGACTGAATTGTAGATTAGACTAGCACAGAAAATCAGTTTGTGACTGACATTTTTAAAGAACTTTGAACACCAAGGATAAAACTGAGCAAAATAAGAAATAATGCATAATAAATATGATATAAATATGAACTAGATGGAAAGAATTATAATTTAGTTGGTAAAAAATAAAACTGTGCATGTGGGGCTGCAAGTTTCTAACCACATCTTAGCTGGTGACAGCTGTGGTCTCTCTTTGAAACTTGTGACTAAGTTCCCTAAAAAGAAAAAAAGTCTTTGTGGCCAAGTATGTCCATGGGTCAAAGTCTTGTTACTTATTCCATTATTTGTATTATAAAATTGGTCAGTTATAACTATCCATGATTTATAAAACTCATTGATCACTACCATTTATTTTTGTGTATAAGTCTGCACACACGTTTATATTTGTCAAATATAAATCTCTAGATGACATTTTAAATGAATTAAGAGTGTATAATAAACAAGATGCTTCACAGATGAAAAATAATTGCCCACTTCCTGATGTCCTACATAAACCACACACAGACGTAAATCAGCAAAGAAGTCAAAAAGCTAAATGCATTAGCTGTTATAAATGTGTACTACATCAGATATGAAATATGTAATCCCCCATGTCTGATTTTTGTTCTTTATTTAAATACTGTTGTTGTCATATGTTATAACTTCCAATACGTATCAGAATGAACGCAGTACTTTCACTAATGTCAAAATATTGATAGTGAGACCTGAAAGTTCAATGCATCTTATGGCAAAAGGCTAATCATTTAATTTTGAAGCAATCTTGTATCACATCAGGTCTCAAGCTACTGTGTAGTGTGCACAGGGCTATTGAATAAACCTTTTATATAGGCATTACATATCAAATGAATTGAACTGAAAGAGTTCATATAGATGCTTAATAAAAGGAAAGGTGGTGTCCCACTTCCTGTTGATCTGCTCTGTCTCATGCAAGACCATCAGCTATATAAGCCATCATATCATCTGGCAGAAGCGAAGATCTGTCTGCATCTGTTGGGACTGTACACTTCTCACAATATGGTAATGTGCTGTTTCTAATTATGCATTAAATAGATCTGTAGGCTATGTGTCATAAGATAATTTTTACAAGTTAAATGAGCAAAGCTGGCTTGGTTTCTACAATACATAACTATTATTGATTGATTGATTTATTGAACTTTTTTTGCATTTATACAAGCATCTTCAGACCTTGCTGTCATTCTTGGTCATCTTGACTCTCACACTCCACGCCTGTCTGAGTGAGCCGGACATGCTGCACCCACCTCGGCCCTGCACTAAAGCAGAAAACAAGAATGGTTACAACACTTTTCTTAAACGGCATGTACGCAATGACACACCAACCGATCTGAACAAAGAAAACTGGAAGAACTTCATTAACAGAATCAGTACCTGGAACAGAACGATTCAGTCATTCTTTCCCTTCAGTGAGAAAGACAATGTGGAAGCTGTGTGTTCATCAGGAGGAAAGATGTTTGAGCACAACCACTGCATCAGCAAGAAGCCTTTTTCCTTCATCACTGTTAAGATTGACAGTAAGAAGAAAATAATCAAAAGTGTCAACCATCAAAAACAGCATGTCATTCTTGCCTGTGATAAATTTGGCAACAAATGTCTCCCCGATCATTTTAAGGCAAATATAAAAAAAATTAAACCAAATAGCAACCAACCAGACTGCAGTAAACTGAATCGCAGTTACTTTTACGAGGAAGTGCTTCCCTGACTGTAATGTAACAGTAGACAAATGACCTGCAGAAGTTTTATATATGCATGTTTTTTCCTTATTCTGTAGGTTGATGAAATTGCTGATGTTGAAAAATATAAATAAATGGCATACATATGAGACAACTTTCTTGCTATTATGTTTCAGCAGCAGGCGTTCTTGTTCAGAACACATACAATTAGTTTCTTTAATTATTTGACTCATATTTTTGACAATTTCACATTTATAAATGGATATATTCTAATAAGAAACCCAACTTTATGGTTTTGATGACTTTGAGCTGTTAATTCAAATTATTTGTCTGATATATATACAGTATACTTATATTTTACTTTTATTTTTGAATTTCTGCCTCCCAATCGCACCTTGTAAGTTTCACAGGACGTCCAGTATAAAGGAGACTGTGCCACCACTTAGCAGCGTCACTAGTGTTAGGAGAGAGAAGCAAGCACATCTTAAACATCTAAACTGATGCTCCACAAAGATTTATGATTTATTTTCAATACATAGATTTTACAATGGCAATTAAGTTAGAAAATACACAGTTATGCATTTAAAGGGGCCATGAACTGAGAAAGCAAAATTCCCTTTTGACATAATAAGAGGTCATTGTACCATAAAAACATCCAGTGAGTTTCAGAACTCAAAACTTTGTTGTTAGTCTAAAAACAGCTTATATTAAAGGCAGTCTGCCAAAACAACAGCTTTTGGAATGTTCTACTCTATGATGTAATAGTGTGGATAAGCACCGCCTCCGCAGAAGAAGATCAATGCCTGCTCTGACATCACTGCCTGTTTAGCCCCGCCCACCGATTCACGCATGTAGTGTTTACGAGAGAGGCGAAGGAACAGGTCTATGCAGAAACCAAACGATAAAAATGGCTCTGAAGAGGCTATGCAGTGCCAAGTTGTGGAAAAACAGTGTTTGCATGGCATTCCTTCTGAACCCAACGTTAGGAAAGAGTGAATGAACATTTTCCAGACTGTGTCAGTAAGAAATTGGTCCTTTGTTCGCTTAATTTGACCGCAGATTCGTTTACAAACAAGGCACAATTCAACGCAGGATTTTCGGAAAGATTGAAACAAAGATCGACTGTAGGTTCCGACAGTAATGGTGCACCACACAAGTGTGAGAACTGTTTTTTGTCTCTTCTTACGGATCGTATTGAGTTATTTATTTATGCGTTTTTGACCTAAATCACAGTAGTGTCCATCTATAAGAAATGTACGCTGTCAAACATACACAACTATTAGTCAATCATAGCAGTGGGCGTTTACGTAGGCCTACAATCCGCCACGCCTATTCAAACAGCGTTTTGATGAGGGGGGTTAAAAAAAGGACAGAAAATAGCTTATTACTTCTAAATGATGTTTTTTGATGTAAAAAATCTTGATAACGTTATAAGTGGACCTCAGAGAAATAAAAAACAAAGGCAGTTCATGACCCCTTTAAATGTGAGCTTATGTTACGATGAAATTAAATACAATTTTATATTACATGTAGGCTCATTGTAAAATTAAACTGTCTATCAAATGGCCCAATAGATTCAAGGTTTTCTCAAGACATCAGTATCTAAAGTAATAGATAGGCTAATTGCTCTAAATGTCTTCCAAAAGGACCATGAGTCATCATCCTAGGCTGTAATATTGGCTCACCATCAAAACTGAGGGAGCTAAAAAGGTTGACGTGTAATAAGAAGTCTCGGCATTTTGGTCATAGAAATGAAGATTGAAACTCAAAGAGAGAAATACACACCAGAAGGGGGGGGGGGGGGGGAATACGACTTCGTTTAGCTAAAGGAAGCGAAAATATACTGTTCAAAAGAAGAACTTTACAAACACGTAGGTCTGCAGCTCAGCATTTCGGAAGAGAAGCACGCGCATGCCACAGACGCTAGCAGAGCCGTGGTTAAACCTATATAGCATGCTATTTTTAGATGACTTTGAGAGACGACCTGAGCTTTGAAACTGCGTCTGCAAAGCGGAATGTTTTTGAGGAACATCTGCCTTTTCTCTTTCTTCACAGCAGGTCTTCAAAATGATTGCTTTTTTGCTACTTGTGGCTTTTGTCTTGCCTCAAAGTCACTCGGGGGATCCAAACTCTACGCCTTGTATGCCAGCGAGGTATAACAATGCTCATAATGTTTTCCTCAAGCGCCATATTCCCGAGGAGGTGCCTAAAACGTGGGACAATAATGCTTGGGAAAATTTCCTGAGGAAAATTAAAACGTGTGGCAGACCGACGCAGTCGTTCTTCCGTGCCAGCGAGAAACAGCGTGTGGAAAATGTGTGTACTGCGGGGGGTAAGACCCTGTCCCGTAACCTGTGTATCAGTAAAGAGAAATTCTCCTTCGTAACGGTGCGGATCGATGTCAATGAAGGCGGGTGTGGGATCAGAAACATCCGCAATGAGACTAAACACATCATCCTAGCCTGTGAACAGATAGGAGATGTCTGTCAACCCGTTCATTTCGAAGGAAACCCTGAAAACACAGCGCCAAGCAATAACCAGCTGGACTGCGGCTCTAAAGGGAGCTCGGGGACTAAAACTACTGTGATAAATGTGTTTGCTTTCCTGTTGACTTCGGTAGTGATGGCTTACATTTTGTAAGAGTGAAAGCTATAGGCTATTTGTAATGCTACTTTAAAAAGCATGTACTTGTGTTTATAATAGTTTGTTTTTAACATTTGTTACAATAAAACCATTTTAAAACATATAAGGTGTGTTATCTGTGCATAGAAATAATAAATCGGCATATTGGAAAGCTGTTACCTCAACAACTTAATTATTTAAAAGCACAATATGTAATTTTCGCCGCTGGGGGGCGCGTATTCAAAATAAACCAATAGACAAAGGCTAGTTTGCCGTGACTGAGTGTGGAATCATGGGAGTTGTAGTCTTCATCCCCACAGCCGATGCAATCCGACAGGACTCGGCAGAAATCAAGTTCATGGATGAGCTAATGATTTATTAACGTAGTAGAATGAAGCAGGGTGAGGCTGAAAGCCGTCGAAGAGAAACGAGGCCGCTGAACGAGCGTGACACACGGTTCGAAAGCAGCAGAGCTTTTATTATGCCACAGTCGACTACTTCCGCTCCTTCCGGTTGTGCGTATGTGGGGGGAAAAAGCAGCTGTTTTATCATACTAGATACATTTGAAAGTTATGTTATTATGCTACTCTGTGAGGTCGTCAGCGGTCTATTAAAACGCACAACATATTAAAGCGTCTTTGGTGTCTTTCCATGTTTTCTACAAAAAATCGAGGGGTTATGACGTTATTAGCAGGCGACACAATGACACTATAGACACGGTCCGTGTCACTAGTTGAAATTGCTTATTTCTCTGGATTTAAACATTCTTCGAAACATTTGGGATAATGTAAGTACACAAGTCAGCAAAATATATGTTCTGGTGGTTTTTGGATATTTTAATAAAAAAATATTACATATTGTGTCTTTAATGGCATAACAATGAATGCACCTACCTTATTCCATATGGGCCATGTTTTATTCATGATCAAAATCCGCTTTAAAAAAATCCATATGCTTTCTGTGTTTGGTGTAGATTTGCTCCATGGCTCGAATTTGTCTTACAAGGTTCCTGTGAAACAGGTGGTTCGGTGTTAGGAAGTTAAGGTTGAACAGAAACCATAACCGAGACAACTGAGGTGAAATTAGCTAAACAGCATTTTAAAATGCAGAAGTGATAGGCTATGTTATGGTATTGGGGGACAGAAGATTAGCAATATTATTGGGTCATGATCTTTCATAACATGACATTATTATGAGATTAAGGACTACTGTAACATATTTCTTTTGTAATTGTAACACTAAGTTGGGGTAATTTGTAAAAAGAAGTGTAGCCTAAATAAGAAACAAATAACATTAGGCCTATACAAACTGCATTGTAACATCTATAGACTAGACTACTACGGGAGGCCAGGTATGGTTGTAACACTTTTTGTTTCAACATCTGTTACACGCTGCATTTTTGAGCAGGAGTGCTCAAACGTTTATGCAAAGTACCCACATTTGTTCACTACAAAAGGCACCAATTAAAATCTCTGCAAGAATATCACAGCACTTATAAGTTGATGCCAAATACATGGAGTGCCTTTGTTACAATCTACCCACTGGGGTAGGTTGTAACACATACTGGGGTAAGTTGTCAGACAAAAGAAGCAAAAACAGCAGCCACCTCATAAAGTTTGCTTCAAAAACAGGTTTACTGAAACAATCTAAAAGAACAATACAAAACAATGTCGTACTTTCTACGAATGACCACATCTCACATCTGCATGAGTGTGTGTGTGTGTGTGTGTGTGTGTGTGTACCTGGTATTTATCACGTTATGGGGACCAAATGTCCCCACAAGGATAGTAATACTAGTATACTAGTACCTTGTGGGGACATTTTTGAGGTCCCCATGAGGAAACAAGCTTATAAATCATACAGAATGAGTTTTTTTTGAGAAAGTAAAAATGCACAAAGTTTCCTGTGAGGGGTAGGTTTAGTGTAGGGCAATAGCACATACAGTTTGTACAGTATAAAAACCATTACGCCTATGGAATGTCCCCATAAAACATGGAAACCCAACATGTGTGTGTGTGTGTGTGTGTGTGTGTGTGTGTGTGTAAATTAGACTACTAGAACAAACCTCCTTAACGGTATTTATGCTTACTGAACACTCAACTCCAGTGTACCGAGGTAAAGAATATGTAGATCTAGTAAAAAACTGTAAATTTGTGTGTGAGATTGTGACTATGTATGAATTTTCTCAATCAGTCACAATGGTGGCAAACCAATGTTTTTAACCCTAGAGTGCAGACTTGGTGGATCCAGATACTGCATAGGGCACATTTTACCCACACTTCCTTTGGCTTTGAGCTGCAAAAAGCTCCATATCGACAACATGAAAGTTCTCTGTAAGGGAATGCCCCACCCCTGTCATCCAATGTTTAGTTAGCTGTATTAGCATTATGGTTTGAAATTAGCCGTTTAAAAATGCATCACATTTTGCCTGAGAATCAACAATTTATTCTAATGTAAGTTATATGATTTTATCTGCAACAATTTAAGTACTAAGTAAAATATAGTTTTGGACAAACAATTTTTGAATTTTTACATCAAAATCAGTTTTTCCTTTATAAAATCAGCATATACATATTTACAGCCTTGACAACCATTCATATAAGATCAGGGTGGAAGTGGGTAAATAATGCAATTATCATAGGACTCCTAGCATATAACTCTCCCCATGTTACAACCATACCAGGTCTCCACCTACTTGACATTTAATGATCCCAGTGCATTTCTTTTCCTGTTTCATGGGATTGTAGACTTTTTGTAGCACACTGTAATTCTAACAGATTTCCATATCTTTTAAACTGTAAATTCCTGGTCTCTTGTTCTCCGCATTTTGCTCAATTGACTGAACAGAATAAGCCTATTTCCTTATAAACCTGAACAAAACGTTAAGATTCGTGTTATTGAAGTCATTTTTTCCCCGGACAAATTCATTGTTAAGTACTAGGCTATATTATTCTATGTTATAGTATGTTATACTATATTACAAGCTAGAAGCCTATGGCAGGTGAGTCGTGAAAAATGATTTTGTTACCTCACTTCATCCACGAGATGACACTAGTGCTCAAATTTATATTGCACAGCACGAGGCAGATCATTTTGGCAGTCCCTTTTTTCTCTCAATAAAATTTCCTTAAGCTGATTATTAAGACTTATGGGCATCAGAGTGAGACTTCTATCTACAAAATGTCCTATTATGAATTTTAATCTCAATTGACTCGATTCAGAATTCTTTCCTTCTTTTTCCTCACTTCTGTATTTTAAAGTGTTATGTGTAATATCTAGCATAAGCAACCTAATAGCAAAAATAATTGCTCACATTCAAAATATGCTCATTCCCTATTATATAGCATGCAAAACACAATTCATCATGTGAATAGTGTGTACAAATACACAGTATTTGCAAACAATTCATACGACCGACAGCTTCTGCTAGGTTTTCAACGTGACATGATTCTGAAGTGTGGACATTTTACTATATTGCATAATCACACAGGATCTGAGGACCAGGAATTATAGACTTCCTTAGGTGGTTAGGCTAGACAAACAAACTGAGCAATGTTTTCATAGCACCACAAAGCCACAGTTGACACTTTTTCTGGGAAATCAAAAAAATTACAGCACCTTTAACCTCTCCTTCACCTCTCCACCCATTAAATAACTTGTTCCCTGGGCTCTCTATGTGCAGTTATTGTAATGTGTTACAGGAATCTGGCCTTTCTTTACAAAAATTCCACCACATTTCCACCCTTTTTCTTTCTCTCATTCACTCTGCCCTCTGAAATTCTGTTATCACATTTTTCATACTCTTCCTATGGCTTAGGCATGCTAAATGTGACTAAATGTGTTAATGTTCTACACAGTTTTGAATAATTATTTAAAAAAATGAATATAACAATCATTGAAACTATGCACAAGTTTGCTACATTTATATGCTGAGATACATGAGCTGGAAGCATGATATCCTTAACACGCTCCAGTCTTCAAGAGAATTTCATGTTCTTTCATTTTGAGACGCCACTGAACAACTATCAATCAAGCCTTAAGCTCTGGCAAGCTGGCACTTACTTCAGTCAATAGGTCATGACACAAATATGACATTAGGCAAATCAATGCATGCACACACCAGGCAGAGCCAATAAATGTAACAATTGGTTTTGAGGAGAAAGGAGGAAAGAATGAACTGAAAGAATAAGTGAAGAGTGAAAGACAGGGGGTGTGCTGGGGGTTGGCGGTAGGGTAGAAAAGGGTGGAGTGTTAGAAACCAGGCCTGCACTCAGATTGAACTTTATGGCCAAAAAAAAATCAAGAAAATAAGAGGTTTGTACACAAACTAAGGTGAGAGGCTGGGAAAAGCATTTTGCTTTTCTTCCCACATGTCTTTCTTTTTCTCCTCTCCTTAAGTTATAATTTTATTGTCGTATTGCATATGCCTACTTATCACTTTCATTGTGTTATCAAAAGGCTTAAGGTGAGCTATATATAAAAGGGAGGATAACTCACTGTGAACGGACACAGAAAAAGAGATAACATATTTTTGCTTTCTTGGTGGCACAGCATGTAAAAGCAATGATGAATTGACATGGTGGTATACTTGCAGTTCAGAAAGGGACTTATGATTCGGTGTTGACTCAGTAGCCATTCTGTGAGTAAATTCATGAGACGGTATCATCAGATCGATACAGAACCGGAAAGATTTGTAATCCTTTCCTTTTAAGGAAACTATACACTAAAAGAACTGACTCCTAAGACTTGTTTGTTCATTAACCATACCAATGAACCTTTACAGTGCTTTAGATGACAAAGCTACTAAAAGATGTGGTTGGAAGAGTTCATTTATACAGCATTTTGGATTCAAATCTAGGCACGAGGACTCTTAACAAAATAATAGCCTCAGAAATCCCCCACTTAGAGAAAAAGAAAGAGAGAGAGGAAGAGATCTACGGTACATTATAATTATAATTGTTTTTTTGGCAATAGTGACCAAAAATGTTTAATCAATGACTTTATATTTTACCTAGACTTTACCATATACATTTACTGTAGGTTATAAAGCATCACTGGTCAATATTTCTGCATTGTTCTAACATGAAAATGGTCTTGCAATCTGACTTTCAACCTCCAGACTAAAATCATCAGGGGAAAATAAACAAGAAACAAATGCTTTGGCACAGAAAGTGGTTAACATGGATGCCTGGTGGGTTAGGAATGTGCCTTTTCATTTAGAGTGCCAGTTTTATCGCACACACTTAACTGCAGCCCCAGATGACTGAGGTTTGTTGAGGTAAAAGAGTTCATTTACGCAGCATTTTGGATCACGGTCAACAAACAAAACTTGAGAACATTCAGTCTGCTATATTGGATTCTGAAATGCCCCTGTTCAGAACAAAGGGAAGAAAGAAAACAGCCTGATTGGTGTCATAGGACACCAAGTCAAAGGTCAGGTCAAGTTTAGTGCTGGAGTGGCTGTGGTTTGCCCGAAGTGTGACCAAGAAAAAGATGAACTACATTTACAAGATAATCAATGTGTGTGTTTCCGTCGAGTGTTTTATTCAGATCGAAACAGGATGGAGAACAGAAGACAGTAGGAAGTGATTTTAGAGATAAGAAGCCAGCCAATAATGGGTAGACAAATGTTTGGCTGCTGCCTCACTAGTCCGAGACTGATTTGTCTAAAGGAGGATAAAGACTGAATTAATGATTAGAGAGAGAGAGCGGATATGTGTTTGTAAGAGAGGGAGAATAAAGGGGGAGATAATGAGCAAAGGGTGGACTGAGACAGAATGAACAACACATGCGGAGAAAAAGGAGGAACATGATGTATATAGAAGGAGAAAGAAAGAGGAACAGCTTGATTAAAGAAATCATGTGGTTCATGTTACGTTTCAGTTGGTAATGATGGATATGTCGAGGTACTGAGTCAAATAGTCAAGCATGATCTACATTTACTTCTTCATCCAAATTAATTTAGCTCCATTATAAATCAGCCCTTCATCAGATAGATGAGTGTTTGTGTGAGCAAGATGGAAAGAAAAAATTCCCATTTTTAATAGTGTTGATGATGATATTTTCAAGATATTGTTAATTATCAATTCATAAATAACATAAGAATAGGTTTTTGTGGAGTGGTATCACATTACACTTTGCAACGTGAACTAGCATTGTCTTGTCATAAAAAGGTACAATTATCTGGAATATTAAGGAACTTGTTGACACAATCATATTTCACACAGTCATGAGGGTATGATATAATTTTTTAGCATGTTGGTTGGATTACATGGCTTTATTATTAAATATATTAAATATTAAAAAGCAGTCAAAATATACAGTATGTTTATATTTTCATACTATCATTTATTTATTAATTTATTATGATGTGTATTATTATTATGCATTTTATCACCCTGATATTTTTTACTTTATGTCCCTCCAAAAATATCAAAGTTAATTTTATTACAGAAATGAAAGAAATCATATGCTATGTGTTCATTTTATTAATGTATTTTTGAATAAATTAACATGAACATCACGTCATTGACCTATTTGTCAGTCAGTGTGTGGGTGGGTGTGTGCAGCTTTGGCTACACTTGTGAGAGTCAGATGTTCTCACAAACATAGCAAAACACATTTAAGGATCAACCTGTGAGGACTTTTGAAGTGGTCTTCACTCCTTGAAAGGCTGTTAAGTTCTCAAACTAATAAAGTTGAAAGGATTGTGTGAGGTTTAGGGGTCAATTTTTGAGAAGGTTTTGGGAACATCATATAAAATTCACTGTGTCTATATACCCTTCCTAACATAACGCAACCAACATATGAGTGTGTGGCGTCGTGGATGAGAGAAGGTGCGATTGTCTGGTGTTCCAGACGTAAGCGTGTAAACCAGTGTGCTGGTGGCATGTGTTCGGGGTTATGTGAGTCCCCGCCGGAGTGGAGTATCACTTACCCTGCTGAGTTTTTGGCAAGAAGAGTGAGAAGCAGAAAGAGAGGGAGGGAAAGTGAGAGAAATGTAAAATGATTCCTCTTTCAAAGTGCACAGAAATGTTTATGCCCTCGTTGCCAAGCACCTCTCCTTACTCCCCTCAACTCTCTCTCTTTCTCTGTCTTCTTTGTCTCTCATCCTTTTCTCCATCTTTGTCATTCCCCGTTGGGCTTTGATCTCTTTCTCTCACTTATTCTTTCCTCCTTTCACCAGGCCTGAACAAAGCAATAAAAAATGACCTAAGCACAAAAGAACAAAAGATAAGTGGGTGGGAATGAAAACGGGTAAGGCAAAGAGGGGGGAAAAGGGGGATGAGAACAGAAAAGAGGAGCGTGAGGGTGTTCGGTGTCACGGGCCACCCAGAACAGGCAAGATATTGTAAATGTTTACCAGGAAACATCAATTGAATTGCTTTGCTAATTTCATATTTCACCTGTTTCCACACTGCTGGTTTCTCCTCAGGTCAAACGTGTGTTTTCATATGCAGGAATGCCTTTTAGCTTTGAACATAATTTCTTGATGGTCCAGGCACAACCCACTAAGTGGGGTATTTAGATATACCGTTGATAACTCTTCTCTCTTGCTTACAGGCCTGCAGCTAACAAGTTAAAAAAAAGTCAACAAAAACCTACAAAGGCAGAGGACACCGTAAAGGAGAGATTAGGACGGCGATAAGAAGACAAATAGCTCCATTGATATGAGAGTGTAATGACTTTCGTCTGTTGTTGTTGTATGAAGAGGAACATGTGCGGACATGAAGCTATTGTGTGAACACAATCGGCAAGGTGTGTGATGTGTGACGCATCGCCTCGCGCTATCTCTGTCAAGTGCTTGTAATACAAGCTTCGCGCTTTGTCAACATGCAGTGAGCGCCCGCGACCCCACGGGGCTACATTCCTCTCTATAAACGGGGAAAGAAAGTCCTACACTATGGAACAACTTTGTGTGGGATGTTTAAAACTAATAATCGTAAAACTGAAGTGTGTCGGGAGGCTGTGAGTCAGAAAGTATTGTGAAGCACGGGTGAGTGATTCGGTGTTGCCAGATCTCGCAAGAAAAACAAACAGATTGGTGTGGTTATGATTGAATAATGGAAAAGGAAATTGCTTAATTTCATCAATCAACATAGGAATCATTAAAAAATAGACCGCATAAAATACAAATGGCATAAGCTAGGCAAAAATGTGACAAATTATAGAGTTATTTTTCAATAGCCTAATTATTAGACCTATATATATTCTTTTACAAATATAGGCCTAAATAAAATATTTTACATATACAAAAATGGACACTTAAATAATTAATCATATGAATGTATATATTATATATAATTTTTTTATTATTATTGATAAATAATGTTATACATCTGTGGTGATTGATAATGCCAGTGTGGCTGGAATAGCAGGCTGTAAAGCTACTAAATGTGGTCATATTTTATTTTCAAACATAAGTCATAGATCTTAATAAGGTTAGACGCCATATTGAATTTAACATGGATGAAAACGAGACTTAGTCTTTACAATGGTAGGCACTGTATAAAGGTCCTATAGAACAGTGGTTCCCAACCCTGGTCCTGGAGGCACCCCAACACTGCACGTTTTGTATGTCTCCTTAATCAAACACACCTGATTCAGGTCATCAGCTCATTAGTAGAAACTCCCAAGATCTGAAATTGGTGTGTCAAAGGAGACGTGCAAAATGTGCAGTGTTGGGGTGCCTCCAGCACCAGGGTTGGGAACCACTGCTATAGAACGCCTAATTTTCACAACTCACAACTTAATTGTTTTATGAGTTTTTGTCCACTGAACGTTTTTTTTTCAGAAAGAAGTTTCACCAGCTAAACAGTGGATGTGTTGTTAAACCACAGTAGCCTACAATCTTTTGAATGCACTGTAGGCCTACTATTATTTTTTCACAGCCTCGTTTTCATTAATGCCAATAATTAAATAGGGCGTTATGATGACTACCGTCTATCCCCAAAACTTATACTGTACTGTATAAAGGTCCTATAGAACAGTGGTTCCCAACCCTGGTCCTGGAGGCACCCCAACACTGCACGTTTTGTATGTCTCCTTAATCAAACACACCTGATTCAGGTCATCAGCTCATTAGTAGAAACTCCCAAGATCTGAAATTGGTGTGTCAAAGGAGACGTGCAAAATGTGCAGTGTTGGGGTGCCTCCAGCACCAGGGTTGGGAACCACTGCTATAGAACGCCTAATTTTCACAACTCACAACTTAATTGTTTTATGAGTTTTTGTCCACTGAACGTTTTTTTTTCAGAAAGAAGTTTCACCAGCTAAACAGTGGATGTGTTGTTAAACCACAGTAGCCTACAATCTTTTGAATGCACTGTAGGCCTACTATTATTTTTTCACAGCCTCGTTTTCATTAATGCCAATAATTAAATAGGGCGTTATGATGACTACCGTCTATCCCCAAAACTTATACTGTACTGTATTCTGTATAAGGCCAAAAACGGGCCGATTGTCCATTTTGTAAACCACTTTTCAAAAATAAAAAAATAAGCGTATATATAATAAGGGGACATGGCAACACCGGAGTAACTGCACAGCGCAAGCGGTCCAGGCTGTCACCCGGGTAACCCGCGTATTAAAATCTGCAGTTCGCTGTGGCGCGGAAGACCATCCATCAAAAGTAAATGGTTAACGACTTCTTTGTACGACTCATTCATCATCCAGTCTCCATGGCCCGCGTCTTCATTAGAGACCCAAACTTCGCCTCTCCACCTTTTTACTAAGCCCCTACCCCCCATGCCCGGCTCTTTTCTTCCGCTTCAACAGCAGGGGTGAGGGGGAGACTAAAGACCCTCGGGGACGCTCCTGCAACCTCCTGGCCTCTGCTAGGTCACCTTTTGTGCCTGCGTCATTCTCTTCACTCGCGTTCTCTCGCTCCCGTCGGGATCTCTGGAATTTGCACCACCGCAGAAGACCCTCCGTGTCTCCCTCAGTCCCAAACGTGGAAGAGGATAACCACAGCGGAGACAGATCCAGTTACAAGAGTTTTGAGTGTGCTGTGATTTGTACAGGAGAGAAGAGCCTGAACTTGACAGAGCTCTGTTTGAAATGTTTTATGATCATATTCACATTTGTGTGTCCAACAGTTACTGGCACACAGCTTGTTTATCTGTCACAGAGAGTGAGACATCTGTAAAATGCATCCCATCTTGTTGAATGTCTATTCTATTGTATTCCATTCTATTCAATCTTTATGTTTTTAATATTGCATGTAAAAGGCATGCAAATAATCACCAGATAATTGATTATCGTCACATTTTTATATTATATATTTGTATATCCTGTATAGGCTATACCATATTTGTATGCAAATTCATTTCCATTGTATTCATTTTATATATTACATTGTCATTTTATTTTCCCCCTGTATAGGCTACGCTTTGGCGATATTGTAAATGCTGATCATGTCAGTAGAGCCTATGTGTTTATGTATATATAGGAATAAAAAGATTGTAGCAATTTTTTTGCAATGTACTTTAAGAAACAAAGTCGCCTTCCTTGAAATCTTTCGGGGAATCCACGTGCAAATAAATAAATTCATACATAAAATTGAGTTCTTATGGGCGTTTTCAAACGCGCACATGTTTTAAGCGGGGCGTGGTGTGGGCGGGGCAAGACAATCATCTCGAAGTATCATTGGCTCCTTGATTTGACAGGGCAAATAGAGGGTGGAGTTTGTCGCAGAAGGGGTGTGTACGCTCACGGATTAAGCGTGATAACTGGCCCAAATTCTCGGTTCAACCTATCCACCACAGGCTATATAACGTTTGGAAGAGCTGAATGAAAGTCTGAGACTTAAAGAAACCGACTTGAGAGAGCGTTAGAAGGGTAAAGGAAAGAAGAAAATCAGCTTGGCATTATCAGTGGGAACGCTGCTTTCAGAATCAAAGTTGCAGGTACTTTTAAAGGGTGTCAGGTTCAAGGACTGTCACTCAGCCGCGCACCAGAGAGAATAATAGTGGGATACACTCAAAAGGAACGACAGAACTCACGATGGATCGCAAAACCCCCGATTTTGCTGGTACTTGGAAAATGAAAAGCTCCGAGAACTTCGAAGAGCTTCTCAAAGCACTGGGTAAGTGTTAATCATGATGCAAGCGCCCGCAGAGAGTGCGCAAAATTGACTATCAATCCTGAATGCCCGGGCATGGATTGCGCTATAGACCAACAAATTCACCACCTCTCTTGTATGTGTATGCAAAACCGTTTTAATATTCCTTCCATATAAATAGACCTGTTCTTATGTTACTACTATTTATTTATTTTACTATCAACTATATATCCAGATAGTTAGGCTCCAGTATTTATTCTCGCTTTACCATTTAGCCTATTAGATGCAAATAACTATTTATTCGATATTGGTGTATCTTACTAAGTTTTAATAAACCCACAAGGTAAAAAGCAATTGGCATAGATTTTAGACTGGGCAGGGTTGAGCAGAGTTTATTTCGCTTAATTTCCTTGAGCAATTATCCTGATTGGAGCAAGGATCCATTCGTCCACAGTAATTTGTGTTTGGACATGAAAACGCCTCACGCTCTCAGTTTTTGGGTTCGTAAATTGTATTTGTGTGTTTGGGAAAGTCAGTTCACTATAGCCGTCAATTCGGAAATTCTTATTTAAATAGCGGGCATGGATTGCGCTATAGACCAACAAATTCACCACCTCTCTTGTATGTGTATGCAAAACCGTTTTAATATTCCTTCCATATAAATAGACCTGTTCTTATGTTACTACTATTTATTTATTTTACTATCAACTATATATCCAGATAGTTAGGCTCCAGTATTTATTCTCGCTTTACAATTTAGCCTATTAGATGCAAATAACTATTTATTCGATATTGGTGTATCTTACTAAGTTTTAATAAACCCACAAGGTAAAAAGCAATTGGCATAGATTTTAGACTGGGCAGGGTTGAGCAGAGTTTATTTCGCTTAATTTCCTTGAGCAATTGTCCTGATTGGAGCAAGGATCCATTCGTCCACAGTAATTTGTGTTTGGACATGAAAACGCCTCACGCTCTCAGTTTTTGGGTTCGTAAATTGAATTTGTGTGTTTGGGAAAGTCAGTTCACTATAGCCGTCAATTCGGAAATTCTTATTTAAATATTTGCCACTGTTCAAGCCAGAATCCCGGAAAAAAGAAAAAAAAATGACTGACATCCGATTTAACGAGGGCACTGCTGCCACCCAAACACGCCTCTTCAACAGTCTGTGTCGAACAAAAGAAGCAGATTCCCTGAGAAGGAAGAGTAGGTCCTTCATTTCACCATTCAAAAGAATGATGAAATGAAGCAGACAGGTTAAAGAGGGCGGAGAAGGAGCACAATGGAGAGAAAAAGCCCTGCTGTTTCTGACATGGGAACATGATGTATTGTATGAATACCCCAAATTGCAGGAGATGAGATCTGCATCCACACGAACCCCTCTTGTCGTAAAACGAAGGGGGCGTGGCTATATGTGAGGAATGTGCATGATTGACAGATAGGTTGATTGAAGGATGAACTTTGCGACTTGCTTTAATGTTTTGCAGAGACACACATGCACATTCATATTTACGCACTCTTAAAGTATGTACCTCTTAAATTCACACACTTTCAGCAATGGGACATTAAAATTCTTTTCGCCACACAAATATTTCAGTGCACAGATTGGCCAGACCTGTCACCACACCCTGTCATCCACCCTCCTCCATCTTGTGTCCTCATCTCCAGCCCTCTATTCTGAAATACTTCCTTTGACCTTTAACCTATGACACTGATCCTGACCGTCTGACTGCCCTGACATCTTTTCTCGGTTAGTTATGGGGTTTGAAGCAGTGCTTGATCTGACAGGAGTCCGTTTAACTTTATTAGCTAATGTTTTTAACAAGGTTCTGCCTGGATTACACTCTCAGAGTGTGGATATGCCTTGTAAAATTACATTTTTTGTGTGTTTATTGCACAAATAGTGTGTAGGTTTATGTGTGCCAAAGACTTAAGCTAAAAGTCATTGGAGTAATTGACAATTTGTTTACGCGTCTCTGCCTGAACGTGTGTCTAAATTTTGGCCCTCTTGTCTGCCTTCATGTGTATATATTTACCCTTGGTGACAGGTGGGAATGTGTGTGAGGCGAGTAGTGTGAAATTCAACTCGATGCACAGAGGCTCTCTCTTTCACACACACACACACACACACACTGCGTTTCTGCCTGAACGTGTGTCTAAATTTTGGCCCCCTCTTGTCTGCCTTCATGTGTATATATTTACCCTTGGTGACAGGTGGGAATGTGTGTGAGGCGAGTAGTGTGAAATTCAACTCGATGCACAGAGGCTCTCTCTTTCACACACACACACACACACACACACACACAGAGACTGGCCTTTACACCTAGCTGTCTTTTTCCACACTTGAGTACCCTTTTTCTATGTCTCTGCTGCTGTTCTTGCTCCTTTTTTCTTCTCTTGTCAGTAATCTCACCCTCCCTCGACTGTGCCATGCTTTTTTTTTATTTGTTGCCTCTGCCCTTCCCTACTTCCAAACTGCGCTCTATCCATTTCCTGTCAGGAAGGTTTAATAGATTGCAGCATCCCCTGTGGCAGGTTGAATAACTTCCCCTTTCAGTGTGTTCACTCACCTACACACACAGCATGACTCCATTTGACATGCAGTATTTAATCAGTTTGTTTGAAGTTAGATTTTTTTATGTGCATGTACACAAATTATGTATTGAATAAAATAACTGATGTGACCGATAATTGGTTTGACCTTTTTTTATTATTCTTTATAAATATTTATGCTTATCTCTTGGTTATTGTTTATTTAATATTGGACTTATTGATAAATCCCCATTTAGTAGGTCTTTAATGAATAGCACCTAACATCACTACACCTCAATACATTTTTGCATAATTAATTGTATTCCTCTGTACTTATATTTATATATAAAAGTAGGCTACTTATTGTTCTTCAGGAGAGTGTTCTGATGTGCACGTGTGTGTTTTGTTAGGTGTGAACGTGATGCTGCGTAAGATTGCGGTCGCAGCCGCATCAAAGCCATCCGTGGAGATTACACAGGACGGAGAAACCCTGTCAATCAAGACCTCCACCTCTGTAAGGACCACCCATGTCACCTTCACAGTTGGACAGGAGTTTAATGAGGCCACTGTGGATGGACGTCCCTGCACGGTACATACACACCCACAGAAAAACACTTCAGTCATCCTAATGTACATTTGTCTGTCTGTGACAAATTTTCCTTTTCCAAAACATTCAAAAGAGCAAGAACATATGAAATGTGTGTGTTTATGAAATCCTGATCTCTGATGTGGACTCAATCACACCCTCCATCTCAGAGGAGCTATCAAAACTGGACACACACCCATTCCTTCAACCTCCATCTCTGGATTTCACATTCTCATGGGCACTGATCTGTTTCTCACTCTTTCCATCTCCAAAGAAAAACACTGCCTTCACATATTTGTCTGTCTCCGTTTCTCTCAGAGCTTTCCTCGCTGGGAAACAGACAGCAAGATTAGTTGCGAACAGACTTTGCAGAAGGGTGAGGGTCCAAAAACCTCATGGACCAGGGAGATGACCAATGACGGCGAACTGATTCTGGTAAGATTTATTCCTGCTATTATGTGTTATCCTTATGATTCCTACACACAAGGGTCTTTGATCATATTTTTTCTTCAATTAGTCTTTTTCCTGCTTTTTTTGGCAGACCATGGCTGCAGACGATGTGGTGTGCACAAGAGTTTATGTCAGAGAGTGAAAGTATGAGGAAACAGGAAGAATATCCATCCAGATCACTCTCTTTCCTTGTTAACCACAATGACTGTGATTTTATATCATATATTTCCTTTCTCCCTCATCTCTTTTTTCATTTTTTGTTGACAATGTATTTGAATAATACATCAGAGAGCCATGCAAATAATTCATCCAGATTTTGTAAAAAATTTAAAATGAACAAATACATCATTTTGGGCTCAAAAGCACTTTTAAGGGTTGGTCTTCACATAGATGAAGACCAGGAAATCTGAAGTTTGGAAACCAGACTTTGGTGAGACAATTCATAACTACCACTGAAAAATATCAGTAAAGGTGCGGTCACATTTGCTATTGTAAATTTTCACAGGTGAAATATAGTAATATCAATAGTTATCTCCATTAATGGGAATTTCGTGTAAGGGTGAAAGATTTCCCCATGCAGATTTCAGAACAGGTGAAAGGATTTCTGTGTAAGCTGTGATTCATACATCACTACTCTAATGACAATAGACAATTTACCTTTTTTGCCTGCAAAATTTCACTAATGTGACCGTACCTAAGTTAGCATAGTAGCATAACATAGTTCGCCCAAAAATTAAAATTCTGTCATTATTTACTCACCCTCATGTCGTTCCAAACCTGTAAGACCCTCATTCATGATTAATTTTTGTTGATGAAATCCAAGAGCATTCTGACCCTGCATAGACAGCAACACAGCTACCACATTCAAGACCCAGAAAGGTAGTAAAGACATCATTAAAATAGTCCATGTGACATCAGTGGCTCAACTGTAACGTTATGAAGCTACGAGAACATTTTTTTGCGCAAAGAAATAAAAAATAACTTTATTCAACACATGACGTTATTCAACGACATTAGGGTGAGTAATTAATGACAGAATTACATTTTTGGGTTCTCTATCCCTACTATTAAGAATGTAAGCCGATGTACAATATGCTGTCAGAAAATGTTATGTTTGTAGTTTAGTCCGTCATTTTTTTTTATCTTCTCAGTTGACCCTTTGCTAAGCTCCGCCATAAACTGTAACTGACCAATCCTATTTTAGCAACTGTTGCCATCCTCCATTTTCTCAGACAGACTTTTGCCCTTTCCAGTGTAACTCTATGGAGGACCTGTGTGCTTGGATAGGTGCTGTGTGTAATTTTTTGACTGTACCAAAGCATAAAATCACCATAATACATTCAGAGGTATTTAGGAAAGTTCACATACCTGTTTCTCCGAAAAACAACCCTACAGCCAGTTATTCTATTTTGAAAATGTGCATTCCATGTCGGAATGTCTGTTTTTTCTTTTGGTTTGTGTGATTCTGCCAGTTTAACCAATAGTATTTCGACACCCCGGGTTGCCAGTTGGTGGAAAACAGCATATTGCAACAATGAAAGGCAACGAACGAACTGGTTCAGAGATCGCACATTCTACCCAACCTAAAAATCCTCAGCATCAATTTAAATAGCTGTAAGACCAGAGGCATATTAAAACGTGAATATTGTCAATTGCGTTCGTTCCTGTTGCTTGTACTCAATCTGACAACCCGTGAGGCAGGAGAAACAATTTTTTTAATTTGGACTGCAGTACCCATTTCAACCACTAGCCAATATTAGCTGTCAATATTACAGTACATTGCACCTTTAAATTCAGTTTTACTGTATTCAGTTGATTGTGAGATTGAAATCTCCAATTCATTCCTTTGTGAGGCTCTGTATTGTCTGATGTAGCAACAGTTCCAAGGGGGCGGAGCTAAGCAAAGGTTCAGTTTTCATTAGAACCCCATGAAGCTCCAATTCCAGCCTTCTCTTTTCATCTTTATTTTTTGTATATATTTTAATAAAACCTGAATCTGAAGTTTCTTTTCATTATGTTTTTTATACAAACAATTTCAGCAGTCATTACTTATTTCTGTGCATGGACAATAAAGATTACTGCCAAAATGGTGTGTGCTTTTCTGTCATTCAGTGGCATTTATCCACACAGAAGCTTACTGGCAGTTCCATGATGTCAATGGAACGAATGTCAGTTGTTTTTATTTCAAAATAAGAAGAAATTAAAGAAACTGCCTTGACCTTTTTAACAAACCCACGCTCCTTCTCACTCTCTTTTCTCACTCAGACACACTGGTAGGTTCGCGTCTTATTTTAGTATTTCTGCCAGCTGGCTGTAACTAGAATAACTTGTCTGTCCCTCTCCACCCCTCCATCTCTCCCTGATTTTTCCATCTCAGTCTTTCTCATCACTATCACCCTCCCTGAATCTCTGGTTCCTGTCTTTCAGCTCACAGTTTTACAAAACCCTACGCTTTTAATGCACTGATCGTCATTGAAATGAATGGAATGTAAATGTATTTTAACATAAAAATGGATGGAAAACACCCATAAGTCATCAAAGAAATTTCCCCAGTAACCTGATCTTCCACTCAAAACATTAACATTCCTGTTTGCTATGCCGACAGCATATGATGTGCAGAACAGTGTCAACTGTGGGTCATTTATTAGACCCTAAACTAGCCAATGGGATAAAGCTGTTAAATAAAATAGATCCAGGCAAACAAGTCAACAGTCCAATCCAGGCAGGAAATGCCAGTTGGATTACAAGGTGAAGATGATTGACAGCAGATGTGCTTAACAAGGAGCAGGGAATGGAAACTCATGGTCAAAATGAAATGAGGACCAACATGCAGTGCACTCATATACATATTCATATACTGTACATATATCTCTCATACACAGTACGCCATCACATCCAGGACATTTAAGAGCGTATATATACAGATTAATAGACTTAATAAAGTGTATTCGCACTTAAAAAGAAAAACAAAGGTAGAGTGGAGGTGATGGTGGAATGTGGAGAGGTTTAGGGGTGATGCCTGCAGCTGTACTTGGTTACTATGTGACCCTAATAAAACCAACCCCTCTCTACCTCCTGCCCCTATAAAAGACCCCAAATAACTGCCTCTCCTTCCTCCTTTATTACCCCCTGGGGCAATAAAAGGCAGCTGTCTCTCTCCTTTCGAAAACCACCCGCACATTTGCACACATATGAAACCAAACATGCACATTCTTTCGAACCTTCACATGTACCATCAAACACTTTGGCCACTGTGAGCACAGACCATAAAACCGCACGCATACACACACACACACACACACACACACATGCCAGTGCCCACAGCTAGTAATGGGTCCTAATGTGGCAGAAACACTTGCATATTTGGTCATTAACTTCAAAGTAACACTAGCAGATAGTCTAACAACTCATAAACACACACACACATATGCTGATTTTGACCAGCTATGTGCAGGGCAGGTAAATCTGGAATTGCAATCTCTTCCCAACATCTATTCTGCTTGCTTTGGATTTGCCTGGCAGGCAATTTGACAAGCAGATAAGCATTTATGCAGCAGAACACACACACACACACACACGCGCGCACACACAAAGCCAATGTTGCAATTACAAACACGAAAATGCCATTCACAACTCAGTACTGAAGTAATTAATTCCAAAATCATCTATAGCAAGACTTTCAGTCCTACACCATGAAAATTTCATAATAATATGAATGATCACATTTAAAATTATGGTTTTATCTACAAAAAGTAAATTAAATATAAACAAAATATGTTTTGTGTGAAAATGATTTATATTAATTTTTTTACATTTACAACTGTGGTGTTATTTCAACCACACTGAACACTTTTGCCCTTAATAATGTTTTGTTTTTTAATATTATATTATTAGGCTATATTATTTTATATTGTTAAAGCAAAAAATAAAAGTTTAATATATCATTTCAACCACCGTTTTCACCACATAACAGAGAATGAAAATTACATTTATTTGATTAAAAGCAGTATTTCTTTTTTTTACATAATATTATTTTTTTATATCATATCACAATTTAAAAAAAAATTAAAACAGTTTTCTAATGTAATATATTTAAAAATGTTACTATTCCAGTGATGGCAAAGCTGAATTTTCCAGTCTTTAGTGTCACATGATCCTTCAGAAATAATTTTAATATGCTGATTTGGAGCTCAAGATACGCTTCTTATTACTATGCTGAAAAACGATTTCTGCTTAATATTTTTTGTGGAAACCAAGATGCATTTTATTTCAGGATTCTTTGATGAATAGTCTTTTTGATCAATCAATTCATTTCTTAAAAAAAGATAGATAGATAGATACAGTGGGGGAAAAAAGTATTATTCCACAAAAAAATTCCTAAGACCCACTAGTTTCCCTTACCAACACTGATGTTGTTAGTAACAACCCTTTAAGACTGACTCTAATTTCTTATCTCACATTTTATGGAAGAAAGATTTGTAGCTGTAAATAATTTTGTGCGTGGCATAGACAAATCACTCATGGGATGGGCTGGCTGTCATACAAAGGCAGATCTTAATCTTCGTTACTGAAAGATAACAGATATATCAGATCCATGTTAAATCTGACAGCACAGTGTGATTTGGGATCAGATTTACGCATGTAAATATACGGACAGTCAGTTGGGTAATGATAATATTTTGTGCCCTCCAGCAAAGACTGCACAATATTCTGTGATAGACAGAAAGATTTATGAGACTGCGTGTGTGTGAGTGTGTGTGTGTGTGTGTGAGTGTGTGTGTGTGTGTGCATGTTTATGTGGTTTATGAGGACACACATTTGTATAATAACATGGGTATGACAGGTATTACAACGAGAAGGTGATTTATGAGGACATTTTCAGTGTCCCTGTAATTCAAAAGGCTTATAAATTATTCAGAATGAGTTTTTTTGAAAATCTAAAAATGCAGAAAGTTTCCTGTAAGGGGTAGGTTTAGGGGTAGGGTTGGTGTAGGGCAATAGAAAATACGGTTTGTACAGTATAAAAACCATAACGCCTATGGAGAGTCCCCATAAACCATAAAAACAAACCTGTGTGTGTGTGTGTTAGCAAAAACCACTTTGTCAGGGATACTGAGTGGCAACAGAGAGGAAAACTGAAGCGGAGGGTGTGTGTGCAGAAACTGTGTGGGCACGGAGTTTTCCAAACATGACATGTACAAGCGTGTGTGTGTGTGTGTGTGTCAAACAGTTAACGGTGAGAAACATCCCACAGACAACACACTCCTAAAGGCCCTGTGGGCTTATTGCAAAGCATCATGGGTCAAACAAACCATTGTCACCTTACAGCTGATTGGTGGTAATGTCGACCGGGACTAGGTACGTGGAGCTCCCGTCAGACACTCATACTTACGCACACGCACAAAAGTAAACAGGGCTAAGATCGGCAAATATGTTTCTCACACCCATCAATCTACACGCTTTGCTTGCACACTACCAAAGACGCGATTCATACACAACTCTGCACATGCACTCGGGCATCTACTTCCAGCAGAAAAAGACAAACAGTCTAAAACATTTCTCACAGTGGTGCTGACTCAAAGTGAGCTGGTGGTGAGGATTCCAAGATTCCAGACGTGCGGAAAGAGTGAGTCCCGCACCGAGGTGTGGACAGAATCACACGGAAACAGTCGCATCTCATGGCCAGGCTTCTAGGTCAACTGTCAAGTTTAGACGAATATTGTGGGTTCAGGATGAGTTTAGTTCAATCGACAGCATTCCTCACTCACTTCCATTGCACTGTAACCTCCTTTTTGCATTTTTAAAGAAAATAAGGGATGAGTCAAACTTATTTTGTGTGGTAGGACTAATCAACATAATGCCATAAAACCTGGAATAATCCTTTAGGCCTCAGTCTGGCTCATATGGATAATAAAGAGAGTCTGAGGACATGTGCATCAGTCTGGCAGAGTGTCCTTTTTGGACACATTTTGATGAGAGCATGTCCCTCCTGAAATTAGAGTCATATCCCTTGCAGTATTTGCAGTGAGAATAACGTTAGGGAAAATTACAGATGCCTGAAAGGGTAGATGAGATCAGCAGACATTAGACTACCCAAAGATCACAGCGTTGACCCCAATGACTCACTGTGGCTTTTATAGGGTAAGATATCATTACATGGAACTCAATGCATGAAGGGGGAGAGTGTAGACATAATAATAAAGCAACATTTAGGCTATGTTTACACAGTCAGAGTTTGGGATTGACAGCTGTGTTTAATAACAGCTGTCTCTTAGAAACTGTCCTGCTCGCACGACAGTTTACACACA
>NW_015505401.1:161450-166827 GCF_001515645.1 Sinocyclocheilus grahami | reverse complement strand
GGTTGCCAGTTGGTGGAAAACAGCATATTGCAACAATGAAAGGCAGCGAACGAACTGGTTCAGAGATCGCACATTCTACCCGACCTAAAAAGCCTCAACATCAATTTAAATAGCTGTACGATCAGAGGCATATTAAAACGTGAGTATTGTCAATTGCGTTCGTTCCTGTTGCGTGTACTCAATCTGACAACCCGTGAGGCAGGAGAAACAATTTTTTTAATTTGGACTGCAGTACCCATTTCAACCACTAGCCAATATTAGGTGTCAATATTACAGTACATTGCACCTTTAAATTCAGTTTTACTGTATTCAGTTGATTGTGAGATTGAAATCTCCACCAACCCCTCTCTACCTCCTGCCCCTATAAAAGACCCCAAATAACTGCCTCTCCTTCCTCCTTTATTACCCCCTGGGGCAATAAAAGGCAGCTGTCTCTCTCCTTTCGAAAACCACCCGCACATTTGCACACATATGAAACCAAACATGCACATTCTTTCGAACCTTCACATGCACCATCAAACACTTTGGCCACTGTGAGCACAGACCATAAAACCGCACGCATACACACACACACACACACACACACACATGCCAGTGCCCACAGCTACTAATGGGTCCTAATGTGGCAGAAACACTTGCATATTTGGTCATTAACTTCAAAGGAACACTAGCAGATAGTCTAACAACTCATAAACACACACACACATATGCTGATTTTGACCAGCTATGTGCAAGGCAGGTAAATCTGGAATTGCAATCTCTTCCCAACATCTATTCTGCTTGCTTTGGATTTGCCTGGCAGGCAATTTGACAAGCAGATAAGCATTTATGCAGCAGACTGCCTTGACCTTTTTAACAAACCCACGCTCCTTCTCACTCTCTTTTCTCACTCAGACACACTGGTAGGTTCACGTCTTATTTTAGTATTTCTGCCAGCTGGCTGTAACTAGAATAACTTGTCTGTCCCTCTCCACCCCTCCGATGATCACATTTAAAATTATGGTTTTATCTACAAAAAGTAAATTAAATATAAACAAAATATGTTTTGTGTGAAAATTTTACAACTGTGGTGTTATTTCAACCACACTGAACACTTTTGCCCTTAGTAATGTTTTGTTTTTTAATATTATATTATTAGGCTATATTATTTTATATTGTTAAAGCAAAAAATAAAAGTTTAATATATCATTTCAACCACCGTTTTCACCACATAACAGAGAATGAAAATTACATTTATTTGATTAAAAGCAGTATTTCTTTTTTTTACATAATATTATTTTTTTATATCATATCACAATTTAAAAAAAAATTAAAACAGTTTTCTAATGTAATATATTTAAAAATGTTACTATTCCAGTGATGGCAAAGCTGAATTTTCCAGTCTTTAGTGTCACATGATCCTTCAGAAATAATTTTAATATGCTGATTTGGAGCTCAAGATACGCTTCTTATTACTATGCTGAAAAACGATTTCTGCTTAATATTTTTTGTGGAAACCAAGATGCATTTTATTTCAGGATTCTTTGATGAATAGTCTTTTTGATCAATCAATTCATTTCTTAAAAAAAGATAGATAGATAGATACAGTGGGGGAAAAAAGTATTTAGTCAGCCACCAATTGTGCAAGTTCTCCCACTTAAAAAGATGAGAGAGGCCTTATTCCATTCCACAAAAAAATTCCTAAGACCCACTAGTTTCCCTTACCAACACTGATGTTGTTAGTAACAACCCTTTAAGACTGACTCTAATTTCTTATCTCACATTTTATGGAAGAAAGATTTGTAGCTGTAAATAATTTTGTGCGTGGCATAGACAAATCACTCATGGGATGGGCTGGCTGTCATACAAAGGCAGATCTTAATCTTCGTTACTGAAAGATAACAGATATATCAGATCCATGTTAAATCTGACAGCACAGTGTGATTTGGGATCAGATTTACGCATGTAAATATACGGACAGTCAGAATTCTTTCTGACCCTGCATAGACAGCAAGGGAACTACCACGTTCAAGGCCCAGAAAGGTGGTGAGGACATTGTTAAAATAGTCGATGTGGCATTAGTGGTTCAACCGTAATTTTATGTAGCTATACTTTTTGTGCTGTCTATGCAGGGTTTTTGGGTGAACTATCCCTTCAAGATGACAGTTAGTTAGCAAGTTAGCAAAACCACACATGAAAACATGCAACACACACCAAGTTGTGTTCAAACAGTTGTGCAAATTCACGGGTGTGAATTCCTTAGAATGCAGTTATCACATTCATAAATAACCAAACTTTATGGAAACTTAACCATATTAAGCACTCAAATACAGGACAGACTGCTGCTATGTAAACAAGGCTTCTCTCTCTCTCTCTCTCTCTCTCTCTCTCGCTCTCTGTTTCTTTCTTTTTTCCTCACATGCACATCCACCCATTATCACTCACATACTGCACTGAATGGAGTCCCAATTTACAGATTTCATGCAATGCTGTATTGTACCATATCTGTGGGAAGCCATATTGCTAGTAACAGCAGGCAGCTGCTGGGGTCAGGTGACTGCTGAGTTTTGATTAGTTCAGAGAACTGAGGCAGAAGACAAGAAACGGTCAAAACGCAGTTTCCCAACATCTGTCCCTTTGTTACAGTATGTTTTGGCCTCAATGCTCACTCTTTAATGGGAAAAGAGTGTGTACTTGGAGATGATGTGAACACCCTGTTTAATTTTTTTTTTATTACAGTGTGAGTCAGAAGGAAAATCCTGCTAGTCCAGTTAATAACATTTGATTTGAATTGTAGCTTTTGCATGTACATGACTAGTGCTTGTGTCTGTGGTGACATCATTTGTGTTTAAGACCAGATTCCGCTGCCAAAAATATGACAGTTTTCCAATTATGACCTTTTACCGCAATTATCTTTTTATTTAAAGAACATATTTCACATTTAGCACAAGCTGTTTGCATAAACTTGTGCATAATCATTCTGTATGACAGACAGTGTGTGTGAGAGAGACGTTAATAACAGGGAGAATTTTAATTCCTTTCCACTCCCCCATAACTGTTACCTATATGACATTTCTTAACGTGACAAGCGGTGCACGACCCCCACAGGAGAATTACACAATTTTCTGTGGTTACAAATATTTAGATTTGTTGTGAAACTTAAAGCCCTATGTAATGCTCAGTGTAAAAGGTCAACAAACAACGTTTGCTAATCAAGAAATATGTTCAGAAGGAAGTCATCACCTGTAACATTGCACCGGTGGGCTCGGATAGGAAACGAATCGGGAAATTAAATTGCGCCACCTTGAGGATCCTTGCTGAAATGTCAGAAGAAATTACGTGTTTCAAAGTGATTTACTCTGTCGTCCTCTGTTGGATGAATATTGCAGGTGCATGACTGAAATTCACTCCATAGGCCTCTACAGTCAACATCCAAAGGCAAACATTGCACATTATGGTTGGAAATAACAGAGTTTTAAAATCTTTGGCATGAAATGAAATATTTAATCAGAGTTGTTATTCAATAACTACACTCAGTATACTTTGTTTACCAAGGCGACAACATTGTCAGTGAAGAGCATACTTAGATTTAAAATATGCCACCTGATTTGTGAAGAAAAATCAAGGTTTTCAAAAATCAAGGTCAGATTTTGTTGTTCATTGTTTTCATAGCTTAACTTTTGTCATGAATGCAAAAAAGTAAAAAATATTAAAGATATATTTCATCAAAAATGTTAACTAATTTAATTTAATTTAACTCACTCTCATGATATTTATTCATATTAATCTCATGATTGATGGTAGAAAACAAATAGTTTTGGTTCCTGTTGACTTCTGTAGTATTTTTATTTATTTTATTTTATTTTAATTTTAATTTTAATTTTTTTCCCAGTGGGAACTGTAACTGTTTAGTCACAAACAAAATATCAAAATATCTTCTTTTGTGTTCTGCGAAAAAAAAGGGAAGGTCATACTGGTTTGAAACATTATTAGGGTGAGTAAACACACACACGCACACACAGATACGTATATACGGTACGTATACATATATATATATACACGTACCATATATACGTATCTGTGTGTGTGTGTGTGTGTGTGTGTGTGTGTGTGTGTGTTTACTCACCCTAATATTGTTTCAAACCAGTATGACCTTCCCTTTTATATATATAAAATAAATAAAATGATATATACATAAAATAAAATGCTGTTCCAAACGTTTTTAAACAGAATGTCCATCTCCTTCACAAAATGTTATCAAACATAATAAATAATTTGAGATGTGGTGAAATGACAGTGTGACGGAAATTTGGGGATGGAGAAGAATGAACAGGCAAATACATTCATAACCATTTAATAAGTGAAACAGAAATAAGATATAGGTTAATTGTTGTGTTTTTCAAAGCTCTACTCCAGTAAAACTAAATGAGTTTTCTGGGTTGTGGTGAACCCAGACATGACCCAAGGCTCTACAGTGTTTTGACAAAATCTAATCATAACAAAGCTGATAATATCTGTGGCATGACTGTGGCGAGAGGAAAAAAATCAACCAAATCTTGCTTTTTTAAAGAGAAGGTCAGCCTGCATTTCATGTTTATGATGATCTGTAAGACTGAGCTCTTTATTATAACTTATGACAAATTGATGCATTAGATAAGAGTCAAAAACAAAGACAACACGATTCTGTCATAAAAATAAAAGGTTTATTTATAGGGAAAAGCAAACTAATAGGTCTCCGCTATCGCTACCAGAATCTGCATGGAGTTGCCAAATCCATAATATATTTATTATTAGAATCACTCCGGTTGGAAATTGTAATACTTTTTTCTTTTCCCCTCAAATCTTTCCAACAAAACCGCATCTGATGTACTAACTTCGTGTAAAATGAGAGTAAAATAGAGTTTCACACACACACACACACACACTGTAGAAGATTTTCAGCGATCTTAATTCAACATAATACATATAATTATGCCTATAGATAAGAAGACATTATTCTACTATTATTATTTAAAGAGACTGCGTAGTAACTGTGGGTTAAAAGCTGCAGTGAAAGAACTGAGTGAACTATTTCTAAACTTGAAGACCCTGCACATATGGAAAGAATCTGTTCAGGACCTAGAAATATGACAGCTATTGATCATTCTACATATGGTAAGAAACACCTGTCTAAAAATACAACAATACATATTTGGAATTATGGAATTATGTAACCAGCTCCAGGCATATCTGTGTAGAAAAGACATTCTGGAGTTACCTTTGCAAACCGTAACTCGGCTTTGTTGTTTGATTAATAAAGTCTACTGGCTTCAAAACCTCTTTAGCCATTTATTTTGAATAAGGAAAATTCTACAACAACACACACACAGAAAGAGAGAGAGAGAGAGGGAGAGAGAGA
>NW_015505401.1:154014-161359 GCF_001515645.1 Sinocyclocheilus grahami | reverse complement strand
GGGGGTGGGCCAGGCTCAGAAAGAGGGTCCAGTTGACTGAGGGAAACGAAGGTCTTGCTGCAGAATCAAGGCGCTCTTTCATTTGCTAGTATATATTATGGAGACTTGGAGACATGTTGCGGTCGAAGGAAAGCTGCTAAATAAATTTCACCTCAAGACAGTTGTGCAAATTAATATTTAAGATATTTTCCATATTTCATATGCAAGGGATAAATGTTACTTCTCTAAAAGCATTGACATATAATTCCGGGAAATAATTTTGACAGTTTTTTTTTTTTTTGCGAATGTAGCCTGTTTATTTTGGGAACCGCTCTTTTAACGACAGCAGGTGTTGAAGCCGCGCAAAACTGGATTTTTAATTAACGTTGTTTATGTGAGGAACAAGACGGTAAGTTAACCTTTTTTTATTTGTTGGTTTGTCAAGTTTTGCTTGATAGCTACCGTTGAACTGCTTGTTTACCCCAACATTTAAAAGTGATTCAAATGCTTTCATTTCTCACTCGCCCTAATGTTTTACCAAACCAAGTCTTATTTTCTTTAGTGAGACACAAAATGAGATGTGAATGGACTTGAAGACAGTTTAAGTCACCATTCACTTTCTTTATATGAAAAGAGACTGTCAGTTCCTAATATTTTGCCTAGCGTCTCCATTTCTTTTACACGAAAGAAAAATATGGGTTTGGATAAAATAATGGTGAATAGTGAATCAGTAAATTATAATTTTTGGGGTCAAATGTCATTGTAATATGCCGTTATCATCATTCGTAATTATTAGTAACTCAGACTGAACGTCGTTGTTGTTAAGTACAGAAACATAGAGACCTGTGTGCAAACGCGCAGAGTGTACTGTTACTCATTTGAAACATGGTCAAACTATTTTTAGTACTTTTACTATAACAAAAACGCGTAAAAAGTTACGTCCAGTCCAGGCCAAAAGACTATACAGTAATGTCTTTCACGCGCAGGGAATGTGTGAGCGACGCGTGCGCTACAGTCCTGCACTATGAGCGCGTGAGTTATACATCTCCACCTGAGGGATCACGAGCGCGCGCGCGCTGTATTGACAACGACTGCTGAGAATTACAAATTGAAGAAGGAGAAAAAGAAACTCATTCACCTAACGGACTAATGGAGATTCACAAGTACCTGCTGCTGTTGAAGATCACTGTTCTTCTCAAAGGTGAGTTTAACTGGTTTGTTTATGTGTTTAATTGCATTGATTTGTGCTGTATGCTTTGTCGTGTGATATCATGTGGTTATTTGACTTAGTTACCCCTAAAAAAAATGCAAGTCATGCAATTTAAAGCTGTCATCTGTAAGATCCCTCCACTTACAATCTTGTAACACAAGTTGTTGACTGTGACCCAAAAAGACATTATTTAGTTGTTCAACTGAAGTCCTTTTCTACCACAGATTTATGTTATAGGCTACCATGCAATAATTACTGATGTGGCTCAGAGAAGTTTAAGAATAGACGTGACTGTATTTAATTATAGTGTAAAGCATGAAAATCTTTATCTAATCATAACTACATGACTTTCCTTACAGTAGTCTTTTTACCGGAATTACTTACATTATAGAGTTACAGTATATCCTCTATTATCTGACTTCATCAAGACATGGAGATTGTGAGGGAGACTTTTGTTTAAATTCAACACTGGAAGAAACTAAGATTTTCGATAAAGTAACCTACTTATCATGGTACTATTAGGTAAACAACATCACATATCTGGACAAATTACTGTAAACGCTAGAAATACTGCTTTAATGGACCACAGCAGTTGCAGTCGAAGTATTTCCAGACTAGTCAAGATGAATGCCACTAACCATTTTGTACACACCACACTACCTATGTTTATATGCATTGTGTCTCCTAGACTGCATACTGTGGGTGTTGGTGTCTGTTTTTGAGCATAAATGCTGTGGCTGCTGATGGATTCTGCAGATGCTCAGTGATGAGCAAGCTCTCTTGTGTTCAGCTATGTGCTTCTGTGCTTTAGATGGAGAACACAGGTGTGGACGCTGGGAATTCCACCCCCTTGCCGCGTCCATTTCTCCCTGCATTTCTCACTTTAAAACCATCCGCCCCCACCACTTGCAGGAGAGTGGATTGAGACATAACATGAAAAATAAAAACAACATAAAGCAAAAGAGAAAAACACTAGACAGGAGCAATCCACTGAAATGGTTTTCAATAGATGCAGTACATTAAATCTGTTTGAAAGGAAGTCTGATTTAAAGACAGAAATCGGAATTTGCTTTACACAACATTGCAGAAAGCGAGGGTGAATGTGTGTCTGCTTAAACTCAGGAAGGGTCAGTAAGATGGCATTAATTTTTGTTCTATTTAATAATTTGAAAATAAACTAAAATGCAATTCGTACAATGAGTTGAAAGACATCTTGTATGATGAGCATGTTTTTCATTTCTGAAGTGAAATTCCGTAAGCCTTTTAAAATATAGACAATTTGATCTTTTTATGACAAGTTAAGGTTAGTTCAGATTGTAAAATGACATGTGCAGTGAATCCCCAAAATCCTAATGATATTTATAAAAAAATCATATTAAATATATTTATGTTAATTAAGTAATCATTCACCATATTCGTAAAAAAAGCATGTTTTTCATTTCTGAAGTGAAATTCCGTAAGCCTTTTAAAATATAGACAATTTGATCTTTTTATGACAAGTTAAGGTTAGTTCAGATTGTAAAATGACATGTGCAGTGAATCCCCAAAATCCTAATGATATTTATTAAAAAATCATATTAAATATATTTATGTTAATTAAGTAATCATTCACCATATTCGTAAAAAATATATATATAAAATGTTTTTGAGAGTAATTATAATATGTGTACACTCACATGAACTCAAGGCGTGAGAGAAATGTTATTTATTTATTTACTTTTTTTACTCAATGGATTTATCCAACCCGATCTGGGCCCGTATTCATGAAAAATCTTAGTGCTAAGAGTTGCTCCTAGTAACAAAATTCTTAAGGTCCAAAATTGTTAGGAGTACTGATGAAGACTTTTAAGAGGCTGAAGAGTTTCTTTAGCAGTGGAGAAAATGGACGAAACATGAAGAGGGAGAAGAAATGTGTTGCAAGTTAACAAGACGCTACACATTAGATGGTGCAGGGATCATGTTTGTGACCGATCTTATTAGAGACACACAAACATCTCCGACACCGCGCAGAAGTGCCATAGCTCCAGAAATGGAAGTAAATCACTACATTAACTACATTAACATATTTGGCATCTGGAAAAATACAACTATGCAGCAGTGATGATCTAAGTCTGTCACAACCTTCTATAAGCAAAGTGATCACACAAACAATTACAGCATTTTCAGAACCTTATTGTGTCGCTGTTAATTTCCTATAAAATATGTTAAGTATGACAGCATGGTAAATAAAAAATAGAGTTGCTCCTAGTAACAAAATTCTTAAGGTCCAAAATTGTTAGGAGTACTGATGAAGACTTTTAAGAGGCTGAAGAGTTTCTTTAGCAGTGGAGAAAATGGACGAAACATGAAGAGGGAGAAGAAATGTGTTGCAAGTTAACAAGACGCTACACATTAGATGGTGCAGGGATCATGTTTGTGACCGATCTTATTAGAGACACACAAACATCTCCGACACCGCGCAGAAGTGCCATAGCTCCAGAAATGGAAGTAAATCACTACATTAACTACATTAACATATTTGGCATCTGGAAAAATACAACTATGCAGCAGTGATGATCTAAGTCTGTCACAACCTTCTATAAGCAAAGTGATCACACAAACAATTACAGCATTTTCAGAACCTTATTGTGTCGCTGTTAATTTCCTATAAAATATGTTAAGTATGACAGCATGGTAAATAAAAAATAAAGAATATATATACATATATAATGTGAGTGTGTGTGTGAGAGAGATAGAGAGAGAGTACGCTAAAACAAGAAAAATTACGCCTGTAATTTCAAAGTGAAGGCTTATAATAGACCCTACTCTTAAAAGCGCTCTTTTATTTCCTTATTAGACAACCAACCAATCACAGTCTTCAAAAGACTGTCATAGCTAGCAACAGTGTCAGCCCCGCCTCCTCACTAAGATTAAAGTTTTTGTCTATTCCTCTCTTAGATTTTCAAAAGTATGTGAAATATTTAAAGTTTGCGGCACAGAATCTTTAAAATACGTACGAGAGTTTTACATGCCGGTCTGTTATTGTGGCGACATTTCCACGCTCCGAAACGTGGCGCTGAAACGAAACGAACTGTGATTGGTTGTTTAACATGTTGGTCAAACGGGCTCATGGGCGGGCCTTGGCCAATGAAAGCTGCCATGGATTCCAGACCTTCAGCCATCAGTCTAGACTAGCTGACCCCTAAACCTAGCCCTCAATGGGCCGTGAGCAGATACTGTATGAATGAGATTGTACTTCATACAAAATTAGCCACCAATTCACCAAATCATAAAATAGTTATACAAATTGCCATGAGATTGCTTTGGTTACATCAATTTGAGTAATTGTAAGGTCTTTGAACACAATAGTATAAATGTTCTTTAGAACTATTCATACATTTCTAAGAACCTGTGTTTTACACAGATTTTTAAAAAATCCTTTTCTATATTGTAGACTTATATTTCACTGACCCGAAAATAGCTGACAGAAACGAGAGAGCTTGTGGAAAAGAGATTTGGAATAACAACTGTTTTTAACATGGATAAAATTGTTTCCCATTTGAGTGTGTTTCTTAGTAACATGTTCTCTCACAGTAATGTGTCCCATATGTGTTCACATATTCGTCATGCTGGCATGACTGAACTGTACATTTGCATTTCTAATAAGACTCATTCAAAGTGACATCCATCCAGTGGTGGTTGAGAATGTCTATATCTCAGTGTGGTGTAGGAATGCATTTTTATGTGTGTAATAAGTGTACAGTATATATGTGTTTTTGTGTGTAAGGAGTGAGAGAATCTGGACTGCTTTTCCAGACTGTTCACCACCAAGATATATAAATGTTTACAGTTGTCATGACAGAGCCCTGGAGGCATGGACCAAGAAAACCCACAGAGCTGAAAAAGAGGACTAAAGATACTTTACATCTCTTTCACACAAGTGTAATTGAGAAGAGGGGAGTATTTGGAGGGTGGCTTTAGATGAAGATAGTTTGGAAAAGATAAAAGGCACTTTTGGACAATTAAGTCACACTTAAACATGTCAGTGAATGTCAATGGATCTGATGTTAGAACTCTTCTGCGAACACACTTCACTTTTCTTATACATTTGTTCATCCTAGTGTCGTTTTAAATTTATATATGAAGTCAGTTCATCTCAAGTTCACACAAGTGTCCTGCAAAGTAACCGCTGGTGTATGGGCATGTTCCACTAATGCAGTGGTTCTCAACCTTTTTGACTTGAAGGACCCCCATTGTCCAACACAATATTCGAAGACCCCCATACTGGTTAGGATATTTCCTATTAAATTTTTTGCTGTAATTAAGACAATGCTGCTTGTTCTCATTATATTTATCAAATAAAAAAAACACAGGAATGTTGAAAACAATTAACCATAATTAATTTCCTGATTCCAGAACACTGAAGATTTAGATTCGGTATATTGTTCAATAAAAACAATGAGGGACAAAATAGGGGAAAAATAAATATTAAGGGAAAAAAACAGTTTAGGCCTACATCTTGAGTTTTTGGTAGTCTTTCATGACTTTACTATTTTAATTAAGTTATATAAAATATATATATATTACATATTATTAATTTGCACTGGGCCACTGGCTACCAATAGCTGCTTGCATAAAATTCAAGGGATTGATGTTTGCCTACAAAACAACCACTGGTTCTGCAACCCTTTACCTAAATTCACTATACTTCAGACTTATGTGCCATCCAGAAGCTTGCAATCATCACAAAGAGGCACAAAATCACTTTCACAAACCTTTAACGTAATCGAGCAGCTGAGTCTTTAGCCATCTTCAAGAAATGGCCAAAGGCACATTTCTTTCAACCAGTGTTGGGTAAGTTACTCTAAAAATGTAATTAATTGCTAGTTACTAATTACATCTTCAACAGAGTAATTAGATTACCGTACAAATTACTCTCTCCAAAAAGTAATTAATTACTCATTACTAATTACTTTCTAAATCCTATATCAACCTCAACAAGTTATTGACACAAGGATAGATATGAAACGGTTCTTTTAATTCTTAATTAATTGCTAGTTACTAATTACATCTTCAACAGAGTAATTAGATTACCGTACAAATTACTCTCTCCAAAAAGTAATTAATTACTCATTACTAATTACTTTCTAAATCCTATATCAACCTCAACAAGTTATTGACACAAGGATAGATATGAAACGGTTCTTTTAATTCTGTCAAATAAATAAAAGTTCCTCTTCAGGAACTCGAGCTGCGTCGGCGGACGCTTCGGGAACGGCCTTCAGCGTGACCGGCTCTGAATCTCGTGTGTAATCAGACCAATAGATGGGCGAGATGTCACGGGCGGGTGACGTAATGCCAGGAAGCTATAAAAGCACGTGCGGTGAGACCAGCGTCAGCTTCTAGGAGTGAAGCAAGCGCTGGCAGAGATGCCGAAAGTATGGCCCCGAGACGCAGCATCTCGTTCCCTCGAGGAACCATGGTTAAATACGTAAGTGGAGTGGTCGCCATCTGACATGGCATATAAACTGCCTGGAGATGCTGGCCGTGCTTCGTGCACTAAGACACTTCCTCCCAGACCTAAGAGGTCACCATGTGTTGGTGCGAACCACCAGGGAGGTCTGCGCTCACGCCGTTTGTACAAACTAGATTTCTCTCCTCGACGGCGCTCCATGGGAGATTCCCGTCTGGAGAGATCTTCTCTCACAGGCGGGGGTACGATCATCCACCCCCGCCCGTAGTTGTGGAAGTTGTGGGTGTGGCCCCTGAGGGGGCACAACTCATAGTTTCCGGTCTCTCAACCGAGGTTGTTGAGACCATCCTCCAATCCAGAGCTCCCTCAACGAGGAAACTGTACGCCTTGAAGTGGAAACTTTTCACTTCTTGGTGCGGAGACCACCAGCTCGACCCAGTTAACTGCCCGGTTGGTACAGTGCTGGAGTCCTTGCAGGCCTGTTTCTCCGCAGGGTTGACCCACTCCACCCTGAAGGTCTACGTGGTGGCTATTGCGGCCTACCACGCCCCTCTTGGTGGCCAGTCAGTGGGCAGACACCCCCTAGTTACACGTTTCCTCCGCGGTGCGCTGAGGCCTCCGGTACGATCTCGTGTCCCCACGTGGGACCTGGCTGTGGTGCCAGAAGCTCTCTGTATGCCTCCCTTCGAGCCTATCCAGCAGAT
>NW_015505401.1:150885-152997 GCF_001515645.1 Sinocyclocheilus grahami | reverse complement strand
AAAAACAAGACAAAACCAGTCACCTAAGGCGAGGGCAGGCAGCGTTCAGGCTGTGTGTTCCTCCCTGCCCGCGTTACTTTACGGGTGGGGATACACATAGTTTGTTTGCTGTCTGCTTGGGAGCAAGCATGCAGAGTCAGCTCTCGGAAAAAAAGGAGCTGACGGCCCGTTTTGGTAGCGTTTGTTACTGCCTTGCTTCGCTCTCAGAGGGCTCTCTTTGAGGAGAGAGCCTTCACTAGCGTTCCTCGCGGTGCCGGCCCCGCTTTCGCCGAGACGGAGAGGCAGCTGTGCTTGTGGGTTTCGCATATGGATCCGGTGGAGGGAATGTAGACGGGCGCGTCCCTATCTACTTCCTTAACCACCAAATCCAGCGCCCGCTCTCAGGGTTCGGAAGCCCACGCTGCGGTACTTCGGGGGGACGTCACGGGCACGGGGAGAGGGAGCGACGCTCCGCCTGTCTTTCTCTGAGGAGATTGATACGGAGGGCGTCGAAGAGCTCGCCAGTTGCACAAACATCAGTTACACAATCATATTATGCCTGATATTATAATGAGCAGCATCAATGGGGAGCGGAGCTCGCGCAGTCGGCTCTCTGGGGGCGGATTGCGCTTTTCCCGCTGTTAAGCGCTCCGCTCTCGCCGGGCACACTCCGAGGAGTGTGTCCGTGCCTGTGATCTTGCGATTGCGGTCCCGCTGCTGCTGAGGCACGGCGGCGACTGAGATCGCAGTGATCGCACATGATCTGGTGGACGGGTTGGAGATGGCTCGTCCTATGTCCACCCGTGCTCCCTAGATCTAGAGCTCGTTCTCGAGGCTCGGAAGCCCGAGCTGCGGTTCTTCCCCCTCTGAGAGAGAGCTTGCTGATGCGGCCATCTTTCTCTGAGGAGATTGATGTTGTTGGTGCGACTGAGCGGCTTGCGCGCTGCCGAGGCAACTCTTATATTACATAATTCGGTTTTGATGTGAATCTTACTCACCAGACCGTATTTACTCCTCCGGTTGTTTGACTGCATTTAATTCTGAGGAATAAAATTAAGTATTTATCTGACTATGAGAAGTAAATTTTCTCGAGTGAGAGCAGGGGCTGCTGGGCGGAGCAGTCCCAACCTACCGTGTTCCGGCCCTTCATTCTGGGGGCCTCACTTCTTGTATTCCGCAGAGTCTAGAGTCAGAGTGACACTCCCAGGCCGAAGGCTTCTTGTGGAAGTCGGTTCTGCGGACCGTCATTCTCGCTGGATAGTCTTCGTCGTAAAAACGTCCTGACGCCTAAGGCCTAGGACTTTTTGAGGGCCAGCTCCCTTTGGGGAAGAGCGGTGTACACCGCATTACACGGTGCCCGTCTCTCCTCAGTGCCCTCAGGAGATCGGTCTGCCAACCCTGCCGGTGTTCCAGGGTGCAGCGGTCTCCGGCGAGTGCTTCTCTCAGTTACTGCCCGGAACCGTAGCGGTACTAAGAGGCTCGCTACCTCTATGGAGGTCTCTAGAGCAGCCGGTTCGGTCGTCCCCTGCCGGTCCGCCGTTACAGGGCACCGAGCTAGCTGCTCTCATTACACCAGAGATCAGTCTCGAGAGACTGATTCCCTTAGTAGACTATTTGGCAGCATGGAAACTACTGCCAAACGTGTCTCAGTGGGTCCTGCACACTGTAGTGAGAGGCCACAGAATCCAGTTCGGTTCTCTTCCGCCTCAATTCAACGGGGCCTTTCCCACCCTGGTGGGCCCTGAGCAGGCTCTGGTAATGGAACAGAAGTAGACACTCTCTGAGGATGGAGGCCATCAAGGTGGTCCCACCTCGCGCAGCAGTGTCTGGGTCCTACAGCCGGTACTTCACCGTTCCGAGGAAGGATGAGGGCATCCTTCCTCATCATCGGAAGTTCCTGAGGTTTGCTTTTGGGGGCAAAAGCCTACCAACACCGGTTCTTCCTTTGGCCTTGCACTCTCACCCCACACTTTCACGACTCAACCACATTGACGATTGGTTGATATTAGCTCAACCAGAGCACATGGCGGTTCGACATCAAGATTTCGTTCTCACTCACACGAAAGAGCTGGGGTTAAGTCTTAATGCCAAGAAAAGTGTGCTTTCTCCAGTACAAAGAACCACTTATCTGGG
>NW_015505401.1:128177-150693 GCF_001515645.1 Sinocyclocheilus grahami | reverse complement strand
ATCTGCAGGCCCTTTCAGTGGTCCCTTCTTATCTTGACTTTGCACCCAGTCTGGCCAAAATGTTTCTGTACCCTCGAGCGGGGTATGTTCCTAAGGTCCCCTCCTCTACACCACGGCCTGTCGTGCTCCAGGCCCTCAGTCCTCGTCCCTTCGGGGATCCAGACCAGCAGAAGTTTAACTGTATGTGTCTAGTGCGAGCAACGGCTCGTATGCTATGGTCCCCCTAAAAGAGAGGTCTTCCAGCTACAAAACAGACCCTCAGTCGGTGGATAGTAGATGCCATTTCTATTTCCTATGAGTCCTCTGATCTCCCTTCGCCTCTTGGGGTCAAGGCTCACTCTACCAGAAGTGTGGCGGCCTCAAAAGCCTTCTTGGCAGGTGTCTCGATGCAGGACATCAGCGACGCTGCGTGATGGTCCACGCCCCTAACCCGCCCGTGACGTCTCGCCCATCTATTTGTCTGATTACACACGAGATTCAGAGCCGGTCACGCTGAAGGCCGTTCCCGAAGCATCCTCCAACGCAGCGTCTCGTTCCTTCGAGGAACCATGGTTACATACGTAACCTGAGACGATAATTATTCTGCTTACACTTTAGATTAGTGTCCAATTCTTACTATTAACAACTAAATATTAACTATGACTTTTGCCTCAATATACTTCTAATTACTGCTTATTAATACTTAGTAAAGTAGTTGTTAAGTTTAAGAATTGGGTAAGATTAAGGATTTAGAATAAGGTCTTGCAGAATAAGACATTAATATGTGCTTTAAGTAATAATAAACAGCCAATATAACAGTAATATTCATGCTAATAACCAACTAGTTAATAGTGAGAACTGGACACTAAAGTTTTACCAATATTCTTATTAACTCACCAAAGTATTTTAAGTGAGAAGGGTGCATTTTAAGTAGGGCTGTGCAAAAAAATCGAATGCGATTTTCATGCACGTCTCGTCAGTAAAGCCGCTCCTGTGATTAGTAGTAAATCTCCAGCACGTGCTTTCAGATGGCGCAGCATTTACTACACAGAGCTGTAGTTCACTGACAAGCTACACAAAATCACGTTAAAAATCGCAGGCGATTCATTGCCGATTTTGACCGTGATTTTGTGTAGCTTGTCAGTGATGTCTATATGTCCCTTTGGTATGTCACTCTTTTTTTTGGAGGAAAAGAGTGCAAACAGGGAAAAGGAGAAATAGGAGCACAAGAGAATTGTGGGAAGACAATTTAGGTTTTGTGAACATTTTAGGGGGGGGGGGAAAGCATGAATTACAGACCGTGTCCCATTTGTTCTTTGATCCATATGGATCCCTCTCCATGTTCTCATTCCATTGGAAAGTGAGAGAGAGAGGATGAGAGACTGAAAGAGAGAAATGCAGGCACCCTGTTTGAGGTCTGTGGGGTTTGGTGCTCTGCCTGCTCCCTTTCTGAAAGCTTCCCCCTCTGCTCTCTGGGTAAACAATCCTAAGAAATCCACTCAGAGCACAACTTCACCCACAGTGAATGAGACCTCAGTGTATGTGTGGGTCAAAACCCGTATCACACAAAACAGAGAAATCCCCTCAGATAGGTTTCAGGGTTGGTATTATGCTGGGAGTGTGATTGACTGGTCATCTTTGCTCCACAAGTCTGCCAATAAGGTTGTTTTGAGTTACATTTGCCATGAGCTGCAAATCCACCGGTGAACTTCTGCTTCAGCCTCTCTCTCTCTCTCTCTCTCTCAGTCATATAAAAGCCAGGTCTGTATGTCATAACAGGGAACTACTATGTTCAATAGTTATTACAACCGACGCCCTTCCCTCTCTTTTCCTCTCTTCCCTTCTCTCTTTTGCAAACTCTTTTTCTCTGGCGTTTTCCTGTTTGTCTGCCTGTCTGTCACTTTTAATTTTTGGGTAGATTATGCCTTTAAATTATCCCTTTAAATAAATGCTGTTCATCTGAACTTTCTATTGCTCAAACATTCTCTTAAAAATGTCCCACAAATACATTAAGCAGCACAGTTAGTGCTGTGTTCGATACATCGATACAACGATGTATCGTCACAGAGATTTGACGATACGAGTATCGATACAGCTGTCCCTGTATCAATATTGTGGCACGTGTGCAGCAGTGGACCGCGCTTAATTTGAATACAAGAACAACGTTTAAAATTGAGCAGAAAAGTGCGAGGTTTCTAAAAAATAATTAATAGAGCATAATATATAGGCTATAACAAGGTTTAATCTGGCCGCAGAGGAACACAACCGGGATGCCTGATATAAAGAAACGTAATCCCTGAAACAGAGCTTCCCATTTGCGCAATACGGAAATATCTGCTAAGTGTGCTACTTATCTTTGTCAGCTTGGCAACCATGTGCACACGCGCTCTATCACCACTGTGGATAAAAGTGCTTGCTTTCTGAAAACACCGGTTTTAGTTTTAGTTTGCAGTTTAACGATCTCCACTTCAATATTCTATTCTCAGAAAAGTGTAATTCATCAAGTGTTCAAATAAGAGAGAGCGAGAGAGAGAGGGGATGTGTATGTATGAATTACCACCGTTTTGCCGCGCTTCTCTATTAACAGTGAAGCTGTGGCTTTAATTCCTTTAGAAACAACGATGTTACCAGCTCCTTGTTGAGAAAGGTAATGTAGCTCTTGAGCGATTAAGCTATTTAGTTGATAAAATTGTGGGGCAGCGCTAAAAGGTTTGTTACTGAATGTCTGAGTGCGCGCGCAGCGTGATCTGTGTGAGTGAATGAGCTTGTGTGCGTTAGATACAGAAGACAGGACATTAGTTTAGAACTCTTCTCATTTTATTTTTTAAATGTAGAGAGTATGTTAATTTGTGCAATGATAACCTACCAGCAATGTAAATATTTTTTTTTTATATATTCGAATGAGTACATTACAATATAAATTTATTAGAACGAGTACATTATTATTTATGGGCTTAAAAACAAGATGCAAAAAATCTGAATATTGCACCTGGTGAGGAGTGCCCAATGTAAACATGAAACATATGCCATTACCTATATTGTACTGTGGTACAGTTATGGAGGCCCTCCTCATAATGCAGAGATCAACTACCTGCTCTGCCAATAATTAGCAACAGCCCTATAGTATGCAGTGTTTCATAAACAGCTGTTTTACTAAATTCTTCTGAGGTGAAATTCAGTGCAGTCCCGTATCGTGATACGTATCGTATCGTGACTTTGCTGGTGATACACAGCCCTAACAGTTGTATTTATGTTAACTACAGTATGCATTGTTTTACTATATATTTTTCTGTTTTAGGGCTGTGTGAGTGTTTTAATATTGATGTGAAGAGGCCACGGATCTTCAGTGGGCCTGAAGATGCTCTGTTCGGCTTCTCTGTGTTACAGCATGAGAACAATGGAGAGAAATCGTGAGTACTTTTCGATAATTTTTGGTTTTTACTCACATTTAGAAGTTCTTGATGATAAATACCATTTGGATATTACATATGGACCCTGACAAGGTTTTAGTATATTAAGATATCATCAGGTGATCACAAACTATAACAAAACTAAGACTTGTAAATATAAATAAATGTTTTACGGTGCTCACAAAGTCTCATTTGTAAAGGTTTTTTGATATTCTGAGTGACTCATTGTTTTATGAACAGAATTCTGGTTGGTGCTCCATGGGATGGACCACAAAATAACAGGAAAGGGGATATTTACAAGTGCATTGTGGGAGATGAGATAAATTCCAATTGTTCAAAAGTTAACCTAGGTATTGGATCAACTCTCTGGCTATGAAAATTTACATTCAATGACTGTGTTGTGCATGGAATAGTAGTTTACAACATGTTTTTGTGTTATGCCCTGTATAGGTGAAAATGCATTTCAGAACGTGTCTCGAAATCTTAAAAACTCTCATTTGGGGATGACGCTAACCCCTGCTGCTTCAGATGGCTTCCTGGTGAGATTATATTTGAAATTCTGCATTTCAAGTCCAAAAACATCTCATGTTTCAGCACTGACATCACAGCAGTATTTTAATTATTCAGTCATTTTTGTGTTTTTATATATATGTGAGTAGGCATGAGTGTGTAAGTTTTTGTGATATGGCGTGTAGAATGAATGGTTATGAAATCCCCTCTGTCTCACCCAACCACCACCATCTGTCTTGACCACCATCTATGTTCATGTGACCACCTGCAAAACAGTGGCCACTATTGGAATGACACATTATACAGTCAGTGTTTGACTAGATGGGTGTGTATTCTTAAAAAGATACATATGACTTTCTTTCTTGTGTGGAGTACAAAATGAGAAATTTAACGGAATGTGGTCAGTCGCACGGTTCCATGCAATTACTTTGAACGGAGACTGGAGCTTTCAAGCTTCAGAGAAGCACAGCATGATAAAATTTGCTGGAAAATAATTGTTTAGTGAGTTAAACAAGAGAACCACATCAATTTGTAAATGAATCATTCAGACTACTTTCATTGAAAAGATCCAGTTCAAAACAATGCATCATTCACTAACTGGACACAACTACTTCTCTTATCAATGTGCCAAGGAGAACTTGGTCGGATATCAGAATTTCTAATGAATAATGTAACTTTTTATCTGCTTCTCTATCAAAGCTATCATATGACTTTAAAGGAATTGAAATATAGTAGTCATAAGGAAGTACAACATCCTGATTTGCATAGAAGGAAAAGAAAGTCATGTGGGTTTGGAACAACATAGATGATGGCAGTTTTCCTTTTTGAGTGAACTATTTCTTTAAGACATATGGAAGTATGGATTGGTAGATGGAGTGGGAGACAAAGACAAAAGCAAGTTAAAACCTCACCTGACCCAAAACTCAATCAGAACAGTCAGTCTTCCTCTTAATATTCATGGTTTCAGCCTCTAAATTTCTTGTACCCGCACACACACTCTCTCTTCCACATACACAAGGCTTTTTGTGTCGGGCAGAACGCAGTGAACCAGATCAGTCCAGTTCTGGAGCCGCTGCGCTGTGGCTTTGGTGGAGTTGCTGGGTGGCTTTCACCAGTAGTCAGACGTTTTATGAGAGCGAGCGAATGTTTTGGCGGAGGGAGTCAGGCTATGTGTGTTCAAACAAAAATATGTTTTTGTGTGTGTGTTTGTGTGACAGAGGGTTAAACGGAGAGCAAGTGAGTACAGCTTCTGGGATGGATTCACACATAGTTCACCGTGGCGTATGCCAACTACAACTAGCGCTCACAGCATGGATGTAATGAGCCCCACATTTCAGATTCAAATATCACTAACCAAAGCGTTTAATTGAATGTACCTGTTTAGGGATTTGTGAGTCTGTGTTTGTTCCTTTGGTCAGTGCTATAACAGGATAGGAATGTGACTCAAGCCCTTTGTAATGACAGGCCGTGGAAAAGCCATAGCATCGCCATTTCAGTTCTGTCTCTCGCACTCATTCTGTCCTTTTTCCTTTCCCTTTCTCCATCCTCCCATCCCTCTGTTACAGGCCTTCATAATAACAGGGTGGGGAGTCGGAGAACATTTACCCCCCTTCAGTCTAACCACTCCTTCCAAACCCGTCTTTCTTTTGTCTCATTCTCCATCTTTCAACTCTTGGTATGTTTTCTTTCTCTCCATTCTTTGCCTCACCAATCCTCACAATGGTTTTTCAGGCAAATAAATGGCACGCTTTGAAGATGTACTATTTTTATGTTTTTTTATTGCCCTTCTCCCCCCAATTCCCTCCAAGTACGTTTAAATTGCTTCATTGCAGGAGCAGCCGCCAACTCTGTTAAAGCATTTATGACAATATCAACAGCTCTCCATATCGCTCCTTCTCATTTTTTCTTTCTCTTCTCAGTCTTCTTTTTCTAACCCATTTTGGTCATTATTTCCCACAAGAAAAGAAAATCACATATCTTCGAAATCTCATTCTTTCTCTCTCTACTGAGAAAGAGATCCAAATAATTCCAGAATAAATTTTCAGAAGAGATATCAACAATACTTGAACTCTGTTCAGACTAATATGATTTCAATATTAATTCAGAAATTTCTTATCAAATTATTCCAAAATTATTTATTGTATTCTTTATTCTTTTAAGAGAATCGTTTGAGACAAAGTTCTGAGAACTCAGTGGCACTACCATTCAAAAGGGGTTGATAAGATTTTAAAATGTTTTTGATAGAGGTCTTTTATGCTCATCAAGGCTGCATTTATTTGGTAAAAAATACAGTAAACACAGTAATGTTTTGAATTTTTTTTATAATTTAAAACAACTGTTTTCTATTTTAATTTATTTTAAAATGTAATTTATTCCTGTGGTGGTAAATCTGAATTTTCAGCAGCAATTACTCCAGTCTTCAGTGTCACATGATTTAAAAAAAAAATTTTTTTAATGCTATTTGGTGCTGAAGAAACATTTCTTGTTATTATCAATGTTGAAAACATCATTTTCAGCATTCTTTGAGAAATAGAAAGTTCAAAAGAATATAATGTGAAAATGAATTTTTTGTAACATTATAAATGTCTTTAATGTCACCTTTAAAAATCATACTAATATTAATTTATTTAGAATAATCTTACTGACCACAAACCTTTGAATGGTAGTGTAAGTGTTCTGCCTGAGCTATAAAAGAGAAACTTCTGAGCAATAAAATATTCCTCTGTGCTTTTTCATGACCACTTTCTCTTTGCTTCTCTCTCTTTCTGTTTCCCTCACCTACTTTCCCTGGTTCATTTCACTTCAGTAGATTGTATTGGTCTGACCAGCACATGGCGCTTCCCACTTTTTAAACAGAAGACATTTGTCAGAAAAAGGCCCAAATACCAGACTTAACATTTACAAAGAGAATTTAACATGCAATGCTAACAAAATCCCTGATTTGTGCAAATATCAGCCACAAGTTCTGTGACATACTGTTCATAATAAGTCTGTACCTGTTACCATAATAAGTAAGGTACCAGTAGTAATTGTGTAAAGCATAAAGGTGGTGCTACAGATGCTGAACTTCAAGTGTAATACAGACATTCTCTGTGTAATCTTTAGGCCTGCGCTCCACTATGGTCCCAGGAATGTGGTACATCTCTGTTCAGCACAGGAATCTGTGCATCTGTCACCAATGACATGGAGCCCAAGGACGTCATTGCACCCACTGCCCAGAGTGAGAAACATCCTCTCTCCATCTGACCTGTTGGATTGAATGAAACAACTGCATTTAACTGAACTCCTTTTGTGTTTGTTTTTCACAGGATGCACCACATACATGGATATAGTGATTGTTTTAGATGGTTCTAATAGTATCTACCCTTGGTACGAAGTGCAGAACTTTCTTAGCAACATTCTCAGCAAGTTCCACATAAGCCCTGAACAAATGCAGGTATGTTTTTTTAAATAATAATAAATTGTGTAGTTTTGAGGGCTTTTTTGTGATTCTATATTAATAAAAACACCTAAATATGTTTTTTTCCAGATTTGGCTCTTTGGCTTAGATCTGCACTTTAGTAAACATTACTTTTGAATAAGTAACTCATCTTAGCTTGACAGTTGGATGTATTCAGTCCTCAAAAAAATTATTTCAAGAATGTGTAGCCATAAGAAGGGTTCCCATTGTTCCTGGAAAAAATAAATATATATCAGTGCATTCAAATGTGTGTTTTCCAGGCCTGAAAAAGTCTTGACAATTAGTAAAATCTGAAAAGGTCATTATGATCAATTTGTTCTATTTATTTACAGTTATGAAGTATTGCTTAATAAGGGATAAATAACTCTTTGTGAGTGCAAAAATGACTTTTAAAAACCTCTTTTATTTCCTATCCAGTCATTATAAGCAATTGGAAAAGTTATGGAAAAATCATGGAAATTCATTGATCAGGATGTATGCATAAACATTCAGCAAAATGAGTGAGCAAAATCTTTACCCTACAGCTGTGTGCTTTTAGGTAGCAGAGACCTGGCTGAGGTTTTGACAGATATGTAGAACTGCCTTTTTACCTTAAACCCTGTCATCGGCAGCTCCAACACCGATCTTTGATGCACTGAGCCAGTTTGAGCGACTGTAAGGAACAGAACCACAAGCCAGTCCGCAGAGAGAAATGAGCCCAAACAGAAACAGAGCTGGCAGGCTGGAGAAAATAAATGACTAAATTAATGTGAACAGACAGAAGTTGTGGTTTGTAGAGGAAAAGGACAAAGGGGACAGAATTAGAAATGTATGAATGCATGCTAGAGAAACCAGAAAATGATAAAGAGAAGATGGACTGATGGATGCGTGGATAGATGGATGGATTAAGAGAGACATGGATATGTGTGTATCTATGTTCCTGGAATGTGTTTTTTGTATGCGAGTTATTTAAAGCGGTAGGCAGGCTGGGGGCAACAAGAGGTAAAAGGAAATTCCTTTGGTTTGTGGAGCATTTCTTGCTCTAAAAGATTTAGGCCTTCATGTTGGTGGGGCAGAGCACATAGTGGAGATGTCATCTCATCTACATCTGATTCTAGAGTTATCCATTAGAGTTAGTAATTAGAGTTAATTACTGCTGCTGTGTTTTACAGCAAATTACCTCAAACATCTGCTTGACCATTTTTTTCTTCTTTCTTTTTAATGGCAGGGACCCCCAAATATCACCTTATGAAGGACCCTCTATTTACAAATAGCACAACCGCTAGATTCAGACTATTGGTTAAGACAATGTTACAATGTTGGAGTAAGGATGCTCGAACAAACACATCAATGTTATGAAAGCACCACAGAAATGTCTTTATAATGTTTTAATGAATATGTTTCTTAGGGGTGGGCGATATACTGGTAGACACGATTAACCGGTAGAAATGTTTAGGCTATCTTCTCTATCACGGTTACACGTTCAGGTGACGTTGCTGTGCTATGTGGTCATGAAAATGAATAGTTTGTATGCATTTTTAAGCATTGCAGTTTAAAAACAAGTGAATTTAAGCCCTTGAAATGCAATCAGGCGTGCACGTGAAGACTATGCTCACAGAGCGCGGGAGTATTAAACAGACTTATTTTTGTCTTGAACAGTTAAATACACACACTTGTAAGCCTATGTGTCAAAATGCCCATCTTTGCAAGTATCTTCATAAACAGTAATTTTGAAGCAAACAGCTGAGAAAGAAAGCACATGTGTAACAGTATATTGGATCTGGGCAGCTCTTAAAGTGACAGCAGTCTTATATTCTTGCTGTCTGTCGTTCATGTTAATCAAACAACAAAAGAGAGAAAATCTCTCACTGCTCTTGACTAAATCACTTTTGTAACTAATAAGAAATTATATTTAATTTACACAGTGAAGAATTCACAGTGTTTTTATACATTTGATTACTTAATACAATGTATGTAGAATTTCTTATTTATTTGTTCTACTGTAGTTATTTTGTCCTATTGCTTGTAGTTAGTATTCTTATTTAATTGCTGACTGTTTACTTGTCTTCAGTGAGCTTGAGTTTTTTCCCCTCTTTTTTAAACTTAGGCTAGTAGTAGTTTTTTGTGATATTGACACTTGTGACAAGATTTATGAAATTTCTATGGGATCAAAAATTTTAATACCATATTTTAGACCTAATGTAAAGTAAAAATAACTACATCGTATTATCGTTACCATGAAATAAAATTACTCATATCATATCATGATGTGGTCATGAAGAATCCCTAATGATTTTGCATATAAACTGAGATGGGAGAAATGTTATCATCACAAATGACATGTATCACCTTGAAATACTGTTTGTGACTATTTGTAGGTAGGTGTCCTGCAGTACGGCGAGATCTCAGTCCATGAGTGGTCTCTCAGGGACTATCAGACAACACAGGATGTGGTTGAAGCCGCCAAGAACATCAGTCGTCAAGAGGGACGGGAGACCCGCACCGCATACGCCATCCAAATGGCATGGTATGGTGACCAACTTCTCATTCAAAACAAATGTAGCACGGCCCTCTCTCTTACTCCTTTATGAAAGGTATCGTGTTATGTACATTCTGACCTTTCCATGATCCCTCACCACATCCAGAGATAATGTAAAGTGTGTAGCATAGTTGAGTCTATCTGGTCAATAGTTTCTTTGTTTTTATGTTTTTATGTAACAGTATATTTTATGTTGCAGAACTGTAATTCCATACCTTCCCCTGAGACTCTCATGCACGAGCAAAGATTTGTTTAAAGAGATGCCTATTCGTTGCACTCTGAGTCCCATTCACACTCTCTCCATTCCTGTAATGTCTGCTTCTGTCATTCTTATTTATTGGTATCCCAATACTGAATCCCTCCAACACACACATACACACACACACATGTAGAACACTAACCATAGCTGGCACTTGCTGACCACAAAAGCAAAGGCTCACAAAATTAAACTCGTCTCAGATTTTCAGTGACTGCTGGGAAGGAACTTTCTACTGTCTGAAAATGAGATTTGAACAATCCAGTCTAGATGCATTTAAAAGGGCCATATCAAGGAAAACAGAATTTCACTTGATTATTTAAATGAATTAATAACACAGAACTCTTGCTGCGTTCAAGTCCACCTGGGACGTTCGTACTTATGAGTTGACAAGTCGTAATAACGACGTCAGGTTTATTTTACATTACAAAAAATTTATAATTTTATTAATTTCAACAAATTTACCGTCAATACAGACGCTGCATATCAAGTCATTTAAAAAAAATTGTGAAACCAAATGACAACAGTGCTATTGAATCTACACTCTAAAAAATGCTGGGTAAAAACAACCCAACTTGGGTTACTTGGCAACCCAGCGCTGGGTAAATATTGGACAGAACACATGCTGGGTTATTTTGACCCAGTTGGTTGGGTTAAATGTTTTTATCCACCATGCTGTGTTGTTTTATTTATGTCAACTATTGTTGAAAAATTATTATATTATATATTATATATTAAAAAAATATCACACAAGTTTTGGTAGTCGGCCCGACTCAGGTTTCTAAAGCGTTTTTGAAAAAATACATACCTCACCTTTAAATTACACTCAGTATTATAACAAATAAAATCCATTTATGTTATGCAAGGCAAAGGTGTTTCCAGCGCTAAATGACCACTGCTGATGCAGCTGACTGACATTCTCGTCCTTATGTTGCATTGCGTAAAATATTATAATTTAGACCACATTAAAGACTATATAAATGAAATAAAATGTATACAAACCTTTATTTCGCTGAAGAAGTGCACCAAATCGGTGGCGCTGCTGAGAACTGCTCTCTCCTGTAGAGGACTCGATAAGCCCGCGTACTAACTGTAACTCAGCAGCTGGGTTGTTTCATCGGAGACGGGCTTAACCCAGCGGTTGGGTAGAAAAAATAACCCAGCGTTAAAAATGACACAGCAACTTAGTTACAGAAAAACTACCCAGCACCTGGGTAACAATATTAAAACCAACCAAATAAAATTACCCAACAGGCTGAACCCAGCATTTTTTAGAGTGTACAACGTGAACAAATAATTCTCATGAGTCACTGTTTTTTAGCAAATAAAAAACTAATTGCATGACCAGTGTAGTCTGATTCCTGAACAAATAATGTTTGTGAGTCAGATATTTTAGTGAATCAAAAACAAACTGTGCAACCATGACTTTCATGAGTCGGTTATATTTTTAAAATAATTTTTAGTCTGTTTCCTGAACAAATAATTCAGTGACAATAAGTCACTGCATTTTAGCAAATAAAAAACAAATAGCGTGACCAGTTCCCGAACAAAAAACTCTTATGAGTTGGTTCTTTTTAGTGAACCGACAAACATACAAGTATAGTCTAACCAGTCTGATTTCCTCGATGAGCTGATTCTTTTTAGTAGATCAGAAACATAGAATACAAACTATGTAGTCTGATTTCAGAATGAATGGCTCTTGTGAGAAAATCTTTTTAATAAATAAAACAAATGACTCTTATAAATGAACAAATGACTCTTAAGAGCTTTTTCCTTTTTTTTAGTAAATCAGAACCATACAGTAAAAACAGTGTAGTCTGATTCCAGATCGAATGACTCTTATGAACCAGTTCTTTTTAGTGAATCAAAAACTTGCAGTTGAAACCCAGAACTAATGAATTTTGTAAGCCAGCTTGTTTTAGTGAATAAAATACAAAGCTTACAACTTAATGACATACAATGAGTATTTAACACTGAAACTGTAACATGGATGTTCAGGAATCTAGTCTTAAATCTCTGTCAGTGCTAAACACACAATCCTTCATTTTGTCTTGCACACAATTCATGGACCTTTTCTTTTGTTTATATCAGGTTCTTCAGCTCTCTTACTGTGTGAGAGTTTGTTTATGTGTTTGTGGTGTGTTTATTTGTGTTTCTACACAATTAAAGCCTCATTTAAGACTTTCCATTCTCTGTAAGGCACATATTGGACAGACACACTCTCTCACAGTATATGAAGTGATAGCAGTAGTTGGCTGAGGTGAGGAAGGTTGTCATAACATTTAGGTTTGCTGATGGAGAGAGAAGGAGAGCTGGCTCAGCAGAGCTGCAGGTGTGGTCACCATCCAGTAGACGCAGCCTTCACTCATGCAGCTGTTCAAACACACATGACCATGTTCATACAGTACATTCACACACACAAACATGAACGTGAGAGAATTCAAATATAGCAATGAATTCAAACTCACAGTAAAATGAAAGAGAGTGTGAGTTAAAAACCACATAAGTCCAGATGTAGCACTCAATAAAAGCACAGCAGCCTTTAAATAACACCAGCCCCAGCAGTTAACAGACTTATTTGTTCAAATCACTTTCCCTGCAGCTTTCTTTCTTTCTTTCTTTCTTTCTTTATTTCTTGCTTGCTTGCTTTCAAAAGTAATACACTTTAGCATGCTTTTACTAGAAAGATAGTTTAGAAAGATGCTTTTACTAGAAGGATAGTTTAAACATATATTCTGAAGTGTGAGTTGAATGTAATGTTTTCTGACTCTTAATAGCATGTTATTTACAAATGAAAATAAATTATACCTTAATATGTAATTTCATAATTAATTTGACTGTACTGCCAAAAGTATGGACAAGCATTTATGGTAAACTAAAATATACTTTAATGTAATTTCTGTATGTATCATGTATTTAAAAATATTTGTAATTACAGATTTGTAATGATGAATTTGCAATTTAGTTAAATATATTAAAGGGGTCATATGATGCTGCTAAAAAGAACATTATTTTGTGTATTTGGTGTAATGAAATGTGTTTATGTGGTTTAAGGTTCAAAAAACACATTATTTTCCACATACTGTACATTATTGTTTCGCCTCTATGCCCCGCTTTTCTGAATCGCGTTTATTTTTACAAAGCTCATCTGTCTGAAAAGCGATGTGTGCTCTGATTGGCCAGCTATCCAGTGCATTGTGATTGGCCGAATACCTCAAGCGTGTGACGGAAATGCCTTTATTTCGCTGAAGAAGTGCACCAAATCGGTGGCGCTGCTGAGAACTGCTCTCTCCTGTAGAGGACTCGATAAGCCCGCGTACTAACTGTAACTCAGCAGCTGGGTTGTTTCATCGGAGACGGGCTTAACCCAGCGGTTGGGTAGAAAAAATAACCCAGCGTTAAAAATGACACAGCAACTTAGTTACAGAAAAACTACCCAGCACCTGGGTAACAATATTAAAACCAACCAAATAAAATTACCCAACAGGCTGAACCCAGCATTTTTTAGAGTGTACAACGTGAACAAATAATTCTCATGAGTCACTGTTTTTTAGCAAATAAAAAACTAATTGCATGACCAGTGTAGTCTGATTCCTGAACAAATAATGTTTGTGAGTCAGATATTTTAGTGAATCAAAAACAAACTGTGCAACCATGACTTTCATGAGTCGGTTATATTTTTAAAATAATTTTTAGTCTGTTTCCTGAACAAATAATTCAGTGACAATAAGTCACTGCATTTTAGCAAATAAAAAACAAATAGCGTGACCAGTTCCCGAACAAAAAACTCTTATGAGTTGGTTCTTTTTAGTGAACCGACAAACATACAAGTATAGTCTAACCAGTCTGATTTCCTCGATGAGCTGATTCTTTTTAGTAGATCAGAAACATAGAATACAAACTATGTAGTCTGATTTCAGAATGAATGGCTCTTGTGAGAAAATCTTTTTAATAAATAAAACAAATGACTCTTATAAATGAACAAATGACTCTTAAGAGCTTTTTCCTTTTTTTTAGTAAATCAGAACCATACAGTAAAAACAGTGTAGTCTGATTCCAGATCGAATGACTCTTATGAACCAGTTCTTTTTAGTGAATCAAAAACTTGCAGTTGAAACCCAGAACTAATGAATTTTGTAAGCCAGCTTGTTTTAGTGAATAAAATACAAAGCTTACAACTTAATGACATACAATGAGTATTTAACACTGAAACTGTAACATGGATGTTCAGGAATCTAGTCTTAAATCTCTGTCAGTGCTAAACACACAATCCTTCATTTTGTCTTGCACACAATTCATGGACCTTTTCTTTTGTTTATATCAGGTTCTTCAGCTCTCTTACTGTGTGAGAGTTTGTTTATGTGTTTGTGGTGTGTTTATTTGTGTTTCTACACAATTAAAGCCTCATTTAAGACTTTCCATTCTCTGTAAGGCACATATTGGACAGACACACTCTCTCACAGTATATGAAGTGATAGCAGTAGTTGGCTGAGGTGAGGAAGGTTGTCATAACATTTAGGTTTGCTGATGGAGAGAGAAGGAGAGCTGGCTCAGCAGAGCTGCAGGTGTGGTCACCATCCAGTAGACGCAGCCTTCACTCATGCAGCTGTTCAAACACACATGACCATGTTCATACAGTACATTCACACACACAAACATGAACGTGAGAGAATTCAAATATAGCAATGAATTCAAACTCACAGTAAAATGAAAGAGAGTGTGAGTTAAAAACCACATAAGTCCAGATGTAGCACTCAATAAAAGCCTTTAAATCTTTAAATAACACCAGCCCCAGCAGTTAACAGACTTATTTGTTCAAATCACTTTCCCTGCAGCTTTCTTTCTTTCTTTCTTTCTTTCTTTATTTCTTGCTTGCTTGCTTTCAAAAGTAATACACTTTAGCATGCTTTTACTAGAAAGATAGTTTAGAAAGATGCTTTTACTAGAAGGATAGTTTAAACATATATTCTGAAGTGTGAGTTGAATGTAATGTTTTCTGACTCTTAATAGCATGTTATTTACAAATGAAAATAAATTATACCTTAATATGTAATTTCATAATTAATTTGACTGTACTGCCAAAAGTATGGACAAGCATTTATGGTAAACTAAAATATACTTTAATGTAATTTCTGTATGTATCATGTATTTAAAAATATTTGTAATTACAGATTTGTAATGATGAATTTGCAATTTAGTTAAATATATTAAAGGGGTCATATGATGCTGCTAAAAAGAACATTATTTTGTGTATTTGGTGTAATGAAATGTGTTTATGTGGTTTAAGGTTCAAAAAACACATTATTTTCCACATACTGTACATTATTGTTTCGCCTCTATGCCCCGCTTTTCTGAATCGCGTTTATTTTTACAAAGCTCATCTGTCTGAAAAGCGATGTGTGCTCTGATTGGCCAGCTATCCAGTGCATTGTGATTGGCCGAATACCTCAAGCGTGTGACAGAAATGTTACGCCCCTCATCAAACTGTGATGCCGTGTCCCGGCCGGAGCGAAGAGACAGTTGTGTCCTCTTTTGGAGTCTAGTTGTGTCCTCTTTTGGAAGGCCAAACTAAGTAGTTTCGCTTTTACAACGAAACACACGGCGGTCTTGAGTGAGCGGAGGCCGACGAAGGAGCATCCGGTGGGCTTGCGGCAACCACATGTGACGACCCCAGGCTAGACTCCGCTTCGTCCACAGTGAAAGCCGATCCGGCGATCCACAGCGCGAAGTTGATGTATTTCCTCAGTGACCAGCACGGATCAGCTCCAGGCATGACAAAGCGGATATCGTCCTCTTTTGGAAGGCCAAACAAAGTAGTTTTACACACCGAAACACACACGACATGGCGGCAGCGGCAACAATACTACAGCGAGAATAAAAGTTACGCCTTCTTTCTTTGCGTGAACATTTGGGTGGCGTTATGCAAATCTTCCCACATAGTGACGTAGACATGTGGGGGCGTGTTAGAATGAGCCATTTTAGGTAGGTGTGGCTGACTCTTAACTTTTATAAAGAATATCTCTTTGGATTTGAGACTTTAGTCTTTGCAACTTTACACATCTTCTTTATGTACCAAGAGCTTGTAACACTCCAAAGAGAAAGGAAAAATTGAAATCGCATCAAATGACCCCTTTAACTTTAAATGTAGTTAAAAGTTCTTAAAGTATAATTTTTAATTTGACACATGTATATATATATATATATATATATATATATATATATATATGTGTGAGTGTGTGTGTGTGTGTGTGTGTGTGTGCACATTCAATACAATTAAGCAGACTTTGTTTTCACATGGGTTCTTGCTTGCTTTCTTCCTAAATCCACACTAAAAAAATCACTAAAATCCCACTGAAACTCTGCATTGAAAATCTGCATAACAACTTCTGTATCTTTCTTATATTCAAGCATTTTTTCAAGATTTGTTCAAGATTTTCTCCCTCACAACATCCTGTGTATAAATATCTTCATGGAATAAACATTCTTCCCCACCATTAAAACCTGCCCTCTATTTTTCACATACCACATCAAAACAGTTCCATGTTCTTTTGTCAGTTCTCCTTTCGTCCCTCTGTGTGGAAAATTAGAGTGTGATATTCTTTCTCACATGATTTTGATTCCATCTCAAGCGCAGATATTATATTCAAAGTTACTATTTTTTGTGTTTCCACCATTTTTGCTTCCTTACTACAGTACATCTTCCGTTATTCACCTCTCCTACCCTGCTTTCACTGGATGTGATTAAGCATAAGGCTGCTGGTTGTTTTTAAACTCTGCACTCTTGCGGGCAGCCACAGTTATATTTAGCTAGAGTCTGGACGACTGCCTGAAAATCACTAAGTTGACTAACACTGGCTGTGCCATGAAACTTACATCTTTCAAAATGCACATCACCCTCACACAATCAGCACAGAAACCTGCTGCATGTATCGCTGCTTCAAACATATAAGTTATCTGCATTAGTTTGTGTTTATGTGAATTTTAATACGAAATATGGTCAGTTTTCAGACTGATATAGGTCTTGTAATTACAGGAATTATACAGGGTCCCAAAAATACAAACTTACACACTTAAAATATAGATACTATTTTGCTATTTAACAAAATATGAAACCATATGGCATGTTATTTTTTACACTGTTTTCTATTTTAAGTATATTTTCAAATGTAATTTATTCCTGTGATTTTCAGCAGGCATTACTCCAGTCATCCTTGAGAAATCAAATGTTGATTTGGTCAATAAACATTTCTTATTGTTATCAATGTTGAAAACAGTTGTGCTGAAAACCGTAATACCATTTTGTAGAATCATTTGATGAATAGAAAGTTAAATGATGTGTGTTTATTGGAAATCGTTTAGTAACATTATTATAATTTTTTTCTCTTACTTTTGATCACTTGTGCCTTTAACTATGAAAAAACCACTCAGACATTTAACTGTTTCCTTTTTCTCACTCGTGTCTAGCACTGAGGCCTTTAGTCCAGACAGAGGAGCGAGGGAAGGGGCCACTAAAGTGATGATAGTCGTGACAGATGGAGAGTCCCATGATGGTGAAGACCTTCCTGATTCCTTGGCTGAATGTGAGAAACGTAACATCACCAGATACGCCATCGCTGTAAGTACAAATACACATTCCTACCATAATTAAACCTGACCCTTGGAAAAACCTACAGCCCCTCCTAAGAAAACCAGTGAGCAGCAGAGTGTATGCCTGAATATCAGATCTCCACTTAAACTGACCATAATTGGCACTGCTCTATTTTCAGTGTCTCTGCTCAGCTCCACCCGGTTCTCTCGCTCTCTGTCTGCGTTTGAATGATAAAACTGTCTTTCCTCATTCTTTAAATAATCATAACCACATTATTGCTGTTCAGAAATAGACTTAAACGGGGTTCCTTGCCATCAGAGGGATGAACCACACCCTAAAACCTCTCGACACTGACACCCTGCTGCTCTGGGTGGGTCAAGGGGCGGGCAGCACTTCCTCACTGCCACCCGAAACCACAACAGCGCAAGAAAAAGACAAAGTGAATCTGCCACCATCAGAGCCTGGGGTGTCAGTGTAGCCAAAATGGCTTTCCAACTAGACTGTCTAGTTGCGTGTATCTTAAAAAAAAATATATATATATATATATATATTCTAGCTTATTTAAGGTATTGGTTAGTCTGCTCAATTTTCTGTCTATAGTTATGAGCTCAGATTCATGAACTGTTAAATGTGGACAGTGTGGCCTATTTTGGATTATTTAATTTATTACATAAATTTTCAGCACAACAATCTGACTTCTAGGGGGTCTTTAAAGGGGTCTTATTATGCTTTTTCACTTTTTCAACTTTAGTTAGTCTGTAATGTTGCTGTTTGAGCATAAAAAAGATATGCAAAGTTACAAAGTTCAAAGTCCACCTTAAAAGGAGATATTTTATTTAACAGAAATCAATTTTCAAAAACTACAACGAACAACTCGTTTAGACTACAATGCATATTTTCTGGGATTTGTGATATCACAAATACCAACGAATCGGACGAGACCTGGTTGAGCTGCACTAGAGAAGGCAACGAGTGTTATCACTATGTCAGAGACACGCTAGCTTTCCCAAGGCAGACAAACTTAGAGTGGTTACAATCATCCGGGTTTAAATCACGCTCAAATTGATTTGATATTGACAGAATATTTACACTGAAGCTAGCAGCGGCTATGGTAAAGGGCATGACGTTTCCCGACCAGGCGCAGAGTGCTGACAATCACAACGCACACTGGCCCAGCTAACCAATCACAGCACATTTCGTATTTCAGAAGGCGGGCCTTCATTTGATACAGGAACTATTCGAGCCGTTCATGCCAGACTGGGGAGAGAGGGGTTGTAATAATGTAAAATATGTGAAAAATAATGTGTTTTTCGAACAACCTAGTATGAGAGCTTGTTCTAGTACACCCCCAAAACAACATCAAGACTTTGTAAAAGAGCATAATAGGACCCCTTTAAATATATTTAAAATGAAAAATAAAATGCCAATAATAATTTCAATATTTCAACAATAAGTACAATTACACAAAAAAATGGTTTAGGATTTAGTTTTAAACAATTTTCACTCTGAAATTGCTTGTAAATTTCACAAATAATTACGAAGAAACAGCAAGAAACATTCAATAAAATGAAACATTTTGAAGAGATAGACTGAAATAATATTTTCTTGTCAAACTTACTTCAATCGTCTTTGTTGTAACTTTTTTATAGTGTACAAATTAGTAGTATATTTGTTTTATTATAATTCAAATTTGTGCGTAAAGCGCCCAAAAGCTGACATCAACACATATGTCATATAGAGCTAAGGGCTGGATTTCGTATTCATGATGGCTCAACCAATGAAGCAAATTTGGTGTAGGTTGAACTGCCTGTCTAACCAATGGAAGATGGTTAATTTAAGCTTGAAACTTGGAAACTTGAAAGCAGTCTTTATTTGAGCATTTCTGTTTGGTGCCGCTAGTGGCACACTTCACCTTTAAAATATTCTGACAGTGGAACTGAGTATGAACTCCTCATCAGATATAGTTTCATTTCATCTGGCTATTCATGATTACAGTCATATCTTATCATGTCTGAAGGCAAACAAGTTTTTTTTTTTTTGGTCATACAATCTGAGACTGTTCCAGCAGAACAGATTTTACACAGGAGGAAATCTGATAGCTTGTTCTAATTCATGGAGGATTCAGAGAGAGCTCTTGCATATTTCAATTCTGGTATTTGTAATAAGACTGTGGTAACCACAGGTAAAACCATCCATGATCCCTCATTACCATGACTGGATATGGCTATAGTTTCTATAAAACAAACTATGACATTTGTTATTAAAAGTAGCAGACGCTGAGAAATGAAACATTATTATATTAAGAATATAACAGTATTTAGTAAGCCTTTTAACATTGACTGTTTGGCAGTGCAGGTAGAGGTTTAGTGCTGTTTTAGTTTTTCCCATAAGTAACAGAGATTGACAGCGCATAATCAAAAAGAGTGGTGCAATTTGAAATTTTCCCCAGTGCAATCTCTAACAAAATTTAATATAAGCCCATTGGTTATACAGTGCAGCTTAACCACAAGTAAGAGTCAAAAGAACTAAAAAGAACCAGAATAAATGTCAAACCATCTGAAAGTCATTTACTTTTCAATTTTAACTGCCTCTCACTGCTGTTCTTGGTGATTTGACATTTCTACTGTACTCCACTTATTGGAAGTACAGGACTGTGTGTAAACCTGCTCCTAAATGAGCCCATGTTTTGCTCTATTAGACAAACAGTGCCAGAATGGTGTCAAGATTTGCAGAGTCATCTGGGTAATATGTCTCTCTGCGTCTCCTCTGGGGAACTGTGGAATAAAATTATGACAGCTGGTTTTAATGCCCCGCCAGCCAAAGCATAGCTTTCATGTTTTGATGTGTTTTATGTTCTACCTCTCTCCTTTCTCGTTCTCTTCCTCCTGCACAGAACTAGGGAACGGATGGAAAAGTAAAACACTCGCGGGAGAGAAGAGAAACAACCTCAGATTAATTTCTGTATTGGTCGTGTGGCGCAGCCAGGATATGTTTTAGACATTACAGGATAGAGATGCTGGGAATGTGAACACGGTGGGTGCGGACGTGGGTGGGAGTTCAGAACAAGATACTAGGAATGTGCAACAATTACCACTGTAAATTACGGCAGATATGAACTAAAATAGACTGAATATTTGATTGCTTAATTATTGCTTATGAACTCAAATACCTTCCTGTGTGTGACTACCTTGGTACTAGTTGGGAACATGCTTGGAAAGTTTCCAGTTGCTCTCTGGTTGTTTTTGAGAGCAGGAATCCGTCCCAGTCTCAGATGAGACCTAGTAAGAAATCCTCAGTTCTCTGTCCAGGGTGCCATCATCTCATGATAGCATGAACACACCTCACACTAAAGAAGAACAGGACAGGATAGATACGAGAAAGAGGGGAGCAGGATCAGGATTCAGGAAAGGACCACAAGTCAGGACTCGAACAGAGCACTTTCCATGAGGCTATGGGCTCTGACCAATATACAGTAAATGTGGCAGATTATTTTGAGGGCTCTTAAAATGGTAAACTGCATGAGGTAAAGTTGCATTGCAAGTTATTTTGTCACATTTTGAGATATAAAGTCATATTGTAAGTAGGGATGTAACGATTACCGGTTTGACGATAAATCGTGATAAAATACCCCACGGTTTGTATTACCGTTTCATATTTTAATTATCACTATAACCATATTCGATTACCGCAATTTGAACAACTGAGGATAAATAAATACTGTACTGTACTGCACAGGGCTCCAGAGTGCGACCAAATGGCCGCATTTTGCGATAATTTTTTCTGCCCGTGCGACTAAATTTTGTGTGCGCTCGCACTGGCGCGACCACCGCATTGTTTAACTCATAAGCGCTGCATTTCTGTTGCATATGAGAAACATCAAAAGGCAAACGAAACTGAAAGCATAACAAAACCGCTCTTTTTTTTCTTTTCTTTTTTCCTTTTTCGTTTGTACATTGGCGTGCTTGAACACAGTGGTGTTGTGGTGTAACTGTGTTAAAGTTGATGCAGTTGTGTTAGAGGTGAAGATGCTTCTTGTCTTCTGTAGCAGAGTTTAAGAGAAGTTTTTACTCGTTTGAGCTGTGCAGCGCTTATAGAGTGTAGAGCAGGGCTGCCCAAACTCGGTCCTGCAGGGCCGGTGTCCTGCAGAGTTTAGCTCCAACTTGCCTCAACACACCTGCCTTTAAGTTTCTAGTATGCCTAGTAAGAGCTTGATTAGCTGGTTCAGGTGTGTTTAATTGGGGTTGGAGCTAAACTCTTCAGGACACCGGCCCTCCAGGACCGAGTTTGGGCAGTCCTGGTGTAGAGCCTGGTTTATACTCGCCACATCAGCAGGAGCGCGAAGCAAAAATGACGCGAATATTGAGGAAACGATGGATGGTTTTCATGCTGAAGTAAAGTAAAAGACCGCTTCTTAAACCAAAGGGGAACATGCTGGTATTCTTGTGGGGGGGAAAAACATGCAAGCACTGTCACCGACAGCAAGTTTAGTTTTACTTTTCGTTTTGTTTTCATTTTGAAAAGCTTATTATCTTTGCTGTTTACCTCACGTTATGCTATGGAGGCTCTCTTTTTTGTAATTTATTTGATTCCTCAGTGTTTTCTAAATGTTCTGTAGCTAATTTATTAGTCGGTATATACAGTAATACAGCATGTGGTGTATGCCATGCCTCGTCTTGTTCGTTTTTGTTAATAAATGTTTTGTAAGCTAGTTTGTCATTGTATCTTACTGTTTTATTGTTGTTATGCTTTTTAATTAAGAATAACAATGAATCCATCTTTTGTTTTAGTCTTAAAA
>NW_015505401.1:124019-126203 GCF_001515645.1 Sinocyclocheilus grahami | reverse complement strand
GGGCCGGTGTCCTGCAGAGTTTAGCTCCAACTTGCCTCAACACACCTGCCTTTAAGTTTCTAGTATGCCTAGTAAGAGCTTGATTAGCTGGTTCAGGTGTGTTTAATTGGGGTTGGAGCTAAACTCTTCAGGACACCGGCCCTCCAGGACCGAGTTTGGGCAGTCCTGGTGTAGAGCCTGGTTTATACTCGCCACATCAGCAGGAGCGCGAAGCAAAAATGACGCGAATATTGAGGAAACGATGGATGGTTTTCATGCTGAAGTAAAGTAAAAGACCGCTTCTTAAACCAAAGGGGAACATGCTGGTATTCTTGTGGGGGGGAAAAACATGCAAGCACTGTCACCGACAGCAAGTTTAGTTTTACTTTTCGTTTTGTTTTCATTTTGAAAAGCTTATTATCTTTGCTGTTTACCTCACGTTATGCTATGGAGGCTCTCTTTTTTTTAATTTATTTGATTCCTCAGTGTTTTCTAAATGTTCTGTAGCTAATTTATTAGTCGGTATATACAGTAATACAGCATGTGGTGTATGCCATGCCTCGTCTTGTTCGTTTTTGTTAATAAATGTTTTGTAAGCTAGTTTGTCATTGTATCTTACTGTTTTATTGTTGTTATGCTTTTTAATTAAGAATAACAATGAATCCATCTTTTGTTTTAGTCTTAAAAGTTAAATATGTATAGATGTATGTAAGCAAATCAGACAATTATCTTTTCTTGTAAAACGTGACACTAAGATCGCGAATTCGAAAGTGAAAGCATCCGAAGCCCGGCTTATAACAGAGCTAAAGAGAAACTCCCTGTTCACAAAATTCAAATCACAAATAATACTGATGAAAAAGAAGGGGTTGAATGTTAACCACTTTCGTTTTCATATAACTATAAACTATGATAAAAGCTCATCAGCATGCATTGATTAATCCCTAAAAATAGTGCTGGGCGGTATACCGGTTCATACCGAATACCGGTGTTTATTTTTGTTATGATATGAATTTTTTAAATACCGCAATACGGTGTATGTCACTTAAACAACGTTCGGAATGCGACACTGTTTGAAAGGGGTCCCTTTTCACTGTTGCACTGTGGTGAGGGAACAGCTGTATTTGTTACTAAGTGTGAAAGTTCCGAAACTGAAGCTGTAGAACTAATAAAGTGAAAGTGAAAAAGTGAAAGTGACGTGACATGTGGCCAAGTACGGTGACCCATACTTGGAATTAGTGCTCTGCATTTACCCATCTAAAGTGCACACACACAGCAGTGAACACACACACACCGTGAACACACACCCGGAGCAGTGGGCAGCCATTTATGCTGCAGCGCCCGGGGAGCAGTTGGGGGTTCGGTGCCTTGCTCAAGGGCACCTCAGTCATGGTATTGAAGGTGGGAGAGAGCGCTCATAGAGCGCTAATAGAATGTGATGACACAGAAGAACTCATCCACAATATCCACTGCCCCCTGCCATCAGCTCCCGCGTCTCACACACACACAAGCATGACTTTAGCACTAGATTTAGCAACTTTCAGACCCCTTTAGCGGCTTTTTTCCATAGAATATTCATACTGACAAATCTAGTGACTTTTTTGGATAAACCTTAGCTATGATTCAGTTGGAAGATTTCGCCAGTGCTGTCCCGCGAACGTGAGGTCTGACTTTCCCGGAGAAGTGTCACCTCTCTCGGCATCTGTTCTGTGCAGTGACCGGCAGAGAAGTAACTTAGCGCTTTCAGTTGGCCGCACCACAGCGTTTCCAAGCACCTGTCGCTTACTGATTGTTTGGAATTATAAATATGAGCGTAGTTCATCTGTTAATATCACATGCACTTTTTTGCTTGTTGTTTTTTTTAGTTTGTTACTCGCAGGCAGTGCGCTGCATGAGACAAAAAAGTAATATAACCAAAACAACTGCTCTTTAGGAGTCACTCTCATTTATAATCGCGGCATCGTCTGATAAAATCAACATGCATCTACACTGGTTAACATGTATTAAAATGGGTCGTGTTTAGTCACTATTTAGTGTGGTATTTTTTGACAATATTCACTCATCATGACAGTAAAATATGGCATTTTAAGTCAATATACTGCAGTATTTCCTCTCTCAATCAGTAGAAAATATGGTTAACACCCGGTCATGCATGAAAAAAAATACCGCCATGTACTGTGAAACCGGTATAATTTTGAAAAATACCGT
>NW_015505401.1:113501-121198 GCF_001515645.1 Sinocyclocheilus grahami | reverse complement strand
TGTTCACAAAATTCAAATCACAAATAATACTGATGAAAAAGAAGGGGTTGAATGTTAACCACTTTCGTTTTCATATAACTATAAACTATGATAAAAGCTCATCAGCATGCATTGATTAATCCCTAAAAATAGTGCTGGGCGGTATACCGGTTCATACCGAATACCGGTGTTTATTTTTGTTATGATATGAATTTTTTAAATACCGCAATACGGTGTATGTCACTTAAACAACGTTCGGAATGCGACACTGTTTGAAAGGGGTCCCTTTTCACTGTTGCACTGTGGTGAGGGAACAGCTGTATTTGTTACTAAGTGTGAAAGTTCCGAAACTGAAGCTGTAGAACTAATAAAGTGAAAGTGAAAAAGTGAAAGTGACGTGACATGTGGCCAAGTACGGTGACCCATACTTGGAATTAGTGCTCTGCATTTACCCATCTAAAGTGCACACACACAGCAGTGAACACACACACACCGTGAACACACACCCGGAGCAGTGGGCAGCCATTTATGCTGCAGCGCCCGGGGAGCAGTTGGGGGTTCGGTGCCTTGCTCAAGGGCACCTCAGTCATGGTATTGAAGGTGGGAGAGAGCGCTCATAGAGCGCTAATAGAATGTGATGACACAGAAGAACTCATCCACAATATCCACTGCCCCCTGCCATCAGCTCCCGCGTCTCACACACACACAAGCATGACTTTAGCACTAGATTTAGCAACTTTCAGACCCCTTTAGCGGCTTTTTTCCATAGAATATTCATACTGACAAATCTAGTGACTTTTTTGGATAAACCTTAGCTATGATTCAGTTGGAAGATTTCGCCAGTGCTGTCCCGCGAACGTGAGGTCTGACTTTCCCGGAGAAGTGTCACCTCTCTCGGCATCTGTTCTGTGCAGTGACCGGCAGAGAAGTAACTTAGCGCTTTCAGTTGGCCGCACAAAACACAGTTTTATTACATTAGATATTTGACATTTACATTAGATATTTGAACATGTTATTAGATAAACTGTTGTCAGTCATGTTGTCATTTAAAATCCGGACATCATTGGCAATGTTATTGTTTTAGTTATGCAAACAAAAACTCATTTCATTTGTTGTTTGTTGATTTTAAATGTAAAACTTGGTGAAATTATTTTGTGTGTCAGTACTTTTTGAACATTTCCAGCACATTTTAACAATACGGTGATAATACTGATAACCGTGATAATTTTGGTCACTATAATCGTGATAAGACATTTTCATACCGTTACATCCCTAATAATAAGATTTGGGGCCCGATTTACTAATAATTTGCGCCAGTGCAAAGCCGCTTTAGGCATTAAAAAAACTACTTTCAGAAAAGACACGCAGTCAAAATAGCAATAATAAATAGCATTGAAAAGGTGTGCATATGCATTTGTAGGAGTTTCCCTTTAAGGCGCTAAATAAGGTCTGAGTCTGTGGAAGTCAGTTTACTGTTTCCGTTTCAGTTTACTATTTTCGCCATTATTTAACACCCCAAAAAAACATGTCCTAAACCAATTGCATCTATGTTGTTAGTAGATGTACCTGACTATAATCAGCTCTGCTTGCTTGCGCTGCTCTTGATTGATTGCATTCATTATTATGGAAATGTAATGGCTTTGTTTGTGTTCTTTCATTTGCGCATTTTCAGATCACCTGGAGAACATTCCACTCCCATTGCTTTGAAGCCCGAGACACACTGCACGATTTTCAGCTGTTCCTGATGAAAAACTGGCATCGTGAAACCATTGTGGTGACTTCTGTGATCGCGGCTTCTAATCGGTGGTCCTGTGTCATACACTAAGTTCAAAGATGGCCGTTGTCCCGGTCTTGCGACCAAACATAAAACCTACGATAATTTTCTGACAGTGTCAGAAATTCAGCATGATCATTGCACTATGACCCACGTTTACTGACCAGCCAATAAAAATGCGATATGAAATCAACGACATGGCGCTAAAACATATAACTGCTTACTTCAAGCTCTTATCCCGTCCTCTTTCGGTGCTTCCACTTTTTTCCCTGCACACATAAAAACTACAACTGCCAAAGTGTGATTCATCATGCTCTTTTTGTTTACCACTAGCACATTGTAATGACGTTTTATTCTTCAATAGAAATGTGCATCGTAGCGTACGAGTCAGTAGGTGCCATCATCATACAGTCTTACATGCATGTCGCACCCATGTTTTTTAGATCCATGTCGCAGTGTGATTTGCAATGATCTTATAGGAAAGCTAAAATCGTGCAGTCTGTAGAAGGCTTTAAGGGATTGTGGATCCAGATCTTCATAAATTTGAAAGATGAGGACAAATAACTATGACTGGACAAAACTTTTGACCCATATTTCTCATGTTGACTGGAAGTAGTTTATCCAGTCATCATATCCAACCAGCTGAAGTCTGGGAAATTTTAGGGACATAGGTGCATGTCAGTGGAGAGTGAACTCATGGCCTGGCACCAATGGTTTTCAGGGCTTGTCATTAGTGGTGTGTTGCCAGTGACTATGAGTGATATTCTCTCTGTTTCCTCTGCGTAGGTGTTTCTAGGATGAGTTTCCTCTGAGTCCTGTATCCCATCATTGATTGATCTATCAGATCATCTGCTTTCACTCTAATGGAATGGAGGAGGTGTTGGCTCCCTTGATGAGAAAATCTATGTTGTTATTGTTCTTCTTCTACTATCTGACTTGTCTCAAACAAGACTAGTGAACAAAAGCCTGAGTAATCAGCATTTCCGATTAATTTACGATCAGTGTATACTTGAAACAATTTGCTCTCTCTTTCACAGGTATTAGGTCACTACATCCGCAGACAGCAAGATCCAGAGACCTTTATCAATGAGATTAAGTACATTGCCAGTGACCCCGATGAGAAATACTTCTTCAATGTGACGGATGAGGCTGCTCTAAATGACATTGTAGATGCATTGGGGGATCGCATTTTTAGTCTAGAGGGTAAGAGAAAGAACATTCATCCTTAATGACCATGAAAAAAAGATTTTCTTCCCTTGAAGAGCAAGTGTGCTTCTTTGACCTAAACAGAACAGAAAATCAGATTTGCCTTTGAGGATGCTGATGATGTTTTTTCAACATATTTGGACACATGAACCAAGCTTGAAAATGTATGCAAATACAAAACATGTCAGACCAAGCAACATTTATTAAATTAATATTTAATATGAATAATACTTTTTAGATATAAAGTGCCAATGAAACTTTTATTTTAGGAATGAGTATGTTTCAAGACAAGCAACACTTTACCCAAAAATGCATGGACATCATGAAAAAAAAACAAGATTTCACTTCAGGAAAGTCATTCCTGTAAGAACAGGGTGTGACGCTTGTGCCGTCTTGATTCTGAGGAAAGCCAGGCAAGAAGGATGGAAGGGAGGATATGGATGACCTTAAAGTGGGCACAGCTGTGCATTCACAGGATACATAGGTTAGAAGCACAGAAAGAAATATGATTAGCCAATGCTGTGCACTAACTAGAATTCACATTTTATGTAGCCTACTGTATATTGTGCAGTCAAACATGTTGTACTGCCATTGATAATGATAACTGATCCTGTTTTATACATTTTCCACTTTTCAGGATATGTTTTATTTTTATTTAGTTTTTGTACCGTAAGAAAGGTGCATTGGTTAACCAAGATATAATGAGTGTACTTTTTCTTGAACTTTAATGCTCCAGCTCAGCGGATTTTTACACAATTACGTTAAATGTGGGGCTGGTAAGATGTTTTTGAAAGAAGTCTCTTATGCTCACCAAGAAGACTGCATTTATTTGATGAAAAATGCAGTAATAATGTGAAATATTATTGCAATTAAAAATAACTGGTTTGTAATTGAATGCATTTTATCATGTAATTTATTCCTGTGATGAAAACGCTGAATTTTTGAGCGGCTATTACTCCAGTGCTCAGTGACACATATTCCTACAGAAAGCATTCTAATAGGCTGTGTTGTTGTTCAAGAAACATTTCTTAGTATCACAGTTGAAAACAGATTCCCTGATGAATAGAAAGTTCAAAAGATAAGCATTTATTTGAAATAGAAATATTTCGTAACATTATAATTGTCTTGTTTTTTGAACACATTAAAAGTGTCCTTGTTGAATAAAAGTATTAATTAAAAAAAAAATAATCTGACCCCAAACATTTGAAGGGTAATGGGAAAGGTTTATTGATATAAATGACATTTACATTGTAATTTGATTGCAGCGCTTGTGTATTGTGTATTCATTTACCGTGTGTAATGCAATGTCAATGTGTGCTGTTGCAGGGACCCTGGGATACAATGAAAGTGCCTTTCTCATGGAGATGTCTCAGATTGGTTTTTCGACACACATTTTAGATGTGAGTTTCAATGTACTTTATGTTCACATGCAGTTGTGCCTATTTAAATATGTGTAATTATAAACTGAGATATACTAACATGCAATCATACTGTAGTAAAGAGCTATATTATTTTGAACCATACTGTAGGATGGCATTTTGTTTGGCATGGTGGGTGCATATGACTGGGAGGGAGGCGTCCTGAAGGAGAGCAAAAAAGGGCAGCTCAAACCCTCGAGAGAGGCCTTCGAGAAAGAGTTCCCATTGGAGCTGAAGAATCACGCAGCCTACTTAGGTAACATTTTACTTTGTGAAACCAACCATCAAATAAATAATTCTTCATGTTTGTATGTTAACATAACATTTACGGCTATTTACTAATGCTTAGATGTGGGCGTGTGAACTTCTGCAGGTTACACCGTGTCATCAGTGATTGTAGGTGACTGGAGGAGGTTGTATGTTGCTGGTGCACCTAGATTCAAGCACAAAGGAAAGGTCATCCTGTTTGACCTCACCCCTGAAGGCGATGTCATAATCACACAAGCCCTAAATGGAGAACAGGTGGAGATTTCTCCTTCATTCTTATATTTATTTACACTGACACCCTCCACTCTCACACACTCTGTCTCTGATCCACAAATGAGATCTCCATCAAACCCTTGTGTGAAGTCAAATTCTTTCAGTTTTGCATTATGCTTCTTTTCTCAGCTGATTTTTTTATTACTTTTCCTCTCTCAGTCCTTCTTTCACACCACATTCCTGCTCTATTACAATTAATGAGTTTATTTTCTTACTAAATAATCTTTCTTACTATTTCTTACTTCTTTCTTAACAAAATCAAACAGGTTTCATTTTCTCCGACCGCTCCTAAAACCAAAGTGATACTTAGAACAAAATCCAGAGGTTCGGGGTTCCCACAGTCATGGAAAACCTGAATAAATAAGGGGATTTTTAATTGCTTTTCTAGGCCAGGAAAATTCACAGAAATTAATACAATCTTAAACATTTCTATAATGAATGTACATTTTTCTAGTCATGATCTGCCCTAATATATTTAGTCAGCTAGGTATTGCTTTTGTTTAGAGCTTTAATAGAGTAAAACCTGCTTGCATGCTTCCTTTTGTAAAAGATTTGTTGCTCTGAGTCAGTTCTTTTCACTGAATCATTCGAATGCATTCACATATCAGTTTGAGTGAGTCATTATAGAACCAGTCTAAAAAAGGGATTTTTCTTTCATTCTTAACATAGACAGTGTAGGCTATTTGTTCTTATTCATATTTATCAGTATTGATCCATACATGTATATGTATGTATGTACAGTGGGGCAAAAAAGTATTTAGTCAGCCACTAATTGTGCAAGTTCTCCCACTTAAAAAGATGAGAGAGGCCTGTAATTTTCATCATAGGTATACCTCAACTATGAGAGACAAAAATGAGAAAACAAAATCCAGAAAATCACATTGTAGGATTTTTAAAGAATTTATTTGCAAATTATGGTGGAAAATAAGTATTTGGTCAATAACAAAATTTCATCTCAATACTTTGTTATATACCCTTTGTTGGCAATGACAGAGGTCAAACGTTTTCTGTAAGTCTTCACAAGGTTTTCACACACTGTTGCTGGTAATTTGGACCATTCCTCCATGCAGATCTCCTCTAGAGCAGTAATGTTGTGGGGCTGTCGCTGGGCAACACGGATTTTCAAGTTCAAACAGATACCATTAATACAGGTAACGTGTGGAGGACAGAGGAGCCTCTTAAAGAAGTTGTTACAGGTCTGTGAGAGCCAGAAATCTTGCTTGTTTGTAGGTGACCAAATACTTATTTTACCGAGGAATTTACCAATTAATTCTTTAAAAATCCTACAATGTGATTTTCTGGATTTTTTTTTCTCATTTTGTCTCTCATAGTTGAGGTATACCTATGATGAAAATTACAGGCCTCTCTCATCTTTTTAAGTGGGAGAACTTGCACAATTGGTGGCTGACTAAATACTTTTTTGCCCCACTGTATGTATATGTATATTTGTATGGAGATCTATGTGCATGTATATACTTACTGACTGACTGACTTTTGAACGGATTAGTGTATATTTTTCAGCATTGGTCATTTATCAGTCCTAACATCAAATTTATAGACTTATTTCCCTAATGACATTGGTTGAAAAGTGTGGGAACCTTCAGATTGCTCAACATCTTTATTCTCTCTGCAGATTGGCTCATATTTTGGCAGTGAGGTGTGCGTGGTGGATGTGGATCAGGACGGAATAACAGACATCCTGCTCATAGCTGCTCCCATGTTCCTGGGAGCAGGAAACAAAGAAACAGGCAAAGTCTATGTCTACTGTCTGGATGGGGTGAGAACCACAGTGGCACTACTGTTTGTGTGATGTATATATGTGAGAGATTCATTCTATCATGCTAAACAACATATTCTTCTAGACTTAAATTTGAAATGTCTCTGTTTCTGACTCTACATCTGTCTGTCTCTCTACCAGGATGGTTTTGCTCCTAATGGTACACTACATTCTCAGAAGAAAGCACAGGATGCACGCTTTGGTTATGCTATGGCTGTAGCCCCTGACCTTAACCATGACGGATACGCTGACCTGCTCGTGGGAGCTCCGCTAGAGGATGACCACCAGGGAGCTCTTTACATCTACCACGGCGACGAATACTACATCATACCTCAGTATAAACAAGTAAATATAAGACCAGGCAATCTGTAGACATCACAAAAAAAAGAAATGCAAAATAAATATATATATGGCCTTTTACTGTGGCCAACCTAAGGCACACCTGTGCAATAATCATGCTGTCTAATCAGCATCTTGATATGCCACACTTGTGAGGTGGATGGATTATCTCGGCAAAGGAGAAGTGCTCACTAACACAGATTTAAGCCATATTCGCACGGGATTAGTATTATCTGGGGACCTTGTGAGATTTTGAAATTACCCCCCCACATCTGAATTTTGTATGGTGCATTCGCACGGGATAAGCGAAGCCTGTGATTTTACTCGAATTTACTGACTTGTCTCCCGGATACCCGGATGTCAAAGCTTTGAGAGTCCCATTCTATGGTCCAGATGGATTAAAAAAAAAGAAACTAATATAGTTTAGTGCACTGTGTCATTTACATTTCACCAGGTTAAAATAATATCTCAAGCTTTATGCTTGATTTATTTGTAACACATTAACCTCAAAACCTTTTCAGCTTTCTCTTTCTGCAAATTGTATGGTGTATATTATGACAGCACCCAAAATACTATCAAACACTCCAATGCAGCTCCATTCTTCGCGAAAGATGGATAAAAAGGCGCACAGCAAACAAAAACCTCGAAAAATGATATGCGACCC
>NW_015505401.1:95343-113010 GCF_001515645.1 Sinocyclocheilus grahami | reverse complement strand
GCGGTGGGGTTATGGTATGGGCAGGCATATGTTATGGACAACGAACACAGGTACATTTTATTGATGGCATTTTGAATGTATGTGTATGTGAAACTGCACATTTTAGAGTGGCCTTTTATTGTGGCCAGCCTAAGGCACACCTGTGCAATAATCATGCTGTCTAATCAGCATCTTGATATGCCACACCTGTGAGGTGGATGGATTATCTCGGCAAAGGAGAAGTGCTCACTAACACAGATTTAGACAGATTTGTGAACAATATTTGAGAGAAATAGGCCTTTTGTGTACATAGAAAAAGTCTTAGATCTTTGAGTTCAGCTCATGAAAAATGGGGGCAAAAACAAAAGTGTTGCGTTTATAATTTTGTTCAGTGTATTTTATATATATTAAAATATGTTATGATGAAAATGAAGAAATATGTTTAGTAGTAATTTTAATAGATTTTTTATTGAACTTTACAAAAAAAGAATTGTTCAATTGTATTCAGTTTTGAGAATGTACACTACTGTTCAAAAATTTGGGGTCAGTAAGGTTTTTTTTTGTTGTTGAAAATTTTTGGACATTTTTGAAAAAAGTCTCTTATGCTCAACAAGGTTGCATTTATTTGATCAAAAATATGGTAAAACAGTAATATTGTGAAATATTGATTTATTTTATATATATATATATATATATATATATATTATTTTTTTTAAATGTAATTTATTCCTGATGGCAAAGCTGATTTTTTTAGCAGCACTTCAGTCTTCAGTGTCACATGATCCTTCCGAAATAATTCTAATATGCTGATTTTGTGCTCAAGAAACATTTCTTATTATTATCATGTAAAAAAAAGAACAGTTGTGCTGCTTAATTTTTACGTAAACTGTGATATATTTTTCAGGATTCTTTAATGAATATTTACAAAGGTTCAAAAGTACAGTATTTATTTGAAAACAAAAACTTTCTTTAACAGTACATGTTTTCACTAACTTTTACTAACTTTCGGTCAAATTATCGCATCCTTGCTGAATAAAATAATTAATTTCTTTAAAAAAAACTTACTGACACCAACTGACTGTAAAACTAGTGACCACTTTTAAACTAGTGATTGTGCTAAAGTGCAACTATTGCAAGTATACTTTAGGTACACCACTTTGGGATTGATATTACTGATATTATTCAAAAATCATACAATCTTCATCATGACATTAAAACTCATTTTAGGCTTAATATTAAGAAATGTGCATTGTGCACAAGTAGTACTCCAAATAAAGTTTAATTATGATTTTTATATCAGTAAGTCTCGAGCGATAAGTCAGTAAATATGTTAATAGTTTTGAGACTATACTTAGTATTTTAAATATATTACATTTTACTAGGGTGACCACTTTTTTTGATGGTCTTTAACTTTTAGACCCCATTATACCTGTCATTTATACTTCACATACTAATAAAGCTCTCTTTTTCTCTTTGTAGCGTATCCCAGGCTCCTCTCTCTCTGCAGGGCTGCAGTATTTTGGCCGTAGCCTGAGCGCTCTGATGGATCTGGATGGGGATGAGTTACTGGATCTTGCTGTGGGAGCACAGGGCACTGCCGTCCTACTGAAGTACTCTATGCCTCATTACAGTCTTGTGTTTTTATGCATCATCTAAACACTGCCATCATAGTCACCAATTCGTCACTTTAAATTGTGTGCCAAACAGTAGTAAAGTCCCGTTTTGAATGAGCCGTGGTAACAACGTCGCTTGGCTCCTGACCTCTCTCTGTACTCTACAGGTCACGCAGTATAGTGCAGATCAACGTCAGCCTGTCTTTCCAGCCACACTCCATAAATGTGATACAGAAGAACTGCCACAGGGCTGGACGAGACTCCGCATGCCTTAACGCCACAGTTTGCTTTCTGGCCCTGTCTCGCTCTCCTGGCTCTTATGGCACATATTTTGGTAAAGTGTCATGTAACCAAAAAGCTTTTCTTCCATTGCTGTACTACATACACTTACTAAAGTACCACCACATCGGTTTATTTGTATAGATATACAGATGGGGGCCATGTTGGATGACAGAAAGATCTTGGCTCGTGCTCTGTTTGACTACAACTCTCAGCGGCAGACCCTAATGGGCGTCACTGTTCGTGTAGGGCAGACCATGTGCTACACGCTACCATTTCATGTCTTTGTAAGTCTAAACGGCTTAAAAATCAATGAAGTAAAGGATAATGTACATTTACCCGGTCGATATCGCAAAAAGGGGTTGTTTTGCCCTAATGGCCGATGGACTGTACATTAACCTTCTTATTACATGAGTACTTACTGATTGTTTTTGAAGTAAAAGTGTTCTTCTCTCTGTTTCTGTCTTCCTTTATATATCTAGGATACAGCTGATTACATCCGACCAATCAGCTTCACTTTGCGCTTCAAAATCAATGACACAGAGAGTGGCCCGGTACTAGATGAGGGCTGGCCGACAACATTCAAGAAGTCTGTGAGTGCTATTCAGTTGACCTATCCATTGAAAAATAGGAATATAAATGAATGGGTGTTCCCCTCATACTGTTGGCTAACGCAAAGTTTGATCTCTTTTATTGCCTTTAGATCCCATTCTTCAAAGACTGTGGGGAGGATGATGTGTGTGTAACTGATCTGGTTTTACAGGCCCATATGGACATTTCTGGAACAAGGTAACAAAGAAATTGTCCTCCTGCAGTTGGCATGTATAGAATAAGCACACCTAATGATCCACAACAAGTCCAAACATGTTGACCATTGGCAGAACTAATTGCTTTAACCCCTAGTGCTATATTAATAGTTAAAATAGAAATATTTAGAGTAACATTTTTTAAGGGTTAACCAGTTCAGTGACTACTAAACCTGAAACCGTGATTGAAATAGCATGTGCTATGGTAATGTAACGTCAATCTTGCTCTTATCTGTTCTTGCAGGCAGCAACCATATGTTATACGCAGCCCTCGGCGACGACTTGCAGTAGAAGTACAGCTACAAAACCGACTAGAAAACGCCTATAACACTAGCCTCACTCTTCATTACTCTAAAAACCTGCACTTCAGCAGTCTGAGTATACGGGTACCAACACAATCTCTCCTTTAAAAAAAACATAAATGCATATTAGTACAAACACACCAGCATGTGATGTGTTAAATACGGCAATGTGATTGTTTGGCCAAATGAGTAATATCGTAGATACTTTACTAATAAATGTCACAATTATGTATACAAAATATACACTACCATTTAATATTTTGAGGTCAGATTTTTGAAATAAATGCTGTTCTTCTGAACGTTCTATTTATCAAGGAATTCTGAAAAAAAAGTATCATGGTTTTCACAAAAATATTAAGCAGCACAACTAATTTCAACAAACAAAAAAAATGTTTCTTGATCACCAAATCAGCATATTAGAATAATTTCTGAAGGTTCATGTGACACTAAAGACTGGAGTAATGACTCCTGAATATTCAGCTTTGACATTACATGAATAAAATACATTTTAAAATATAAAACGTTATTTTAAATTGTAATAATATTTCACAATATTACTTTTTCCTGTATTTTTGATCAAATAAATGCAGCCTTGATGAGCATTAGATTTCTTTAAAAAAGAAAAAAAACATTAGAATGGTAAAGTATTTAAAGAAAATTCTTATTTATACACATAATTTATACAAAAGTGCATTATATTCCACTGTTTCATGAATCACACTACTTGCTGCTTCATTTCTCTTTCTGCCTCATTTTTGTCTCTTTCTTTCTCTCTTTCTGTCTCTATAGGAAGACGCCCAGTTTAAGATTGAATGTACGGCTCTAAGCTCAAACAGTCACTCCTGTAATGTCAGTTATCCAGTGTTCCGCTCTCAGTCGAAGGTAAGCCTCTGAAATCATAATTCATTGAAACAGTCACTGAGCCGTTTGGGTTCATTGACCAGTGATTCTCCCAACTGCCTCGTTTTTCTCAGGTGAACTTCATGTTGGAATTTGAGTTCAGTTGTACGTCTCTCATCAGTAAGGTCCAGATGAAGCTTTTTGCTTCAAGGTACACACACACACACACACACACACACACACACACACACAACTTAAACCATTAGCAAATGGTACTGGCCAAGGATGTCATGGCCATTTATTTTAAATAATAAAATTTTTTGGAAGATGCATTTAAAGTAATTTTAACCTAACACAACAAGTAAATAAACATGTGTTGAAAAATGTATATTAAATGTGTGTATGTGTGTGTTGCCACAGTGACAGTGTGGAGAGTGAAGGCACACTTTCGGACAACAGTGTACAGTTACAGAGTATTGTACAGTATGAACCAGATATCTTCATCACAAGGTTAGTTCCCAACATCCCTTTCCCTTTTACAACCTTAAAATGCATGGAAGTTCAGTGTACAGTATGCATATGTGGTTGTCTTATTTCGGCTTAATTCACTACAGTGACTCCAACCTAAACCGCTATGAGGTCCACCCAACCAGAACCGTGTCTGAGGGGACAGGACCCGAGTTCTACACACATTTCAGGGTGGGTCAAAGTAAGCCTGATAGGCTCATTGGTTTATGTTTTAAAAAATCAGAAAGCTTCTGAGTACATGTTTTTGATATCAGGTGCAGAATCTGGGCTGTTATGCCGTCAGTAATCTGGAGCTGACTGTCAATTTGCCCGCCGTGGCTTCAGGAGACAGAGTTTTTGCGACTGTTGTTGATGCTTTCTCCCATAATGTTAGTATCATGTGTATGCATTTATACAGTCTTACTGTAATTCGCATGCATCTTCGTGTTCATGTAGTTGTTGGTGTTTTTTCTGTTTATTTGTAGTCTTCAGGTGTGAACTGCAGTATAGTGGGTGATCTATCCAAGTTAAAGTCCAGCCAGAGTGATGTGCGTCCACTTCACCCAGAAGACATGAAGAAAACAGAACTATTGGTGAGAATACAGATGTTATGTTCACTGATGGGAAATTGACAACTGCATTCTGTAACTGAAGTAAATCCATTACGTTAAACTGAATTTTGATTTGTTGATTTAATTTGATTTTATTTGGAACTCGCTTGCAATTAACAACATGCTGTCTCTGAATACCCTTACCAAAAAATAGTATACTTCAAGTTTATTTTATTAAGTATACTTAAGTAAAGTTCAAGTATATTTTTAAGTATACTTTATGTAGTAAGTATACAAATATCAGTGTACTAGTAGTATACTTGTAAGTGTACTATTTCAATACTCCTTGGGACTAAATTGGCCCACTTTCTAGTATATAAAAGTATACTTTTAAGTATACTTTTAGTATAACAGTAGTATACTTTTAGTACACAACTAATTTACATCTATGTTTTTAGTTTGTACTGCAACTATACTAAAAGTTAACTTATAGGTATACTGATAGTTTACTAATTAAATACTTGTAGCATTTTTAGTACACTCAGAAGTATAGTCTCAGTAAACTACTAGTTTAGTAGTTTTATACTGCAAGTATACTCGTCAGTTTTCTTTAAGTGAACTTTACATCATACTTTAAGTATACTACTACGTCCCTATTTAGGTATTAATTTGTATATATTTTGTTATGAATATCTGAACATACAAAACATCAAAAGAACAGGGTATCTGCTTGTAAACAAAAACATTTTATTCTAGCTTCATGCATTCTTTTTTTAAACACAAATAAACAATTTTTTTAACTAGAAGATGTGTACTAGCGCCCCCTACCGTATAACAATGAAAACACAGATTCTCGGAGCACAAGTATAGCTCAAATATATTTAGATTTTTTTCTAAGTATAAGTCAAGTATACTTAAATGTCATTTTAAGAATATTTCTGAGAAGTACATAAAGCCCATGTCTGAGACATACATAAAATTAGACTGAAAGTATACTTTCCTATTTTTTAGTTTAAAAGAAGTATACTAATAGCACACTTGAATAAACTTCTTTTTCACAAGGGTAGACATTATTCTTTGCCGTCAAATCGCCATCAAATTCTAGAGCTGTCATCCTCTTTTTGTCTTGTTGAAAAGTAGGACAAAATTCCTGTTAAGTATTTGGGTGGAGGAGAAAATCAAATGAAAACAAACTGGAATGATTCAGAGAGTTTTGGCTGCATATCTATGAGAATGAAAGCAGCAGAAGAGGCCCAAACTAGAGAGGGATACTGATACTAAAATTCTAAATGCATCTACTGTATATAGTTTTTTGTATAAAGACACAATTTATGACAAATAAATATTATAAATATATATTTGACATTTTATATACATTTTATTTGTATTTATTTATTTACTAAATAATTTACTTATTTCTTTTAATCTGATTTCAATGTATTTATTAACTCATGTTTTCATTTATTTTAATCCATTTTTCTTTATTTTAATCATATTTTATTATTTATTTATTGTAATATTCATTTTATTAAATATTTACTTTTTTAACTTTTTTAATAGCTTTTCTCCAAACATTTCCACAGACTCCCTAGCACCTCCTTGTAAACACTAGTTTGAAAACCCTGACCCAAATGATCAGGGACCAAAACCACCATCTGAGGCTGCATGAAATGATTCTATATGTAAAAAATAACCAGTAGATCACTAATTTAATCTACTGCAGTAAATGATCTTATACTATAATATCATTTTGTTTTCATATTTAGAACTGCACTTCCTCATGGTGTGTGGAGGTTGTGTGTCACATCCAACAGCTATTGAATGGACAGAAAGTCTTGATTCGCATCACCAGGAGGATACATGACAACTTCTTCAGACAGGTGACATCTCTCTCTTTTATTCCACACAGGCAAATGGCTACAGAGGTCAGCTGTATTTACTGGGATGTGTTTGTGTTTCAGTTTCTAACCTCTGACTACTGTGTGCTTCTGTCAGGTCAAGTTTAAAGCAGTGACAATAGTGGGCTCTTACCAGCTGTCTGCTCGGGAGTCCAGTCTGATTAAAATGGGAAATGCTGCCCTTTTGAGGGAGGTAAGAAAACTGACAGGACACAAACTCATAAACCAGGGATGTCCAAAGCTGTTCCTGGAGGGCCTATCCCCTTGTCCAAATACCCACACTTGTGGTCTTGGCCACCTGAGAGCGCGTGCGCGCGACAGGAAGTAAGTGCGCAAGACTGTCCCAGGTCTTAAAAACGCCAAAGCACAGTGCCCTTAACGCACACTAAACCCACACTATCTCGAATACTGCTCCGGAGCGCTATTCGAGGCTTAGTGTATCCCATCGTGCATCATGTTCTGGAAATAAATCGTGAGACTTTTTGCCGAGATCTCGCGAGAGGTCATGGAAACCTTTCCAATGCAAGTTAAATATTAATATAATAATTAGATATTACATATAATTTGGTAGAAAAACAGTGTTTTTACGTTTTATTGGTGCAAAGATGAGTAGTGGTGATATTTATTTTGTACAACATTTGCAACTGTTCTTTATCACTTAATTAGAAGCACCACAAATTAAAATTGTCATGTTATAGGGACTACTGAACAGACATTTAGAAGTTGATTTTAAAATGCAAAGTTAAATTAATGTAAAATTAAAATAAAGCTATGTAAACACTTGCATTTTTACAACACTACAAGTGTGTCCCATCAGGTAATGAAAAGTTCGACACACACTTGTGGTCTTCATCCTCACTTGAACACTTGGGCCAAATACAGGAAATACGTCATATAAGTAGTCAAGTGGTCAAGTGCAAGACCGCAAGTGTTAGTATTTGGACAAGGCAACTGTCTGGCAAAATTTAGCTCCAACCCTAATTAAACACACCTGAACCCTGAGCCAATCAAGGTCTTCAGACTCACTAGAAACCAGAGATTGTCTCACTATTGAGAGATGAGAGGATCTGTGTTCTTCTTCCTTCTGCACTATCAATGCCTAAACATCTGAGGTGGTCAGGTAGTACAAGATGTAGCTCTCAGAAAAGTCCCAGTTCACAAGTTGCAATTACGAGTTCTACGAGGACGTGAACGCTTTTTACAAGTTGGTATCTCGTAATATCGTGGAGAAAACGTAAAGGTCAACTTGGATCATGTGTGCCTTGATAACCAATCACATTATAGCCTTGACGTCATTGAATTTCAGTCAGAGTTGTGCGACACTCAATTGCCGTTTACAGATACCATAGGAATAAATGAGAAGTGCTGTAAGCTGAATCCCACCTGTCGCAAAAAGTCAGTGACTTCTCCTATAAATCGATTTTTTTTGTGGTAAACTCTAAAAAATAGTTCAATCAAAAACTACTGTTTAGTGTAAAACATGTTTGAAGATTAGCTGACAGGCATTAAATGATGAGCTGTTTCCTCAAAAAAGCAGTTTATTCAGTGTAGTGAAGCCTCTCTTCCATTGACATCCATTAAAAAACGGCCTCTGGTCTCCTTCCCTAGCATTAGCCGTTAGCTTTTTAGCTAAAGGTTGCAGGCTTCCAGACTGTTACACAGTGGGGTCCAAAATTGTGAGACCACTTTTGAAATGTTTCTGTTTTGCTTTTTTGTTCATCACAAATTATATTGTTAGCATGCCAATTTGCGTGAAAATTTAATTAGTGACCTAGAAGCTGTTTATTTTATTTTAATTTGATGAAAAGTTTCTGTTTTACTTTTTTCAGCACAAATTATATTGTTAGCATGACAATATGAGTGAAAACTTGAATTTACAACTGTTACTGTTACTTGATTAGTGACTAAGAAATTGCTCATTCGTTCATCCATTTATGTATTTATTTAAAGGTTAGAGGTTTTAAACTTTTGAATGCCACTGTAATATGTAATCCTCAGTACAAAAATAAAACAATGCAAACACTATGAAATTGTTAATTGAGAATGAATGAGGAAAAGTCGCGTGAGAGGAGATAAAGCCTCAACCGTTCTATGATTGGCCTATTACGTTCACATGATAAATCCTGCCTGTTGCTCTACATTGGCAAATCTTAATGAATAAATAATGGTGTTAATGGGTAGCCTACTGTACTAATTAAAAAGCAAGTATACAACTCACCCACTTAGAAAATGCTGCTTTGTTACATCAAAATCAAACTTGAAATGACTTGAAAACTTTCCTACAAATCCAGAGTTTTGTACTATAAACTCTCTTTCGGTCTCTGTATATATAGACGGTTTTGGAAGTGCTGAAGGGGCGTTCGATTCCAATCTCTCTCTGGATTCTGATTGGCAGCATCATTGGAGGACTGCTGCTTCTTGCGCTCTTAGTATTCATCCTTTGGAAGGTACTGAACACAACACATAAGCAGGTGTACAGCGGCTACATCTGAAGCGCATTACTACCCAAAACACTTTATATGTACTAAAACTACTAGCACTCAGCAGTCTTAAGCCATGTGTTGATGTTTCTTCACAGTTGGGGTTTTTCACAAGGAAACAGAGGAAGGATGAGGATGAGAATGATGACAACTGACACTGCAGAGCAGACTGAACAGAGTTTCCTTTACAACCAGGAAATATGCCTTTTGTAGCCATTACTTCCCCTTTGAGACATGACACTTCGGCTCCAGGACCACAAACAATCCATTATCAGGTCCAGGTGGAATCTACAGACTTATTCTTCATTTTCTTTGCTGATTTTGGGGGGAAATCTGCAGAATGGATTTAAACCTGATCAAATATTTCACATGGAGCTGAGAGTGCTAAAATGTGCCAAAATATTTAATACATGAACATGCAAAGGGATGCACAATGTGTAAAAGTTCAGTTCTTGCAGGTCAGTCGAGTACGTTATTTAGTTATGTTATTCTGTTGTGGCATCAAAAACCACAAGAATCCAATTGTGTTGCAAAAGAACGAGAAAGAAGGTTAATCTGGGAGACACTCTGCATGGCTTCATAGAGCCAGATCCTTTAAATTGCATTGCATTGAAAGAACGAGCAGGAAAACAAGCAAATGCACTATTTGTGAAAAAGAAAATAATGAAATTTGTATTTAAGTTGAAAACATATGGTATAATACCAAGCAGTCTATTTTTTTTTTCTTAACAGAAATAAAAATGTCTGTTTCATTCTTCATGTTCAATGCATAGGTTTGTAAATTGCATTTGCTTTTTTGACATTCAGACAAATTATTAAAAAAAAAATTGTAAGCCATTAAATAAAATAATTATATCTTTATTTTTTTCCTGAGGAAAATAAAATTGTTCACGGCTACACAAAATACTCACACTATTAAATATCAGGAATTACATTTCCACTAGTAACAACACGAATTCTTGATATCAACAATGTTCATCACTCGCAGAAATACGTTTATCATATCAAAAATGAAATTACAACTAGTAATACACATACTTCTTGATATCTGTAGCTTAATTCTTACATGTTAAAATTACATTTTCACTAGTAAAAATTGTTATTTAAGATATCATGAATTCCTTTTTGGATATGTGCATAATTTAATGACGAGTGCAACCCTTTATGAATGTTTATGGCGAATTTTTAATAAACATCTCTTCTATAGCCACCTATTTCTTTTCAAACAAACATAAACAATTTTCTGAACTAGTCTAAAGTTGTATAAAAACTGTCAGGGAGGGGCCTGTGTAGAGTTGATATAGGATTCCAGAAGAAATATGGTCTCATCCACCTGGTTTTCACTGGAATCCAACCTGCCACCATAAGCACAAAGAGAAAAGACAAGATTAATGATCATGTGACTGATTCATGTGTAGAGAGTGACTTGCTTGTTCTCTTTGGTCTCATACAGCCGCCTCTCGATCAGGTTGCCAACTGTCTGTATGGGGTCCACATACAAATATGTCAAAACATTATAAAAAGCATTAAACAAACATTCCAGGGATGTTCATATGAGCTGTGTACCTTGAAGCAGTGTTGCAGAAGTAGTCTGAAGGTGGGCAGCTGGTTAACGGTGTACAGGTAAAAGGTGCGAGAAGGGGCGTAGTCTGGCGTTTTGGGGATTTCCTGCACATACAGTACAAAGAGTGCTATGAACCAGGGTTGTTACAGTTAACTAAAACTAAGTCTAATCTATTTCTATGAATAGAATCTGTGAGAGTGCTACCTGTAGCTCGACCAGGTTCTCAGACAGGAGTGTGTACAGCATGTCTTTGGCAGGAACCATGGCAAAATCCTCCACCTGCTTCTGTTCCAGGTGCCGTTTTCGCAGTAACAGACGAAAGATTCGAGCAGAGCGGGAACCAAACCTGACATAAAACACAGCCACATCATGAAACTAAGAACACAACCAAAAGATTTCAGGAGGCTAAAGCACTACGACTCTACTAACCTCTCTTGGACCACAGACTCTAGTGTAGCTCTGGCCAGATTAGCCAGTGCAGGATGTAAATCTGACCACAGGGTCAAGGGTCAACCAATTCATTATTAGTTGTACACTATGTCGTTGAAAAAATAGATACATCATTTAAAATAATTCACAACTGCTCTGTGGTTGGTAAAATGTCAATGTTTTTGAAAGACATCTCTTATGTTCACCAATGCTGCATCTAATCAAAAATAAAACAAAATCAGTAGTAACAGTGAATTACTAATAGAAGTCATATTTATATTTTAATATTTATTCCTGGGATGGCAAGCCAAATTTTAGCAACTCCTATTTTTAGTGTCACATGATCCTTCATAAAATATTCTAATATGCTAATTTGTTGCTTAAGAAACATTTCTTCTTATATTAAACTTTGAAAACAGTTTTTTTTTTTTGTGGAAACCGTGATACAATTTTTTTAGAATTCCTTAATGAATAGAAAAGTCAAAAGAACAGCATTTATTTAAAATAGAAAAAAATCTTACTACCCCAAACTTTTGATGAAATAAATAAACAATAAAAACGGTTTGCAGTCAGACATGGAAAACTTCCTTTTTTCTTTCAGGTAGTGTTTTAAAGGGATACTGACGACATACATTCCTCCTCCACTGTCACCTGTCCTGCCCACAAATTCCATCTAGTAGAACAAAATGCATATTAATTTTTAAGTCATTTAATTCTTGTATAAATAGCAACTATATAGTAGTGTTTATCTGTGTATGCATTGCTTTACCGGATCATCCACCAGGAGGGTGAGGTATTGGTCTAAAATTGGTCTGGCGATGTTGTAACTGGATGGAAGAGCTCGGAAAATCTGATGGAAAACAATAAGGCTTTGATCACACTTCACCCCAATCTGGTTTGGTTTTCTAAGCTGACCTGTAGGACCGACTGTTCACACTGCCATTGTCATTTTAAACTCCAATGAACTAATTAGACCTGTCTCTTTAAATGTTTTTCAGTAAGGGCCTTATCAAACAAAAATATGCATGTCTGTCCATTACCTCATTGGCAGAAAGGGCTTGTGTGAAAGCAGCGTGAGCCGGCATTTTAACTTCACTCATCCGCAACATGGTTCTAACAATCTCACTGCTAGTCTACAGGGGAGAAATTTAGCAGATAAAGACCTACATTCTACCGACTTATTATTATTTCCCTGGAGGAGAATATCTAAATCCAGAACATTCTGTCTCAGATACAGCCGTGAAAGAATATTCAGTCCACAACCTAATTATATCTCACAGCACATCTTAGATTATTTGATATACAGAGTGGTGGTTACTGTCACCTGATCAAGTTTACAGGAAACGGCACTAATAATGGCCTGATCTCTGAAGTGCAGGTGAAAGCGTTGAAAAGTCACCTGCCAATAGATCCCTTCACCACCACGCTGGGGAGAGAGGGAGGAAACAGATGTGCAATGCATGAAAAACTCAGCTAATGAACATGTGGATGGGTGCTGTCATCATCTCAATGGTAATACCTCACTATTGTCTGTCTTGGCTTTCTTTGTCGCACGTTGCTCAGCTTCACCATCCTCACTTGAGCGTCTGCGTTTTCCTTGACCTGAATAAATACAATTCAACCACCTCGGTTTTACTGTATGCATATGGTGAACAATAAGAACTATATTCAAAACTTTTACCTGTTGTATTTTTCAATGAACACTAAAATAATTTTAAGCATTTATGCATAAGCTCAATTTTCACTGGTACTATATATACCATACGAGTTGACCACTAAAGAGTTTAATAGTACGTGATGATGAGTGCTTTGACTGAAGTAAATGACCGGTGATGTAGGGTAGTTTGTAGCATTCTGGGTGGTCCTCTGGTTTAGTGGGCTGTGTTACAGCTGGAAGGGGAGCGTTGACTGCTCCTGAGCTTGACGATCCTGCTGAGGCCATAGGAGGACAACGCTGCAGGAAATGAGTCTCCACCAACCGGGAGAATGCAGAGACAACCTCACTGTAGTCCATACTCTGGCCCTCTGGTGCAAAAAGAGCTTCAATAGGTACATTTCAAATAAAAGTCAAGACATAAGAAAGTGGATGGAACCTATTTCAGATGTCATTTTAGTGTTTTTTCTTTTTATACCACATTTGTCTGATCCTCTTTAAAAAAAAAAAAAAAAAACCAATTGGACAAACCCAAAAAGTAAATGAAGAACTTGGTTCTGTTTACATTTTGACTGATTTTAAAAACAGACTTTCGTGTTTTGTGAAGCCCAGCCAACTTGAATATTAATATAATATAATATTGAGAATGATAATTATTAGTGGATATCCACCGATATCCATATGTTAGAGAGCAGGGTGGCAGATGGCTGATAGATAGATAGACAGACAGACAGACAGACAGACAGACAGACAGATAGATACAACTTCTTTCCTTATATAAAATAGAATATAAATATATAAAATATAACTGCGTCAGATAAACATATTTGTACTTTAGATGACAACTTCTTGAATCTGTAATCCTATTACAGTATTTTTCACAAATATATTAAAAAAAGTTATTAATAAAGAGATATTTAAAAAATTGCAAATATCGGCTGATATATCGGGCTTGGATGCAGGATAAATTTCAATAAAAAATCATATATATGTTCCTATCAAAATAAAAGTTCAAAACTTAAGAATGATTGTGGTAAATACAAAAAAATTAATACATACATAACAAAAATGCATAGAATAGTATCTATGTGTATTATTTAACTTTCACAAAACTTTCCATGGTAGTATAAAGACCTTTGTCTTTAAAGTTTACAGTCATTTTTAATAAGTTTCTGCCAAGTCTATAAAACTAAAATATATGCAACTAATTTCCTCCTCTGTATGCCAACATTCCCTTTGAATGGTAAAACTGCTTGCAAAATATTTGCCATGATGTGATTTTTTTTATAAAGATTTTTTTTGCCATTATGCAATTCTGAAAATCAGGTGAACGCTGATAATGCATGTTATAAGCAAACCATACCCATACCAAGATGGTCTCAGTTAAGTTTGGTTTAAAGGAGCTGAGCTCACTTTAAAGTTTGTTAGGAGCAATCAATCATATTGAAAGCCAAAATCCTTACAAAAAACCCCTGTATTTTCAAATCCTGTTTCGTTTATATGAATTAGCCCTTCAGTCTTCTTGTAATCTTATAGTTTCTCACCTGGCATATTGTGGGTCAGCCGGTCTGCTACAGTCTTGACTGTGCTGCTCATAGTCATCTGTCCTCTCTGCAGTATCTCCTCAACAATGAGCTCGCCTGTGTCTCCATAAAGACTCTTGGCGGTGTAGATGTAGCGTGGATAACGGTTCATGTGTAGGATGTGCTCACAGATGATGTGATATTCCACAGGTCCCGCTGGCCCACGACGCCCAGCACCAAACGCACACATCCCATGCTGCATCAGCACACACAGAGACTTCTTGACCTAGCAAGAGAAGAGTGTGTTAAAGAGAATATGATGAATTTACTGGCTTGGCAAAAGGAAGACAGAAAGAATGGAAAGAGAAGAGAAAGGGAAGGATGTAATAACGGAGAAAGCTAAAGTGCATGACATTACCAGGTCAAGAGGAAGTTTGGTCTCATGGGCAAGTGCTCGCAAGGTCAGAACTCCCCTGCGGATCAGATGAGTGCCCACTTTCTCCACCACATCTCCAAAGTGCTCCTGCAGCAGCAGCCCACACAAACGCACCTCCTGTGCTGTCATCTGCAGGAAAGAGAGGAACAACCAATCACTTAAACACCTCATGAAATAACATGATTTTATAAACACTGAACCCGAATTTTACTGGATATGACAATGCAGTGGAATCATAATTTTAATGGTAACATATAAAGCTTTCAAGACATACCATAAACTCTGAAGCAGTTATGTGGGGGCTGTAGTAGCCCAGAGTCATTGTAGTTTCAATTTCATTTTTTTAACTGATGTTTAATTGTTGAGTTCCCAGTGAATAACTACACTACCCATAATCCTGAAGAAAGATCCACCAATCAGAAAAATTGCTGTTACTAAAGAAATAAAAACTCCCATGACGCATTCCATGCATCTCTTTACTCTCAAACTACTGGCATGTGTTTTAATATTTTACAATAAATTTGTCAAAATAATAATATTTAATAAAAATGTAAATACATATTATTAAATAAACATCAATAAAATTAATTTTTTTTTTATAAATATGATCAATGTCTGAGTCCAAAATCAGTATTACACAGCCACTTCATTTGATTGCATCATTTACGAAGGTTCATAGGAAGAGAAGCAAATTGTTTAAAGTTTTTCATTCTGATATTCTGACCAGAACACCAACACTTAACATGCTGTCACATCACAGAGTGTTGTAACCAGTACCTGAAAGCAGCATTTTAAAAGCATCAAAACTTTCAGTAAAAATAATTAATATTTAGGTTCTAAGTGATGTTCATCATTACACAATCTAACACATGAAAGCAGCATTAGCGGCTGTCTGGCCTTTCTACAAATCAAACATCTCATTTACCCTAACACTGCACAAAAACACACAATTATGCACATGAGCAAAAATTAACCTATCTCTAAAAATTATCTAGCTGTACGCGTTTAGAGTTTTAATTTCTCTTTTTTAATATCACATGTGTTGTTCAGTATGGCAAGCCGTTTTGACTTTTATTCATTCTCAGGATATGAATTCTTGATATCAACAATTCAATTTTTACTAGTTAAAATGTTAATTCTTGATATCAGGAATTAGATTTCTACTAGTAACAATTGCTATTTTTGATATCAGCAACTACATTTCCACTAGTAACAATGTTAATTCTTGATATCAACAATTACTTTTCAACTAGTAAAAACTATAATTCTTGATATCTGTAATTGTATTTTCACTAGTTAAATGTCACCATAGGCTGCCATTCAAAATCAATTGTTGATATCAAGAATTAATTTCTTACTAGTTGAAATTCCAATTTCACATATCAGAAATACAATTCTTACTAGTAAAACCCTTTATTTTTTATATCAGTAATCACATGGTTACTAGTACGGATGTTTCTTCTTGATATCAACAATTTAATTGTCACTAGTGACAATGTTCATTTCTGATATCACGAATGTGATTGTTACTAGTAAGAAATACTAGTAAGAAATACAAAGCTGATATGTGCATTTAGAATTGTAACTTGTAAGAAATGCATTGTTGATATCAAGAATTCGTGTTGTTACTAGAGGAAATGTAATTCCTGATATCAAGAATTAAATGGTTGATATCAACCATTTAATTCTTGATATCAACAATTTGATTGTCACTAGTGACAATCAAATTGTTGATATCAAGAATTAAATGGTTGATATCAACCATTTAATTCTTGATATCAACAATTTGATTGTCACTAGTGACAATCAAATTGTTGATATCAAGAATTAAATGGTTGATATCAACCATTTAATTCTTGATATCAACAATTTGATTGTCACTAGTGACAATCAAATTGTTGATATCAAGAATTAAATGGTTGATATCAACCATTTAATTCTTGATATCAACAATTCATATGTTTAAATGTTAAAAGGCCGACAAACCTATTACAGATATCAAAAATGCATTTCTTACTAGTTACAATTATGCACATATCCAAAAAGGAATTCATGATATCTTAAATAACCATTTTTACTAGTGAAAATGTAATTTTAACATATCATGAATTCCTTTTTGGATATGTGCATAATTTAATGACGAGTGCAACCCTTTATGAATGTTTATGGCGGATAGACGACAAGGTACAGAGCCCAAAAGAGAATGGGCACATTCGATTGCCCTCTCATGAAAATAAAACGCTCCTGTAGGCTATTTTTAATCATTATTTTGTTTTCATTATGGCAGAGGCTACTTACACTAAGTCCGCCTACCATCAGTGGCGCAGATGGTACAACACAAAGCATTTGTGTTTTGACGCGAAGGTCCCGAGTTCGATTCCGCCTTCTGCTGAACTCGTTCTTCTCCCTTTTCACATCCCGTATCACATCGGAAAGGCATATATTTTCAATAAAAATGAAGGAAATTATCGAAAAGTGGAAAATAACGTGTGGATATTGGTTAAGGTTAGGGCTAGTTGTAGGGGCGGCATCCATTTAATAATTTTTAAATACAAATTATAATTTACACTCAATAGGTTATTATTGTAGCCTATACTGTTTTATAATGTAGCCTACTACAATAATGAGGTGCAGATATTGGTCACTATTTGCACTAAGTAGTACGAACAGCATCAAACTACTATTACTGCAAGAAAATACTCCTATTATTAAAGTGTAAATAGAATCTATTGCTAAGAAAATATGCTATTTTCACTTAGTGTAAATATAATACATTGTATTCAAATAGCCCCTGCCAAAATCAAAT
>NW_015505401.1:93582-94304 GCF_001515645.1 Sinocyclocheilus grahami | reverse complement strand
CACTAGAGAGAGCCACAGGATAAGGAATCTTCTAAGCCTTTTTCAGTTTTATTGAAAATAAATGCAATAAATGTGTATAACCGTAGTGTAGCGACAGTAGTTTCATATTATTAGTGTGCATGGAAATATGTGAAATGCTTGTAGATCATTTACCCCAATAAAACACACTTGTCAAGTTTCCAGACATGATTAAATATACAGTATCTCACAGAAGTGAGTACACCCCTCACATTTTTGTAAATATTTTATTATATCTTTTCATGTGACCACACTGAAGAAATTACATTTTGCTACAATGTAAAGTAGTGAGTGTACAGCTTGTATAACAGTGTACATTTGCTGTCCCCTCAAAATAACTCAACACACAGCCATTAATGTCTAAACCGCTGGCCACAAAAGTGAGTACACCCCTAAGTGAAAATGTCCAAATTGGGCCCAATTAGCCATTTTCTCTCCCCGGTGTCATGTGACTCATTAGTGTTACAAGGTCTCAGGTGTGAATGGGGAGCAGGTGTGTTAAATTTGGTGTTATCGCTCTCACTCTCTCATACTGGTCACTGGAACTGAACATGGCACCTCTTGGCAAAAAACTTTCTGAGGATCTGAAAAAAAGAATCGTTGCTCTACATAAAGATGGCATAGGCTATAAGAAGATTGCCAAGACCCTGAAACTGAGCTGCAGCACGGTGGCCAAGACCATACAGCGGTTTAACAGGACAGGT
>NW_015505401.1:66520-93244 GCF_001515645.1 Sinocyclocheilus grahami | reverse complement strand
TCTCTCTGAGGGCTAAGCCCCCCTGAGGATGAAACCCTAGAACCGCCCCTACATTTAAAATGAAGACACCATTTTATTTATCTCTTTTGAGATAACATATAGTCTATATTCCGTTTTATTTTGTGTTGTTTTGGCAAAATGTTGAAAGGGATAGTAGAGACAAGCACATTTCCAAAACAGAAAACATATTTATTAATTATTTAATGATACAATTGTTGTGAGGTCTTAAGTAAACACATTTATAGTTACAAAATTGAAACAACAACAATATAGCCTAATAAAATAGCATAATAATAATTATAATAATAATAATCATATAAAATAGCCTAATAATAATAATAATAATAACAATAAGAAATGAACCAGATGGGCAAGATTACACAATTCTTATTAAATCGTTGTCCATTCTCCGAACTAACTACAATTGAGAGACTGTTATTCATGTCTTAACTTTCAGAATAGTGTATTAGTGCAGTGCCATATTTAACGTAGCCTAACATTGAAATGGCTGAGACAGACATGAGAAAGTGGTTCAATAGACTTTATCATTCATGTTGTCCACCGATACTTCAAGAACTGGACAACATGTTATATAAAAATAATGCCTGTTAGGACACGACTTATTCATGTAGCCTAAATACAACGATATTACAAAAAAAAGTCCAGTAAAACGTTCAAACTTTGTATGACGCATTATTGTCTGTTATATTTTTCCTTTTGGTTGTATTTTTTATTTGATGTATTAGAAGAAAGTGTAATAAAACTAAAAATAAACACATGAAAAAACGACATGAATTAATTTTTTATGTTAAAGCTAAATTAATGCCTTGTTCATTTTTCCTTTAATTATCCGAAGGACTTGATGGCCAGTAAATAGAAACAGCATACAATTACTTTAACAAAAAATGAACAATTAACAAAAAATTTACCAAAAAAAATAAAATTAATCCAGCCATAATATAATTTTCATGTTTCATTGACAAAACAAATAAATAAAGGAGGAGCCGTTTTTGCACATGGATGTTCTTCCGCCATCTTTGGCCAATGCTGACGCTAAAACGAGGATTGTGGGAAAACCAGATCTCATTAATATTCATGATCTCATTACCATAGCTATTCTTACCTGTAAAAATGGCATTTCTACATATCTGTAAAAGTATTTTTACTAGTTAAAATGTTATTTAAGATATCAGTAATTAAATTTTCACTAGTTGCAAGGGAAATTTCAGATATCAACTGCCTTTGTTGATATCAATAATTACTTTGTTACTAGTAAAAATGTGAATTCTTGATATCAAGAATTCAGTTGTTACTAGTTGAAATGTTAATTCTTGATATCGGTAAATGAATTTCAACATGTTAGATTTGTTATTTTTGATATCTAAAAATATATTTGTGATATCAATATAATTTCTGATATCTAAAATGGCTTTCTTACTAGTAACAATCACATTCATGATATCAGAAATTAACATCGTCACTAGTGGCAGTTAAATAGTTGATTTGAGAATTAAATTGTTGATATCGAGAATAGACGTCTTAAAAACGGCTTGCCATAGTTCAGGCGGTGTGTAAAGATCAGCACTGACGAATTTCCGTGGTCATGTGGAGCTCCAGTGTGATGCCTGATCAGCGAACGAATCGTTGCAATGAACTGATTCTTTTAATGATTCAGAAGAGCCGATTGTGAATCACTCGACTACATGAACTATGTTTTTAAAGTAAAACAATTAGATGAATGAAACAAACATAATAATGAACATCAGTGTATTATGGATTATTTGAATGAATAATGTACTATTATTGTAAATTAATCACTCCCTTTATTTTAACTTTACTTTTTACAGGCTTGTAAAAAGCACATTTCACTGCCGCTGCAAGGATGTGTAACAAATAAACTTGAATCAGTGCATTGCTTCGACCGGTTCATTGAACGAACCGTCCGAGTGAATCGACTCGCTACATTGAATCGGACAGTGGGCGGACCGACGGCCAGCGCTGCTGCTGTTTGGGGAACAGACAGTCTCACGAAAAACATGGCGGAGGCTGCGGCGGTCCCTCCGCATCGCTTCTTCTGTCACTGTTGTAAGGGTGAAGTGAGCCCCAAACTGCCGGTGAGTCCGCGTCGCTTGTAACGCACAGCCGGTTCATCTTAGTCGGTTTGTGCACTGCCGCTGTCGCTCTCGCAGGTCTCGCTGTTGTGCTAAAGTTAGCATGGTAGCAGTGTATCAACCTGATGTGGGCGAAAGGCCTGTCGTGCCTTGTTGTTTGTATATACACACTAAAAACAAACGTATTTATCAGTGACCGGTATTTTTAAACGTAAGACTGCTACTAAAAAACGGAGAAAACGGACGTATTTTATCTTTAGCACAAATGCTACACTCAAATCTAGTGTTTTTGTTATGCTTTCGTACTATCTTACTGTACAAATAGTGACTTTTTCACATTTTAGGAAATGTTTGGCTTTAATAAGCGCTCGGTTCATGCTGTTACCGTTTAGAGATGTTCAAAAACGTCTTTAAATGGGATCAATCCTGAACTCTCTTCAAAAGCGAAACCGGAATACCAAATATTTCTGTTTCACTTATTTGTAACATGACATTTGACGTGCGTCGCAAATCTGTCAATGACTGTTTAATTTAAGCACTTGTTGGTCTGTGTGTCAGTAAGCCAATTCATCATGAGCTGTCCTGGTGAGGATGAGTTGTGTGTTTACTACCCATTTAACTTAGTAAACGTCTGTATACAGAAGGTAGTGTATATGGTTAGTGAATATAGTGTGAAACTGTGAATAAGGCAAAATAGTGTCCCGAGTTGTGCTGCATGTCAAGATAAGCAGCCATTGTCCTACTTTTTTTGGAGACCCATAGGATGACCTGTCTTGACCTGTTCGAGTCAGAGAAAAAAATAGGGAAGCAGCCTCTTGAATCAGCCAGCAATAGTCATGACACACATTACAGGGAGTGTCTCTCCTTGTACGGGACTATTTGTTTTCACATTCAAATGAGTGTGTATTGTAGTGCTATGCAAATGTGTGTGTCCTCACAAAAAAACACCGTTTTGTTTGTTTACATTGTTGATGTCAACAATGTGATTTTCCGACATTGTATTCTAATTGTGATTTTGCTTGTGTTCAGGAGTATATCTGTCCCAGATGTGACTCGGGCTTCATCGAGGAGGTTACAGAAGACTCCAGGTGAGCTTTTCAATGGCTGCACTTCCTCATTCATGCCTCCAGTGGCATGTTGCAACTCCTGCACTGCTAGATTACTATGGCAGCTCTTACAGTACCTTTTGGAGTATGTAAAGAAGTCGATTGTGTCACCTGGATTTGTAGCACCACCAAATGGGCATGAAAAGTAAAAGATGTGAACACAGAGCTGTGATGTAATTTTTTAATATTGATAAATTAAGCAGAGTTGAAGATCATTCATAGTTTATGCCACCATTCTACCAGAGGAACATGAAGGATTCAATTGAATTCTGTTTAATTCCAGCTCAGTTTAGTTTGGGTCATATTGGAATTTATTTGGGAAAGGGTTTAGATTAGTGGTTCCCAATCCTGGTCTTATATTTCCAGCGTACTGCACATTGTGGATGTCTTCTCTTTTATTTATAAGATTAGGTCCTTTTTGTAGACTAAATCATTATATTCAGTGCATACTGTGAAAGTACTTGAAGAACCTCTCGACTGTTGATTGAAGAACTTTTGAATGCTGTGAATACATTGCTGAACATTAAAGAAGTAAAACAAATGCACACATTTTTTTAGGTGCAAGTTAAAGGAGCAGACTAAATGAACAAAAATATAACTGCACACTCTCTTAAGCACTGGTTCAGACTACACCATTTTTTTGTCAGTTACGACAGTCACTGTCAGATTATGAGATTTTGACTCATAAAATCTTGTAGTGTCGTGAACAAGAAACATGTCCGACTATACGATGCTACCCAACCATTCATCGCATGCCGTCATTAACAACGTGCATGCTGTCATCAATAGCGCGAGACAAGACAGAAGGTGCTATGACTATGAGCGTAAACAAACAATGGCTAGCAAACAGCGTGTTTTGCCCTGTCTTGTCAGAAAAGCCCAAAAAAGAAAGAAAAACCTGACAATGGACACAAATCTGGATGGCATGAAGAGGATAGTATGGACTCCATTACACCATGATACCATGTCTCCCTTTCGTTTCGGCATGTTTGAAAGCTTGTACAAAGGCACTTCTGTGCTCCTATTGGCCAGTGTCATAGCTGTGATGGAACTTGTCGTGTACGACGGAAACAAAAATTAAACATGCTAGTCTTTCTGTGTTGACGTCATGAAGCATCGCAGAGGTGCACTCTACACGAGATGAAACGATTGAATCGTGTGTCCCGACGTCCATTGTCGTATACGATTCCCCACGACACCCTACGTCAAGCAGATCGTGGCAAAATCGGGTTAAAATCGTGTAGTCTGAACGGGGCTTTATTTGTTACTAACATTTCGCCAAACAAGTAGCCTTTGTCAAGGTATGATTTTTTTTTTTTTTTTTACATATAACTTATAAGTTAGAATAGGTTGGTAACAAATTTATTCTTTTGCTTATGATGTACAAGCAATAACCTTGAAAATAAGTTACTTGAGTGGTATTGAACAAGTAATTTAAAATAACTTGTTGATGACATTGTGGTTTGTGAAATGCTTTTTGCAGATATATTCATTTATTTGAAATACATAAAAAATGGAATTTATACATAGTGATTTGAAAAAAAAAAACATTAAGTAGTTCGCATGATCTTTTTATATTTGCTAGAAAAAAACAGTGGTTAAGTTTTGTTAATTACATTTTTTTGCTTGAAAGTCATGTGGCAGAACTGATGTGCAGAAATATTTTCAGGGGGAAAAAAACAAAACAGAAATGATATTATATACCTTGCAGACTAATGACTGTGGGTCAAGGTTGAAAATGTCTCTTAAAATATATGATAATTTGATCATGGTGATACAGCAAGGTTAGTTCAAGTTGTGGAATGTGGTGCAACCCTCCGAAAAGCTTATGTAATAAGCTAAATACATTATTGGAATTAATAATTCATAATATTTGCTTAAAATAAAATATAAGATGTGGGCATTTAAATTTTTACTACCTTTCTCTTGATGGTTACAACATAAGACATTTTAGTGTCATTAAAACTTAGTTCATGACACTAAGTTTAATTTAGTGTCATGAAACGTTTCTTGAAATTTGTATAAAAGTTTTTCAAAAATAAAAATGAGTTCACTTCTAACAGCTTTGCACACGTTAAAACGAGATTTTAAAAACTGTTTTATTTCTTTATCTTGGACACTCTTATTTGTCATTGACCTACTTACACTAGAAAAGAGTTGCTCAACTCACAGCTCTCTCAACTTTTCAAATCTAACGACTCCTCAGCTGCTTTGGCATTGTAGGATAGCAAAGTGTCCACTGGTTGAATGCAATCTCAGCTGATGCAGTCAGTTATTTGGGTAATGTTCACTTATGTTTTACATGTTATATACTCCATTTTGCATACTATGTAGTAGGGAAGTGTTGGTCATCTTTTGAAGGCAGCATAGATGCCTGTGGTATCCCACCATTCTGCTTGTGTAGTTCAGCTGATGAATATGGTATACATTAAAAAACAAAAATGAATGAATGAATGACATTTTTTGAATTCTTTTAACACGTCACCATTCCTAACGAACAATAAACACTGCAGTCATTAAATATTTGCTTGGTTATGACTAAAGCTCACATGAAAACAGACGTAACCAGTTTTCTTAGGTGGTGCCTTATCACTAAAATGCTTCTGTGAAGTCATTGTCTGGGCACCATGGGCAGCGAAGCAGCTGTCTTAGCCTTTAAATGAGTGAGAGATCCAAATTGTGCAGTTCTGGATTGAGAAGCGCTGGTTTAGATCGATGACTCCCTCACTGTGACAGTCAGCTGTACTGCAGTGTATGTTGCCAAGTTCCATGAAACGGCAGTATGTAGCCAGATCTGACATGAATGTGATTGTTTCATCCTTAGTCTTCTGGACAGTAGTTCAAATAGCCTTGATGACACAGCTTCACAGTTTGCTGAGGTATGTTGACCCCTTCTTTCCACAACATCTTTCCTGTCAGATAGAGATTGTGTAGCTGTTGTTGATAAGGAGTTTTTGAATAAGTTAGAGTGAGGTAGATTGCACTACTCATCTTGCACTATTTCACTGTAGCTATGGCAGCTGTTGTTCGTGGAGAGGCCGTTCAGTCTGGATCTAGACAGTCCTGACTCTGAGCGAGTCCCGGGAGGGGGCAGTGGGTCTGGGAGTCTCGGAACAGGGCCATTCGGCGGTTCTGTCCCAGGTGGGCTTGGTGGGTCCCTGAGCGGCCCTCTAGGCGGAGGAGAGCACTGGGGTCCTGGTCGTCCTCCACGCCTGCACACGCAGAGGAGGTACCGATCCAGAGGAAGCAGTCGACCGGATCGCTCTCCCGCTGTTGAGGGGTAAGTTAAATATCTCAGCTTTTCATTTGGTTGTTCTGTATCCCAAATCAGTGGATTTGTTTTCATTCTCTTTTCTCTGAGATTGCCCTTTCATTTGTCGTAGTTTCGTTTTTGAATTTTAACTGAATCTCTGCTGAAGACCTGTTCACACCAAATGCGAGACCAACACGAATATTTGGTATGCTTAATAAAGAGCAAATTGTCTCAGCAAAGTGACAGTTTGCAGATTAATCAAGCTGTTGTGATGCATTTTAAGGAATATAGAATCAATGTGTTTGCAAGGAAAGTACAGAGTTTCATCAATCAAACTCTGCTTGGTGTATATATGCACATGCACATATTATAAGTTGTTTTACATGGCTGCATTTTAATGCAAGGATGTTATAATACAAGGTACAGTGATGTAATAATTAAATATAAACTAAATCATGACCCTTAGGAAAAAACACTAGGTAAAAATAATAACCTATAAATAATAGGTATCCTCGTGTTAAATAATAATAATAATGATAGTAATAAAAATAAAGGATGCATCTTTTTTTTTTTTTTAAATATCAAAGTTGGTTTGAATAGGGCATATGCTATTGTATATTTTTGAATGGCAGGACATTTAGATTTCTTAAAAAACAATGCAGTAAACTTAACAAACTGAATATAGGCATAATAAATAGCAAATAAAGGTTAAAAAATTGTAAGAAATAATCCCATAACTTTAGTTCTGCCATAGTATTACAATAGGTAGTAAACTTCTTATGTAGAAAGGTTTATGTCCCAGCTTAGTAACATGAAAGAGACTGTTCTTCTCAACTAGTATGTGTAAAACAGCTTTGTTCCACAAAAAAATGTTGAGAACAAAATCTGTAGGCTTGGAAGTTTTTGAAGGCAATATTTATATGTACTGCATGTGGGTCAGATGACTGATTTAAACAGCTCATGAAATGTCAATAAAAAAAAATGAAGGAAGTTGGCAGAATTTCCCCCCACACCAATATCAGTTCCTCACTGATGTCTCCTCTCTCCTTCTAGAATAGTACAGCAGTTTCTCGCAGGCCTTTTTGCCAATTCAGGAGTACCAGGCTCTCCTCCACTGTCATGGTAAAGAAAACATTTTACTCAGTATTTTGCAACTATGTAATTTGGGCAGTCAGTATATATAGATAGATAAATGTATTTATTTTATGTTTGGTTCTTTTTTTAATTAAAGAAAATATGAGAATGACCGATGTCTTCTAGATGACACTTGTAGTGGTCTTTTAATTTAAATATATGAGGTAGCCTAATTGAGTTGTTAAGCTTCACTGAATTATGTCATACAACAACTCTTACTACTACGTTACTACTTAACATCGTTTTTTTATATATAATTACTTTACACATTACACATACATATATAATGTAAACAAACACTTTTATTTTGGATCATTTGACAGCACTAATATATATATATATATATATATATATATAGATAGATAGATAGATATAGATATATACAGTGCCTTGCGGAAGTATTCATACCCCTTCATTTTTTTCACGTTTTATGTTGCTGCCTTGTTTTTTTTCCACATCAATCTACACTCCATACACCATAATGGTAAAGCAAAAAACAGTTTTTTAACATATTTGCAAATTTATTAAAAATAAAAAAACTTAAATGATTCCATTGCATAAGTATTCATACCTTTATATGGGAGTCAATGGGACAGTTGAAATTTAGCTCAGGAGCATTCATATTGATTGTAGATGTTACTACACTTTGAGTGAAGTTATCCTGTGGCAAATTCAATTGAATGGGTATGATTTGGAAAGGTACACACGTCTTAATAAAAGGTCTTAACAGCTGATAATGCATATCAGAGCAAAAACCAAGCCATGAGGTCAAAAGAAATGCCCATAGATCTCAGAAACAGGTTTGCATCAAGCCACATGTCTGGGGAAGAGTTCAGAAAAAAATTCTGCCTCATTGAAGGTTCACAGAAACATGTAGTATCTGTTACCCTTAATTAAAGAAGTTTGAAAAAAGCTGGACTCTTCCTAGAGCTGGCCTCCTGGCCAAACTGAGCAATTGATGGAGAAGGGCTTTGGTTAGCATGGTGAACAATAACCTGATGGTCACTCTAGTTGAGCTCCATGATCATATGTGGAGATAGGAGAAATCTACATAAGGACAAACACCACTGCAACACTCCACCGATCTGGGCTTTATGGCGGTGTGGCCAAACTCAATCCTCTCTTCAGTGAAGACACATGAAAACACACTTGGAATTAGCAAAAAAGCACCTAAAGGACCTTCAGACTGTGAGAAACAATATTCTCTGGTCTAATGAACCTCAATTCCAAACATCATGTTTGAAGGAAACCAGCTCTGCTCATCACCTGCAGAGTACCATCCCAAAAGTAAAGTGTTCTGTTAGCAGCCTCATGCTGTGGGGCTGTTTTTCAGCAGCAGGGACTGAGGGACTCATCAGAGTAGAAGAAAAACTCAATGCACCAAAATATTGAGAGAGCCTTAATGAAAACCTTGTCCAGAGCATCTAGAACCTCAGACTGGGCAGAAGGTTCATCTTCCAACAGGACAATGAATCTAAGTACACAGCAAGAGTGGCTTATAGACAACTCTGTGAATGTCCTTGAGTGGGCCCAGCCAGAACATAAGCTTGAACCCAGTCAAATATTTCTGGAGAAATCTGAAAATGTGCATCTGCCCCCATCCAACCTGACAGAGCTTGAGAGGTGAACAGGTGAGGAGAAGAATAGCAGATAATTGCCAAATGCTGATGATCAAAGCTTGTCGCATCAAACAAAAAAAGACTTGAGGCTGTAAAGGTGCTTCAGCTAAATATTTAGTTAAGGGTATGAATACTTACGCAATGTACTTATTTCAGTTTTTTTTATTTTTTAATACATTTACAAGGTATGTGACGATTCTGTTTTTGCTTTGTCGATATGGTGTATGTAGTGTAGATTGATATGGAAAAAAGTAATTTAACCCCTTAACTGTCACCGTCCCACCTGTGGGACGTTTGGCGCTCTTTTTTTGTTGTCTTTTTTCTCTATCAAATCTTTTAGTAATCATCATAAATCATGTAACATTTGAAAGCTTAGAAGCCCAAGATTCGTCCTGTGGAAACCATTTTGAAATCGGACATTGTGTTACCATGGAAATGGTACTTTAAAATTATTTTGGCGGTCTCCTCCCCCTTAGTGGGCGGTGTCGAGTGTCATATTACAAAATGAAGAATCAAAACTTTTTATAATCTTGATTAGAAAACATATAATTGGAAAGGTCTGAGTCTCAGGATTCCATATTTGGTGGTTATTTTGAGATAGAAGTAATATTGACAGAGAAATCTAGACATTTGTGACAGAAAAATAGATTAAAAAAATTCAATGGAGTTTGGATGGCACCCGGTGGCTGTTTGTGGTATAACGCCCTAAATAAAATCTCACAGGAACCTCAATTTCAAAACCTCTCACAGAATCGGTGGGTGGGGCTAAACAGACAGTGATGTCAATCTTCGTCTGCAGAGGCGGCTCTTATCCACACTATTACATCATAGAGTAGAACATTCCAAAAAACTGTAGTTTTGACAGACTGCTGTTTTTAGACTAACGACAAAGTTTTGAGTTCTGACTTACAGGATGTTTTTATGGTACAATGACCTCTTATATGTCAAAAGATCATGATTCACAAGATTCATGACCCCTTTAAGAAAAGGTTATATTATTGTAAATGGTGTATTGAAATGATAGCCATTGTTACTGATATGGCATTAAAACATAAATACATAATAACATAAATACTGGTCATCTTGGTGTTTTTGTGTGTGTGTTAGGACGGGCATGCTGCACTCAAACCCTGGGGACTACGCCTGGGGACAGGGGGGTCTGGATGCAGTCATCACACAGGTAGCTGAGCAGGGGTTGTGTGTGTGCACGTTACCTGATCTGAGGCTCTGTGCAAACAAGCTGATCATCTGAGTCTTTCTCTCACACAGTTATTGGGTCAGTTTGAGAACACGGGTCCTCCTCCTGCTGAGAAAGATAAAATTTCCTCCCTCCCCACTGTTATCATCACTCAGGAACACACTGGTTAGTCTCTCCTCTCTCTTCCCTTTTCTTTGAAGCTCTTGTTGTTGTTTTCTTCTGGTCTGTCAGAGGCACAGTGTGCCATTTCAGTTATGATTTAAGGCTTTCAGACTCAGTGGGGGTCATTGACCTACCAGTACGAGTCTTGTGTGGTGATGAATTCTAATTCCTATTTGAGGCAGCGCTCGTCTACTGAAATCTCATTATTCTCACCCCCTGCACGCTGTCTCTCTCTCTCTCCTTGCTTTTCCTAGACTGCAATATGGAGTGCCCTGTATGTAAGGAAGACTACACGGTCGGTGAGGCGGTCAGGCAGCTGCCCTGTAACCACATCTTCCATAGTGACTGCATTGTGCCCTGGCTTGAACTGGTGAGAGAAACAATAGGGAGGAAGGAGCCAGACTAAAGGGAGAGAATGGGGAAAAGACATAGGAAAAACATTTAGATATAAGAATCTTTTGAAGTACGGAAAAATGATGAACGGTAATAGAAATATATTACAGAAATATATTCTGAAAGCATTTTATTTTATTTGTGTATAAACATCTGATAAATGTAATTAAGGGGTTGGAGTTGCAGCTCAAAATAAGTGTAAAAACATCTGGAATATTTTTAGTTTTTTTTTTTTCTTCTCTAAACACACGTTTTATTGACTCCGCAATATCCAAGTGATTTGCACAGATGGAATTAACAAAATGTGACCAAGAAAAAGAAGGGGAAAAAATGCCAAAAAGGATGATTCACTTGATCTTCCTGATAAGTTTATTTACCTCTTCTTGTCCTATAGTTGTAAAGCACTGCAGTTTATCTTTTGGTGCGATGAATGAAGCTAAAGTATTATACGCTGTAGAATCTACATTTGTTATTGTATTTCTGATGTTATCTATTTTATCAGTGAAGAAATTCATAAAGTCATTACTATTAAACTGTGCGGGAATATTTAGATCGGGTGGCGTCTGGTTATTTGTTAATCTAGCCACTGTGCTAAATAAAAAATAGGCAGCTGTGTATTTTCCAAATGTATTCGATATTGACTACTGTTCAAAAGTTTGGGGTTGGTAAGAGTTTTTAATTATTTGTTTTTGTCTTAAAGAACTCTGACCAATGCTGTATTTGTTTGATCAAAAATATACTAAAACAGTCATGTTATGAAAAAATATTACAATTTAAATTTACAATTTTAGTACATTTAAAAAAAAAAATTTCCTTGTGATTGCAAAACTGAATCTTATGCATGCATTACTCTAGTCTTCAGTGTCACATGTTCCTTCAGAAATCATTCTAATATGCTGAGTTGCTGCTCTAGTAACCTTTCTTATCAACATTGAAAATAGTTGTGCTGCTTAATATTTTTGTGGAAAGTGATTTTTTCAGGATTCTTAGATAAACAGAACGTAAAATAAAAACAAAAAACAGTATTTCTTTGAAATGGTAAAGACATTTATAATGTTTTTATTCTGTTCTCACTGAATAAAAGTATTTCTTTTTTTAATTACTTACCTCAATCTTTTGAATCTTTTTTGGTAAGTGTGATATTAAAGACAGCGTTGTTTGTTAAATTCAATAATTGGCTTATATATTATTGTTCTGAAGCCAAGACAAATTAAACATTATCTGGAAAATATTTACTTTTGTATTAAGTTGACTGATGCAAAGGAATGTTATAAGCAGTAAACGTAGAAATTATGCAGCCTTACAAATAGTTTTAGCCAAAAAGTCATATGTATTCTTTATGAATTCACTGAAATCAACACAGCAGACTGTGTCAGGGGTGAAAAGTAACTATTTTGTTCAGAACCGGAAAGTTTGCATTTTTGTGCTTAGATCAAATCGTGCTCAGATTTTAGTCACTTGTGAAGTTCAGTTTCAGTTTGAACTATATTTTCAAGGTCACGAATCGCCACTGACATACCTTTCTCTCTTCTTCCTCCCTGAAGCACGACACATGTCCTGTGTGCAGGAAGAGCCTCAATGGGGATGAAAGCGGCACTCGGTCCTCATCAGAGCCTTCCTCCCTAAACACTGATCCTCGCACACCGGAGAGATGGTCCTTCTGAAACACATGCACACACGTCCGCCTGTCTCATCTGAGCTCTCTGTCTTAACCCAAGCTTATTTGTCTCTCTCTGCTTTTCTTTTTTTTTTGTCTATTCTTTGTGTTCATCCCACCATGCTGGTGTATTTTTACTATGGTTTGTTTACTTCTGTTCTCTAACTCTGTCCTTCTCAGTTGTGTCTATCCTAATGTTTCTGTGTCATTTAGACGTCTTTGATCTCCTCCAGAGTTTTCGCCTAGTTTACCCTTCCCTTTTTCCTTCCCCGAGTGAACAAACAAACAGTGCAGGATGAGGGTAGGGTCGGGCACATATTGTTGCTGTAGCAGCACAACTCCCCAACCCACATTTAGATGGTACAGTGTTCGGCTGTACTCCCCGCCTCTTGTCGTTCAATGTGAATTCTCATTGGGATGGGGTGCCGTGTCTTTGCCCCTTTGTACAGGAGATCATGAAGTTTAGTCTCTCTCTCTCCTTTTTGATTCCAACTCTGGTGTGTATATATCACAAACCCATCAATGTCATTCAGTTTAATTTGATTTAGTTCCTTTCACTCTCATTTCTATTACAGTTTCTTCTAATGTAAATAATTTTAGTTGGCAAACTCATTTAAGGAAGACAAAAAAAAAACATTGATGAAAATGACGATGAATTGCTAAATATTAAAGTATATAAATATATATTATATGATGTGTATGACCATGATGTATTAATAATAAAATTGAATAAAAACAAGGCAACATGTTGATCTTATGATACAGATGAACAACAAATGCATTCAGATCTTCCTATTTGATTTTTGTTGACATAAATATGCGTTCTCAGACGAGATGGCTGTGAGAAGTTGCGTTTATTGCGTCTTTTTAATTCTTCGTGTGTTTCAAGGAATTTTATACATCAAGTTTTTCCAGGAATGCTAGCATTACTTGTTAAAACATGACTCAATCACATTATTGCCTTTAAAATTGATAATTGTCTCATAAATCATCATTTGGCTGCCAATGCACCAAAACAGCTTATCAAGCCAGATGGATAGATTATAAACCACCGTTGAATCTAGTGAAATGATTTCTTTGTGATCGTGGTTGCTGCAGTCATTTGAAATGGTTTAAGTATTATACGCTGTAGAATCTACATTTGTTATTGTATTTCTGATGTTATCTATTTTATCAGTGAAGAAATTCATAAAGTCATTACTATTAAACTGTGCGGGAATATTTAGATCGGGTGGCGTCTGGTTATTTGTTAATCTAGCCACTGTGCTAAATAAAAAATAGGCAGCTGTGTATTTTCCAAATGTATTCGATATTGACTACTGTTCAAAAGTTTGGGGTTGGTAAGAGTTTTTAATTATTTGTTTTTGTCTTAAAGAACTCTGACCAATGCTGTATTTGTTTGATCAAAAATATACTAAAACAGTCATGTTATGAAAAAATATTACAATTTAAATTTACAATTTTAGTACATTTAAAAAAAAAAATTTCCTTGTGATTGCAAAACTGAATCTTATGCATGCATTACTCTAGTCTTCAGTGTCACATGTTCCTTCAGAAATCATTCTAATATGCTGAGTTGCTGCTCTAGTAACCTTTCTTATCAACATTGAAAATAGTTGTGCTGCTTAATATTTTTGTGGAAAGTGATTTTTTCAGGATTCTTAGATAAACAGAACGTAAAATAAAAACAAAAAACAGTATTTCTTTGAAATGGTAAAGACATTTATAATGTTTTTATTCTGTTCTCACTGAATAAAAGTATTTCTTTTTTTAATTACTTACCTCAATCTTTTGAATCTTTTTTGGTAAGTGTGATATTAAAGACAGCGTTGTTTGTTAAATTCAATAATTGGCTTATATATTATTGTTCTGAAGCCAAGACAAATTAAACATTATCTGGAAAATATTTACTTTTGTATTAAGTTGACTGATGCAAAGGAATGTTATAAGCAGTAAACGTAGAAATTATGCAGCCTTACAAATAGTTTTAGCCAAAAAGTCATATGTATTCTTTATGAATTCACTGAAATCAACACAGCAGACTGTGTCAGGGGTGAAAAGTAACTATTTTGTTCAGAACCGGAAAGTTTGCATTTTTGTGCTTAGATCAAATCGTGCTCAGATTTTAGTCACTTGTGAAGTTCAGTTTCAGTTTGAACTATATTTTCAAGGTCACGAATCGCCACTGACATACCTTTCTCTCTTCTTCCTCCCTGAAGCACGACACATGTCCTGTGTGCAGGAAGAGCCTCAATGGGGATGAAAGCGGCACTCGGTCCTCATCAGAGCCTTCCTCCCTAAACACTGATCCTCGCACACCGGAGAGATGGTCCTTCTGAAACACATGCACACACGTCCGCCTGTCTCATCTGAGCTCTCTGTCTTAACCCAAGCTTATTTGTCTCTCTCTGCTTTTCTTTTTTTTTTGTCTATTCTTTGTGTTCATCCCACCATGCTGGTGTATTTTTACTATGGTTTGTTTACTTCTGTTCTCTAACTCTGTCCTTCTCAGTTGTGTCTATCCTAATGTTTCTGTGTCATTTAGACGTCTTTGATCTCCTCCAGAGTTTTCGCCTAGTTTACCCTTCCCTTTTTCCTTCCCCGAGTGAACAAACAAACAGTGCAGGATGAGGGTAGGGTCGGGCACATATTGTTGCTGTAGCAGCACAACTCCCCAACCCACATTTAGATGGTACAGTGTTCGGCTGTACTCCCCGCCTCTTGTCGTTCAATGTGAATTCTCATTGGGATGGGGTGCCGTGTCTTTGCCCCTTTGTACAGGAGATCATGAAGTTTAGTCTCTCTCTCTCCTTTTTGATTCCAACTCTGGTGTGTATATATCACAAACCCATCAATGTCATTCAGTTTAATTTGATTTAGTTCCTTTCACTCTCATTTCTATTACAGTTTCTTCTAATGTAAATAATTTTAGTTGGCAAACTCATTTAAGGAAGACAAAAAAAAAACATTGATGAAAATGACGATGAATTGCTAAATATTAAAGTATATAAATATATATTATATGATGTGTATGACCATGATGTATTAATAATAAAATTGAATAAAAACAAGGCAACATGTTGATCTTATGATACAGATGAACAACAAATGCATTCAGATCTTCCTATTTGATTTTTGTTGACATAAATATGCGTTCTCAGACGAGATGGCTGTGAGAAGTTGCGTTTATTGCGTCTTTTTAATTCTTCGTGTGTTTCAAGGAATTTTATACATCAAGTTTTTCCAGGAATGCTAGCATTACTTGTTAAAACATGACTCAATCACATTATTGCCTTTAAAATTGATAATTGTCTCATAAATCATCATTTGGCTGCCAATGCACCAAAACAGCTTATCAAGCCAGATGGATAGATTATAAACCACCGTTGAATCTAGTGAAATGATTTCTTTGTGATCGTGGTTGCTGCAGTCATTTGAAATGGTTTGAGTTACTCATTAAGGTGCATATGTGGCTTATTGACGCGGTGTTTGGTACAACCGTTCAGCGTCTGCTCCACAGTAGTGTGAGGATGGAGTGAGGTGGAGCACTTCCTGGCAGGAAGCCCAGCGTTTGATCCCAAACTTCAAACTGCACCTCTTCTTCAGACCTGCAATTTCATAACATGTTATATACACCTGAAATGATGCAACAACACCAGTTGAGCATAAATGACCCCATTCTTTTACCTGTTGAGAATGATTAGCACGGCTGAGGCATCAGATCTGATATAGGCAGAAATTTCCAGGCTGGTGTGCTGACTGAAGGACACGCCCACTCTCTGTGACCCCTCCCACAGGAACTTGCTGTCAGGTACAAAAAGTTACTCAATGCTCAGCTAAGACACAGTTCTACATATTGTATTGAAGAATGCTGTATTTGTATTCTATAACTAAGATTTATGAAATAACCCAAGTATGATGGAAAAAAAGTCAACTAGGTAGTTTACAATTAAATTACAGAAATAGCTGTTTAGCAGTAAACATGTATGCTAGTGAAAGCTTTATTTAATCTTTAGAAACCATTTTTGTCCAAGAGCTGAATCTTGTCACTGTTAACGGTGCCTTGAATGGGTTTTACCTGAAGTGGGCCATACTGTAGAAGGTGGGCTGCTTGTAGAAGACGTCTTTACTTGAGTCCACAATAATAGGGCTGTCCACAAAGTTCTTAACCCAATTTGGCCCTCCATCCTGATTAAGGGCCAAGTTCCAGTCTGTCCAGCCAGTCACAAAGTCATTCAGGTCCTAAATAAAGAGAAGGGACATTATATAATCATTTTTAAATAATTACATAAAACATTTTCTATACATTATATTGCAACCACTTTGTATATTAGTGGCAGTGCACAAAAATATAGTGTATATTAATGGCCCCACACAATTTTGCCTGTACATTTTTCTACAAAATATATTTTAGAATCCGTTCTAAAGGAAACAAAAGAGATGAGGGGGGAAAAGGCTTACATATATAATTAAATATTAAATAAGTATAATATGAATTAATAATTTTAAATATTTATAAATAACATTAAATATTAATAAACTCCACATGTAAGCCTTTATTAAATAATGATAACAATAATATATATGATATGTATAATATATATATTAGACATATAATATATATATTTCCTTCTGAATATAAACCCTTAAAATCAACACCATTATTATGCAGTATTTTTTTTTTACATTTATTACACGGCTCTGGAGTACTTGATTTTGATTGGTCTGTTACTACATTTGGAGGTGTGTTATTTCCCAATAACAACCTTTGTCAATAGCAACACCGAATAACATACAGCTCATCCGGGTATCACAGACTCACTCTCTCGTTTCATTTAAACACAGCTGCTTCCATCTTGCATCTATTACATAATAAACAGGTAAGACTTTAAAAAAGTTACAACTCAATATCTCTTGTCCCCATGTGGTGAGAAGCTGTGTAATAAGTGGTATGACTGTACCTTATCCCTCAAATGTTCGTCTAGTTTGAACTTGTTCATTTGTGTAGGCAAAAAGCCACTTACTACGAATTGTTTTCTTCACGAAAGCTTTGTGTTTTATTTCAACTCAAATGAATATTTTGTGTCCAATTATTTACTTATGTGGGAAGTAGCCGTGAAATAAGTGGGATAATGTACATCCACCTGGGTGTTATTGCAAAATAAATCCCTTCAGGGCGATAAAAGATCACCTTGTCGGGTTCTGTTCCACAATAACAACTGGCTAGATATACTGTACATTATCCCTTAAATATTTTATTTTATTTACATATATTGTTATTATACAGTGGTGGTATGCTCAGTGCTGGGTTGCGGCAGGAAGGGCATCCGGCGTAAAACATGTGCCAAATCGGTTGTGCGGATCACTCCGCTGTGGCGACCCCTGATAAAAAGGGAGCAAGCCGAAGGAAGAGAGAGAGTTATTATACAGTGGTGGCCAAAATTGTTAGAACACCTGAGAGATCTGATATATATATATATATATATATGAAATATTGACCTTTTTTGCCTCCAAAACATGATTTAATTTCATAATGTTCATGAAACATGCAGACGGTTGTTCTGAGAACAACAAATATCAGATGAAGTGAGTCGTACTGTTTTTATTCACTTTTAACTTTAATATTTTGGTATGTCCACCTTTTGCAGCAATTACAGCAGCACATGTCTCTGACATAGTGTCAGTATATTTCCTGAGAACTTCAACACTAATGTTATCCCATGCCTTCTGCAACTCAAGCCAAAGGCTTTCCTTTCAATGTACAATAGATCTGTCCAGTTTATTTTCCAACTCGCCCCAAATTTGCTCGATGGGGTTGAGGTCCGGACTTTGAGGGGGCCAGTCCATCATTTTCAATGTTCCAGCAGATTCCTTCCATCGCAGGTAGTTCCGGCAATAGTTCATTTTATGGGTATTGTAATGGCCAATTTAGCAGAAACAACTGAAACCGCTTAAATATAAAATTTTGGCCACCACTGTATAGAGTAAATAATAATTTTTAATGAATAAATAAATAATCAAATACACCGTGTACCTCTATGATGTCATGTGCATAATTTTCTGCTCTGTCCCAGCTGCCCAGACGCACCCCACGATCCAGCGGACTCCACCCAGCACACGCTTCGGTAGCAAACAGGAAGTACTCTGGGTAGAGGTGATGCGTTGTTGTCAGGGTGATGCCAGGTGGCGCAATGTTGTTCAGATACCAGTGAAAACCAATCCCATGGACGTAACGTGCCGCTTGTACGTCACTCAGAACCTACAACAGGGAAGAGAGGTGGAGAGACAGAGATGAATGGAGTTTTGCCACCACCCCGCATCCTTATGATCATCCTCCCATCCTTCTTTTTGTCCACTCTCCTCACTTACCACTTTGGCCCAGTGTGGAAGCAGAAGTCGGTTGTCATCGAGGATCATGAGGCGGGTCTGGGGAAAGGATGAGGAATGGAGTCCTGGACCCAGATCCAGGGCGATCCAGTCGCGCTGTGTCTCCGGAGTAAAACCCAAAGCCTGAAAACTGTAATTTGTCATTTCACCTGCAGTGGGCTCGTTTCCTGATGTCAACCCCCAGAAAGAAAGATTATATTTCCCATATTCCTCTAGAAATCTGAATAGGAAAGGTAAAAGGCCTTATTAAAAGGTTAAAAAGGCTGGAAATGTGTTTCTTTTGTAGTTAGTTGTAGATAAGATATTGATATTTAAATACAGTTTTAGGTTCCTTTACGCACCTAATGTAGTACTGGGCCCAGGTCTTATGCTCTTTGCCTCCTGGCTTGCCTTTGAGGGAGCCTTTGCCAATCAGTGCACCATTGGTCTTCAGCCAGGCGGGGGCGCTCCAAGCACTGGCAAACAGATTGAGAGGCTGAGCAGAGAGAGCCTGTGCCCGCTGCAGCAGGGGAATCTGGGAGAGAAAGATGACATGAATCAGGATGTGACATCTGTGGTGTTGTGGTTAGGGGTGCGCGAAATGTATTGTCTACAAACATATTGTTATTGTTGTTTTAACAATGTGTCAGCAGATATTGAGTATGTTGCTCACTTTGCAAAAAACAAAAACAAAATCGCATCTTGAGAGTCTACACATTTGACTGTGGTGTAGCCTATTAGAATGCACTTAGAATGCCAATGAAAATAGTTCCAAACAAAGCTGGAGCAGCTGTTTGAATCTGTGCACTGATTGAGTGAATGATTCAATGATTATTAATTAAAAAAAAGTCACTTGCTTTTTTTTCTGAATATATCAGCCATTATCACTCATTAAGACAAGGACTTGCTGCCATTTATTGACCGTTTTAGCTTCATATTTAAAAATAAAAGTATATTTTTTAATAATTTCATATTTCAATATCCAAAGTTTTGTACTATATATTTTTTATTATTCTATATTGTTTTATTATTCTGATTGAATTTATTGATTAAATGTAAGAATCTGACGTAAGATATACAGGGACATGCCACCTCCAATTAGCGATTAAAATTTCATATCAATATAATTTTTTTAAATTATATCATATTTTAAAACACCATAGAGTCTTATAGTACTGATTGAATTTGATTAATCAAAAGAATTTGACATAGAAGATAAATTGCCCTTATAAAGGTAAAAATGCTCCTGAAAATCAGATATTACCCCTTAATAGAAATGTTAATTTCTGTCAGTTAAAAGTTAATTGTTCTGAACTAACCACTGTGCAGAATATAAAGAATATGAAACGCTTTGGGAGTCAACTGTCTACAACAGGCCTAAACCAGCACAAAAACACACTCAGCTAAGTACTATCTAATTATTGTTATCAACAAAATTCTCCAAAATATCAAGACAATTTTTTTGGTTAATATCACACACCTGTAAGTGTGATGTTGTGTTTTTGTTTGTGTATGATACCTTCATGTGAATATCCTCTTCAGCCAGGGTGAAGTTCTGGAGATCGTAGTCTTCTGGAGTGTCAGCGTACGTGTAGAGGCGAGTTGAGAAATCACAACTGGCCATCGGCACTCTCACGAAACGGTACTCTATACCTGTGACAGACAGGGATGTGCACCATTCAGAACTCAAGATTGCTGAACCTATTTTCTTTTCTGTTTCCAAATCTCTGTCCCGCTCACCATCTGGGGAGAAGTACTGTCTGAGCAGCTGGTCCTGAGCTCCGGAGGACAGGGACAGAATATTCATAGCTGCTGCATCTGTCATGGCTCCACCGAATCCTTTAATGCGCTGATACTTCTGACTGGGATTCAGAGTGATTCTGAGAGCTGAGATAAAAAGAGAGGGGTTCAGGTATGAAAGCATATAGGTAGCAATATTAATTTTGAAATGTAATATGTAAAATGGCAATGTATTTCTGTATTTAAATTTATATAATGTAAAATGTAAAATAATTCATTTTTATTTTGCACTAATCATTGCACATATGCATGGGAAAATAGAAATTGAAAAACATAAATACATTGCCATTTTGCATATTACATTTGAAAATGAATATTGCTACCCATATGACTCCATATTATGTTAATTATATAATTTAATTGTACATTTTAAATTAAACTTAATTTTCATTTTGCACTAAACATGGCACATATGTATGGAAAAATACACATTTACATACAGAAAAACATTGCCATTTTATATATTGCATTGCCATTTTGCATATTACATTTCAAAATTAATATTGCCACCCATATGCTTCCATATTGTGTGTTGAATTACTGAAATAAATGAACTTTTCCACGACATTCTAATTTATTGAGATGCACCTGTAATTTCATTTTAAATTTCATTTCATTTCGCACTAAACATTGAACATTTGTATGGGAAGATATACATTTAAATACAGAAATACATTGCCATTTTGCATATTACATTTGAAAATTAATATTGCTACCCATATGACTCCATATATTATTAAACTTTAATTTTGCACTAAACATTGCACATATGTATGGAAAAATATACATTTAAATACAGAAAAACATTGCCATTTTATATATTGCATTGCCATTTTGCATATTACATTTCAAAATGAATATTGCTACTCTTATGCTTCCATATTCAGGGATTTGACTGGATATTAAATATATATAATTACAGTGGGTACGGAAAGTATTCAGACCCCCTTAAATTTTTCACTCTTTGTTATATTGCAGCCATTTGCTAAAAATCATTTAAGTTAATTTTTTTCCTCATTAATGTACACACAGCACCCCATATTGACAGAAAAACACAGAATTGTTGACATTTTTGCAGATTTATTAAAAAAGAAAAACTGAAATATCACTACTTCTTTCTCTACTTTTCTTGACCACTTTCCACAAAAGGACTAATGACAAAATGTCAAATTATAAAATTTTGATACAATGCCTAAATAAAAATTACACATACTGTACATTAGTGGTCACACGTTTGGAATAATTAAGCTTTTTAATGTTTGTGAAAGAAGTCTCATGCTCCCGAAGGCTGCATCAAAAAAGTAAAAAACAGTAATATTTTGAAATAATATTACAATTTAAAATAACTGTTTTCTAATTTAATATATATTTAAATGTAATTTATTCATGTGATGGCAATGCTGAATTTTACTCCAGTCTTCAGTGTCACATGATCCTTCAGAAACATGATCCTTCAGAAATCATTCTAATATGCTGATTTGGCACTCAGTTGATATGTCATTGGTGCTTAATTATAAGCAATGCTTCTTATTATCCAATGTTGAAAACTGTTTTTGCTGCTAAATTTTTTTATTGAAACTGTGATCCTTTTCTCACAATCCTTTCATGTATAAAAAAAGCTAGGTGTTTAAAATATTTGATGAGCTCAATTTATGTGACTATATCAGCGTGTGAAGCCTAAATTAAATTGTTTATCATAAAGCTATGGTGTCTCTTCAGAAGACTTGGGTTAAACCGCTGCATTCATATGGATATGGACTTTTAAACTCTTTAAACAGTTCTTTTTGATGCTAAAAAGTTTGGTTGACTTTCAATGGATAGGAAAAAATATAGTAATTTGTGCTGCAAAAGATGAACATAAGTCTTATGGTTTTGCAGTGACATGACTCATGAGGGTGAGTAGGCTATATGATGACAGATTTTCATTTTGGGGTGAATAAACTAACCCTTTAAAGGGGTCATATGATGCGATTTCAAGTTTTCCTTTCTCTTTGGAGTGTTACAAGCTCTTGGTGCATAAAGAAGATCTGTAAAGTTGCAAAAACTAAAGTCTCAAATCCAAAGAGATATTCTTTATAAAAGTTAAGAGTCAACCCCGCCTACCTAAAACGGCTCGTTCTAACATGCCCCCACATATCTATGTCTAAACAACTCACTGGGATTCAAATCTGTATTATAATATTAAAGGAATAGTTTACCCAAAAATACAAATTTTCTGAAAATGTACTCAACCTCAGGGCATCCAAGATGTAGACGCATTTGTTTCTTCATTGCAGATTTGGAGAAATTTAGCATTACATCAGTGAAAAGCTGCATGTTTGTAAGAAACAAATCCCTCAAAAACTGTCGCTTATGGCTAAAATATCAGTCCAAAATGTATATTAATGCTTCATGGGCTTTTGTTAAAACTACAGATCAAACTTCCCCAGAAGGGTGTTGCCAAAGTTAAATAAATGCATTATGTAACACCCACGTTTTTTGGAAAAAGGGAACCCCACAGACCCCTTTTTTGTTTGTTTTCTCTAGTCATGTACCACTGATTTTCTCGTGGTCATACTGCATAGAAAACCAAGATTTATAAAAAAAATTTTTTTAAAACATCTTGCCAGTGGTGATTTATCCCTTTAAGGTCAGCTTCATGCATAAGTATATTTGAAAGCTACTGATAAATGTCTATATAAGACACTACAGTTTCTGTTTTTTTTAGACGTACAGGTAGGGGTGTGTGATATATATCATCTGCGATAATATCTTAATTGTTGTTTTAATGATGTGCAATTTGACATTATCGAGTATTTTGCAAAAACCATTCAAAACACCCCTACAGAGTGCACGCACACATTACGTGAAGTATAGACTAGTGCGCGTGCGAATTTAAGAGTGCGTTCTGTCACTGCATGATTCAATGAAAATGCATTTAGGATTAGGGATGTAACAATTACCGGTTTGACGATAAATCATGATGAAATACCCCACGGTTAGTATTACCATTTCATATTTTAATTATCACTATAACCGTATTCGATTACCGTGATCAACTGAGGATAAATAAATACTGTACTGCACAGGGCTCCAGAGTGCGACCAAATGGCCGCATTTTGCGATCATTTTTTTCTGCCGGTGCGACTACATTTTGTGTGCGGTCGCACTGGCGTGACCACCGCATTGTTTAACTCATAAGCACTGCATTTCTGTTGCATATGAGAAACATCAAACTGCAAACGAAACTGAAAGCATAACGAAACCACGCAACTCGTTTGAGCTGCGCAGCACTTCGAGTGTATCAGACAATTATCTTTTCTTTTTAAACGTGACACCAAGATTGCGAATTTCGAAAGTGAAAGCACCCGCAGCCCGGCTTATAACATAGCAAAAGAGGAACTCTAGGGTTGAATGTTAACCACTTTCGTTTTCATATAACTATAAACTATGATAAAAGCTCATCAGCATGCAGTGTCAGAGAGTGGATTTACAGAGAGTTACATTTACATTCAGTCTGTGTGCAGTTTCTGTCTGGGCCAAAAAATGCTGTAAATTTTGACCGGTTGATGAAAAATAAGCTTATGTGGATTCTACACATTTAAACAATAAGGTATCTAGTATTATTTATGGAGCAGATAAAATACATATAATCATTTATTAATCAATTATCATTTTGACTTGACCCTTTTCTTTATTTAAAAGCTGAAATGTGAGGTTCACAATTTATGAAACTTTTTCAAAGCTTTATTTGAACATTTACATGAGATATTTGAACATGTTATTAGATAAACTGTTGTCAGTCATGTTGTCATTTAAAATCCAGACATCATTGTTTAAGTGAATGTTTAAATCCAGAGAAATAAGCTATTTTAACTAGTGACACGGACCGTGTCTATAGTGTCACTGTGACGCCTGCCAATGATGTCATAACCCCTCGATTTCCGGTTTTGTTTTGTAGAAAACATGGAAGCACCAAAGACGCTTTAATATGTAGTGCGTTTTAATAGACCGGTGACGACCTCACAGAGTAGCATAATAACAGAACTTTCAAATGTATCTAGTATGATAAAACAGCTCTGCTTTTTTTCCCCCCCCACATACGCACGACCGGAAGGAGCGGAAGCAGTCGACTGTGGCATAATAAAAGCTCCGCTGCTTTCGAGCCGTGTGTCACGCTCGTTCAGCGGCCTCGTTTCACTTCGATGGCTTTCAGCCTCACCCTGCTTCATTCTACTGTCCCGTCGGATTGCATCGGCTGTGGGGATGAAGACGACAACTCCCATGATTCCACACTCAGTCACGGCGTCATCAAACTACGCCTTTGCCTCTTTGTTTATTTTGAATACGCGCCCTCTAGCGGTGAAAACTTACATATTGTGCCTTTAATATATCAAAACATTGTTTATGCATTTGTAATTGCAGGTTAAATGCATTCATGTTCTGCACTAAACAGTAATGTGTAAATACATCTAAATGCCACTTCAGATGCAGCTTCTGTGTTTTCTCTGCATTGCAAAGATGAATTTTATTGATACTGATTTAATTTGCTTGGTAACAGCCCAAATGTCTTAATATTCTAATTCACTGATTCAATGTAAGAATTTGACTCAAAAGATAATGCACACTTCTAGAAAAAAGGCTTTATAAAAGGTAAAAATGCCAATAAAAGGTAAAAATCACTTTAAACTTATTGGAAAAGAATAATTTCTATCAGAGTGAACTGACCACCACAGAATATGAAGAAAATAAAAACCTTTAGGAGTCAGCTGTCCACGGTAGTGCTTAAGATACCAGCACAATAACACACTCAACAAAATAATTATCATCTAATTATCGTTATCGATAAAATCAAGAAAATATTGAGATATTATTTTTTGTCAATATCGCACACCCCTACGTACAGGATCCTGCTCTGAAGTTCTGAAGACTGACAGCGGATTTGGTTCAGTTGATTCTGTTTCCACAGCAACTGCCTCCAGCTGCTGGCCACTGCTTTGGATGTGGAGATGCCTGAACTTCTGTGTTACCTGATAATGACAATGATTTTGAGTGATATATCCTGTTAAATGTTCTTAACTTAAATATACTTTAAGAATAATAAATAAAATATAAAACCATAAATGACAGTTGAATGACACTTACTGTTGGGCACAGTCGCGAGGACAGTTTGTGCAGATTCATGTTCTGAAACAAAAGCAAAGCAATTTGTACATTTGGCCAGAGGTTCTCTTAAAGGGGTCATATGGTGTGATTTCAATTTCTCCTTTCTCTTTGGAGTGTTACAAGCTCTTGGTGCATAAAGAAGATCTGTAAAGTTGCAAAGACTAAAGTCTCAAATCCAAAGAGATATTCTTTATAAAAGTTAAGAGTCAGCCACACCTACCCAAAATGGCTCGTTCTAATACACCCCCACATATCTACCTCACTATGTGGGAAGATTTGCATAACGCCGCCCAAATGTTCACACAAAGAGAGAAGGCGTAACTTTTATTCTCGCTGTAGTATTGTTGCCATGTCCTGAAGACGCTGTTTGCTTCGTTGTGAAAGCGAAACTACTTTGTTTGGCCTTCCAAAAGAGGATGATATCTGCTTCGTCATGCCTAGAGCTGATCTGTGCTGGTCGCTGAGGGAATACATCAACTTCGCGCTGTGGATCGCCGGATCGGCTTTCACCATGGACGAAGCCTGGGGTCGTCACATGTGCTTGCCGCTCCTTTGTCGGATCCACCGCCTCTGCTCACTCTAGCCCGGCCTCAGCGCACGCTAAGCCAGGGGCTTCCCCTCACGCTAGGCTGCTGTGTTTTTCGTTGTGAAGGCGAAACTACTTTGTTTGATCTTCCAAAAGAGGACACGACTACAAATCAGTGGTTAAGTTGCATTTACAACACTGTTCCAGAACAGTTTAACCCAAATATCCAGATGTGTGCAGCACATTTTATGAAG
>NW_015505401.1:27458-66366 GCF_001515645.1 Sinocyclocheilus grahami | reverse complement strand
CGCAAAGACTTTCACCATTGGCTCTGGCTCCAGCCAATTGTTATTGACTTACATTTCAAAATAAAACTTTATAAATTAAACATTGTTTCTAGTTCATCTAAAATAAAATATGCTATATAAATAAATATTCTACGCGAATTACCCACAAGCTCTCCCACGAGCCATCCCAGCGCAGCGCAGGGGAAAGATTTTACTCTATCGCTTTGTTCTAAGCAATGGGGGTGTCCCGGGGCTCGAAATTCGCAGGGTAGGAGGGGGTAGTGACTCTGGGTGCAACTAAAAAGGTGCCATTGTCCGGTGAGGTCCGGTTGGGGAGTTACGGAACGATCTCATATATGGCATAATCTTATTAACTGTTTATCTCCTGAACTGCATCTTTCTTTACCACGCTATTCAGCGCCAATCCCGCTGTGCAGTCAATTTCACTGGTTAAGGTTAGGGTCAGGTGTGGGGTAGGTTTAGGGGTTAGCATTTTTGTAGCATAGTGTAGGAAATCAACACTTTAATTGACACAACCAATAAAATCTTTAGAATCAGCTGTGGGGCGGAGTTTGCACTGAAGTGGATTGGGGGGAAAAATTGCGCATGCGTGTCATGTGCCTGTCTGTCAACGGGAGGAAGCCACGCCCTATTTTGGAGCTCCCACCCCGTTTTGGAGTTCCCGCCCCCATTTGGAGATCTCCAGGCTGCAGTTATACCCTTCTCATGAGCTTTGTAAAAATCGATGGGTTTCAGAAAGGCGGGGCATAGAGGAGAAACAATAATGTACAGTATGTGGAAAATAATGTTTTTTGTTTTTTTACTTTAAACCGCATTTCATTACACCAAATACACAAAATAATGTTCTTTTTAGCAACATCATATGACCCCTTTAATGTAGTCAGTTTGACTCTATGCTCATATTAAAACTGTTAAACAAATAGCTGGTTATGCAAGTGTCTATCTATGGAGAGTGATATATTTCCTAAATGAAAGGAAATGTCTTTTTTATAATGTTAATCTCAGAGAGTGTCTGGGATCATGATGTCTGTCACCTTGCGAGAGATATGCTGGCTGAAAGCATGAAAGTGCATGCGGATATAACATGATGCACAAAAAACGCCATAAGACAATAACTCACCTCTAGAAAGAAAGTCGACAAATGCGAAGAAACCAACTTGTCAATCGAGAGTTACTTGTAACGCGATAACCAGGGATTGCTGGTTGATGTGAACGGTCGGACAGTCACGAGCCACGGCCGATGGAGGTCGCCATCATTGTTTCATAAGACGTCGGAAGGTACGTCATCACGTAAATGACGGAGACGTATGACCAAGTGGTCAAGGTTTGGCTGGTAAGCGTCAGATATGAATTATGTGAATTAAATTAATACAGTATACGTAATATCTGTAATTACCATGATCTGTTAGCCTCTGCTGGTTGATAGCAGAGGCTTCATCTTTCTCCATTGACGACCGTTCAAAAGTAACGTTAGCTGTGTATTCTGAGTTTGTGCTAAGTGTGACAAAACTTTGTAAGTGCCTTTGTAAGCTTCGATGTTTTTCTCTTTATTGTTGTACCTAAGTTAGACCCATTTTAAATTAAATTAAATTACATAAAACGTATTACATATTTAAAACTACGATAATTTATCAACACAGATATAAAGAAACAATTTCCAGCTTTGCCCTTTAAGTTGTTCGAAACGGAAATAGAAAGCCTTTATTGTGATTGTATACAACAAAATTTGGAAAGATGCTCCTGTTGGTGTCAAAGATACAAACATATAGCAATTTACAAAATAAAAAAAATAAACAATTAAGGATAAAAAGTAAAAAAATTAAATAAAAAATAGTTGGAGTGCAAATGCTCCCCTGTGGTGCATTTCAATATTGCACTATTGACTGACAACAGTGTATAAAATAAAGAAATAATTAGGTAAATATCACTTGTTTTTATATTTTCATTCTGCAGAATTTACAATGAAGTTGTATTTTTGTCCATTTGTGCTTTAGTGTTGCAGTTTAGTGAGCCTTTCTTTAGTTAGGCTTATAGTTATAGTAGGTGGCGTCAATTGGCTGTTTTTTGTGCATTTTGAATGAGTCATTGCTTCATTAATTCAACTGATTCATCCAGACACACTGATTTATTCAGAAGGGAAAAATTATGTGTTGCGAGACCTGCAAAGTGACTTTAGGAGTATTTTCAGAGCAAAGATGGCAGTCTCCAAATACAGCAGGTAAACAACTTCCACTGAAAATGTATCCACAAGAGTTTGTTGAAATTTGAATTTGAATTGAATTTTTTGTTCAGGAATCAATGAACCTCAACCAAAGAAATCAACCTATCATCACTTTTACTCAAATGAAGTCGACGTTTGAAACAAAGTATATTACTGATCTGTTTTGTTGTTAATAGGAAAATGTAATATTTGTCAGAACAAGTGTAACTCGAAACCCCATTTCCTCTAATTTCCAGCTCATTTCCTAATTTGCTCATGTATTTTGAATACATAAACTTTTCAAAAAGAAAAAAAAATCTGTCATTTTTAACATGTTTGTGATTCCATTTAATTTAATTTTTATGCTGTTACCTTATTTGTGTTTATTTGTTAAATGTCAATGAGAACTTTGTTTTGTATTTTTGGAACTCAATAAAATATAGGACTGAGATGAATGGGAATGCTATCCAAGTATTGTAGACTCCCAAAGAGAGAAATGATAAATATAATTCACAACATGGCTGTAATCTAAATATAGCACCCTCTGTAAATCATCATGAAGTCTTTCCTCTGAAACATGAAATGCTTCCTACTTTGAGTTTCAGCTGAGACTCACCCAAATCTGGCTAATAATTAGGAATTTGTTGATATGTAAAGTATAAATTGAACCTGCTATTGAGCTATGCTCTAGATTGAAAATCTATTTCAAATTTGGTAGATAATTGTTGTGTATTATGAATTTAATTCCTACCTCTTAGTCTAACATGTACATTACATAACTTGCATATATTTAAGATTATTTTACAGCGTGTCAGTATATAGCCTAGATATGAACTGTAATGTTTGCACCATCACCTATGGGTCACTCGTAGTAAACGCGCAGTTATGCCGTTTAATAGGCTATTATGTTCCATGTTGTAATACAACGTAATGCAAGTAGCCTAAAGGAAAACAAAAAATAAGTGTTGTCAATAGATCGCATCAGTAATTTAAGAACCAAACGTCTAGGCGAGATTCCCAGATAGTTATGATTTGCGTGCATAATATTAAATAAAATGTCAATTATTGATAAATGACCAAATATTAACACCTCGTTAAATAATAACGTAGGCTATTATCTTTAAACCGAACGACGCAGGTTGGCCCACAATTCAATTACATCATTGCTCATCATTTCAAAGTCGGCCATCTCGGGTTAGATTCAATATCTATATTCAATATCTAAAATGTAGCTCAAGTTGCAGGCATCAGCTCAGTAACCGAACATACACAGCATGGTCATTCCTCTCCTCCGTCTCCCCTCATCAGTGAACTTGGGTTGTGGCTATTGGGTACACAATGTACGACCATGCTTTTGATGTAAAACAACTGCGCAAGAGACAGATAGAAACAGGGGGGCGAAGAGAAGAAGAAGGGGGGACGTGAGTATCGTGTGGTGTTGCACAATGTTCATCTTCATGGGTCCTTCGCTTCGCGCAATGGACACGCAACATCCCTCCATTTATCGTTTCAGCTCGTTGCGCACACTTGTAAATTAACTGCTCCTTTTCTTGCGATACGTCCTCTCTTTGCAGCTCGGGTAAGTCATTTTTCATTTCGTGAAGCAGTTTGGAAATGCTTGTTGTTGTTTTCTCAGATCTCCGACGAGTTTTAGAGCTCATTTTCGGAGTGTAGTAGGCTACTCCCGTTGCTTAATAAAAATGTAATTTGAAACGGGACATTCATCTGTTGGGCCCTAGCGCATGAATACGCAACGACACTTTTTATCGTAAACATAAGCGCGTGCGGTATCGCTTATACTATGTGAGCTATTCAAATAATACTACAAGTAAACATCTCAAAATAGGCGATAATAGATTGGAAACCTGGGTCGCGGTTTCCCTATTCTATTTTTGACACTTTCCCCGACAACTTTATATCGATTCTGCCTTCGCGCTGTAGATAACAGATCGGATCGTATTGACTTTTCACTGGAAACACTTTCTTCAAATTCTATTCTATCTATAGCGAGGGGAACTGTAACTTATTACATGTCCCATCAATCAAGTCGTATTCACTCTGCATTGGCATGCTGTGCTTGTCTGCTCGAGCCAACTAAAGTATTATGGTCATGGACTCCTAATTATTCGCCCATATCTCTGTCATATTTTCATATAATGCTCTCGTTTTCTGCTATTTTTGGAGCACCCGGCTATATCTAGGTCATAGAGGAGCCTGTAGAATTGAAACAGCTTTATCCCTTTTGTATTTTCACATTTGTCAGATGGATTTGCGGGCAAATCACTGTCAATTCTCTTAGTTTGCCCAGAGAAGCCTTAAATCTTGTGAGGGAGAAAAGCTTTGATGAATGAAGGGCAGTGCTCAGTGATGTCATCTTGTTTTGCTACTTTAATGCACTTCAGACTACTGTAGCCTATGCTACTTTCACATTGCACCGATTAACAATATTTGACTGAATCTGCTTGACAAGTGAAACAGAGGAAGAGCTTAACAGGTCTGCTTAACTGACAAAAGCTGGTGTTAACCTGCGTATTGTTGTCTCGACATACATAAGAGGACAGAAGACCCCGTTGGGTTGAACAGTATAAGATAACCGTTTGTAATGAGATAACATACACAGACTGAAACATAGTGAAACCTAATAACTTTCTGGAGACTCATTGCACTTGACGCTGAAGGGTTGGATTGAGCATACATTGGGTAAAGATCAATTAAACTGACACTGTGAAGAAAATTTGGGGAAAGGAAAATGCTAATTATTTCTCGATGATGGGAACAGTGATTTTCGTTTAGTAGATTTTCGCGTGTATCAGCAAAACCAAAACAGATTTTTAAGGAAGAGCATATGGTTTTGATTTACAGGGAAACAGTGAATTATTTAACCACTTAGTGTGGTCTGCTTTGAAAATGCTTTAGAGATATATTTTAAAAGAGAGAGCTAATTATATACCGAAAGGAAAAATTATGAACAAAAGTAAATGAAATGGAAGGACAGGAAAAAGGCAGAGAATGGTGGGATAAAAACCTGCAGATGGAGGGAACATTGAAGCAGTATACAAGAAAATGAATAATTATGGTAAAGGTTGAAAAGTAGGCTTATGTCCCAGAGAGAGAAAGACCCTCAAACGTCCTTCTCACTTTGCATCTGAACTGTGCTACTAATAGCCACAGAGCTCCCTCTTCACACACACACATCATTGTACTTTGCTCTCTCTCCTCTCCTCGGGCCATTTTTCTTTTCAAGCGTTCCATTGGGATTGTTTTCTTAGCACCAAATCCTAAAGGAGGAGCTGAGAAGATTGCGCTCAGCAAGTGAAACGCTGCTGGATTTTATCTTCTTTATAAGAATTAGCAAAGACTGAAAGAGCCTGCAGTGGGTGTTACTTTTACTAGCTAGAAACGCTTGCTAAAGCACTTCACAAAATGATTCAAGATGGGAGATCAGGGTGGGGAACTTTACCTTGGTTAGGCGAGATTGTACAAGTGGATAGAAAGTTTGATATTGGAAGTGCTTTGACAGAGTCCAGTCAACAACCCTCAGATGGCTCGGGCTACCGATGCTGTGCTTTATTAGCGTGTTCCTCCCTGCAGCCTGGAGGTCAGCCGCTGGATTTTATGGGTCCCCTGTGCAAGTTAACGCACTGAGGTCATCATGAGGAATCTTCCATAGAATGACCTCACTCTGTGTGGGAAAGCACCTGCCTTTCAGACAACTCAAAACAGAGTTTCGGCCAGCTTTTCGCAGTTGCTGGGGATTTTTATGTGGGTATGTCCCAAGGGAACTGGTCTATAGGCGATTAAGATGTATCATGCTCTTCATGTACCGTATCATGTAGGTTAAAATATTTGTATTGTAGATTCTTTTTTTTTTTTAATCTATTTTTACATCCCTTCATTTTATCACATGCTTTCACTGTTTGTTTTTTTTTGCTCACTCAGATCTTATGTTCTCTTTATTACTGTCATTCTCACTTATCTTTTTGTACACTGAAAAATATGTAGTTGGAAGTCCTTCGTCTGCACCGAACCTTCATTTTGTCAGTTCTTATGACCAGCAAACAGTTACTGGAAAGACTAAAGCTAAATATATTCCTCCCATTTGTTTTATTTTTGCTCAAATGTCATGTCCCATGAGATTCTTCTAAAATCCTTGGATCATAGTACCATGTAGTGGTTACACAAAAAGAATAATAAATAAAATAAAACAATAAAATAAAAACCTTATTTACCATGACTCTTAGTGGCGTGTTATTTTAAAATGTTTGTCAAATTAAGTTCAAGCCTGTCAGAGCCATCATCTAATGAAGCCTGTCAGATTTCCTCAAATTTATAGCTACTCCAGACTGCCTTTGATTTAAAGGGTTAGTTCACCCAAAAATGAAAATTAGCCCATGAATTACTCACCCTCAAGCCATCCTAGGCATATAGGACTTCCTTCTTTCAGATGAATCCAATCAGAGTTATATTAAATGGGTCATATGTAGGGATGTAACGATTAACTGCGAGCCGGTTGAAAATCGATTCAAATATGTGACGATTCAAATCAGGTTGAGATGCTAAACAAATCGCGATTCATTTAGGGGTAGGAGTTTATATGAATGCATGTCTGAGGGGAACTTACTGTCTTTAGAAAAGTTTAGATGGTATTTTTTCTTTTCATCTTGCCTCTGTATAACGCATATTAAAGTTCATATGTGCAGCGCTGCTTTGTTTACAGCTGAAACCAGGAAACGCTTTAATCGCCACCTGCTGTCAGAGAGTGAATCTGCGTCTCATTCAGCTTTGCTGTTTCATGCATATATTTTTATTTATAGTTTCACAAAACTAAAGTCAAACCATTCTGTTTTTGCTTCAAATTAATCATCAGTGGCAAATTATTTAAATATAAAAAACGTACTTACAGGCTGTGAGTCAGAAGCGCCAGACTGTCCTTGCAAAGTTGGAACTGCCCAACTTTATAGAAACAGCCTTTGTGCCACAGACACATCGTAGGGTACTGGTTCAGGAAACAGTCCTCATCCTCCATAAAATGCGCTGGACACATCTGAATATTTGGGTTGAACTGTTCTGGAACAGTGTTGTAAATATAACTTAACAACTGATTTCTAGTTGTGTCCTCATTTGGAAGGCCAAACAAAGTAGTTTCGCTTTCACAACGAAACACACAGTGACTCCACAACATAGCAGCAGCAGCAACAGCAAGAATTAAAGTTACGCCTTTTTTTTTGCGTGAACATTTAGACGCTGTTATGCAAATCTTCCAACATCGTGACATAGACATGTGGGGGAGTGTTAGAATGAGCCGTTTTAGGTAGGAGTGGTTGACTCTTAACTTTTATAAAGAATATCTCTTTGGATTTGAGACTTTAGTTTTTGCAACTTTACAGATCTTCTTTATGCACCAAGAGCTTGTAACACTCCAAAGAGAAAGGAGAAATTGAAATCGCATCATATGATCTTCCAAGCTGTTAAATGGCAGTCATCAGGTGTTGCAATTCATCAGTCCAAAAGAAGTTAAATAAAGCGCATCCATCCATAAAAGAAAGTACCTCACACCGCTCCGGGGAGTGAACAAAGGCCTCCTGTAGCGAATCGATGCGTTTTTGTAAGAAAAATAACCATATTTAAAACGTAATAATCAATTTAATCTAGCTTGCGCTCACTGTTGTGCATGGAAGCAGCTCTGGCCGGATGACGTAGGACGTCGGTGTTGCGCATGCGCCACTCAGAAGTGACGAACGCAAAAGTGCAGGGGAGAGAACAAAACAAAACAACGGTCACAAATTAGAAGTAAAAAACAAAGATTTGTAAAGAAGAATGTTGGAGGATTTCGATACAAGCCAAGAGGAGACTGGTTTTCCTTTGCTAAAGTAAGGAAACTTTGCTTCCTTTGCTCCTGTAAACAAATGAGAATCACAGGCGCATGCGCAACTCCGACATCTTACGTCATCCTCCCGGAGCTGCTTCCGTGTACAACTGTTGGCGCAAGCTAGATTAAAGTGATTATTACGTTTTGAATATGGATATTTTTCTTACAAAAATGCATCGATTTGCTACAGGAGGCCTTTGTTCACCCCCTGGAGCGGTGTGAGGCACTTTTTTATTATGGATGGATGTGTTTTATTTCACTTCTTTTGGACTGATGAACTACAACACCCGCTGACTGCCATTAAACAGCTTGAAAGATCAAAATCAATTTTTAATATAACTCCTATTCGATTAATCTGACAGATGGAAGTCATATACGCCTAGGATGGCTTAAGGGTAAGTAAATAATCGGCTAATGCTCATTTTTGGGTGAACTATCCCTTTAATTTTACCGGATGTCCTTGAGTGACCTGAATGACTGAATATCTTCAAACATTTCCTGATGAATTCTGGTCAGCACATGTCCTCTCTTCCAACAGGCTCCATCAAAGCATTTGAGGAAGACTGACTCAAAGTCATTATTAACATCAGATGGACAATCGTATGCAGTTCAACCACAGACAGATAGCAAAGTACCACTTTCAGATAGAATAACGTCCTCTACCTTGCTGAAGCAGACATATTCACCTCCAGCTGCCCCTTCTCCACCTTCCTTATTACAACAGAACTCCAGTCCACAAGACAGCACCCAAGTTTTAAATGCTCAAAAAAAAAAGGGTGAAGATCTCCCAACTGGAGAATCAATGACCTCCTCCCTCAGTTCACGTGGTTCAAATGATATGAATGCTCAGACATCTCAGCAGTACTCTTCCAATATTGAAAATGACAGTGAAAGCACATCACTTCCAATATCATGTAGTGAGAATTTAGTAAAGCAAGCTCCCTGCCCTCCAAAAAAAACTAGAATCAGAGAAAGTAATGTTTTCAAGGTTTTAAATGCAAAAGAGAAAGAAGATGGAGATTCTGCATGTTCCAAAAACATGAGTAACGCCATAACTAACAGTATGAGTAAGGAAAAGGGTTTATTGCATCAGCAAAGTCCCTCTATCAAGACAACATTACTCCTTACTGCTTCAGATAAATCTGCCGAATCAGCAACTCCTGAGAACAGCACTTGTACGCCAGAGTTACTGGACAGCAGAGGAAGGAATAAGAAGTATACTGAAAGTGAAGTTATAGATGACACCAGAAAGACGACTGTGGAACCTGCTCAAGCTGTTGCTGTCCAGCCAAAAGATGGCAGCAGGGTGGGGCATATCATTGACAAGAATAAGAAAAGATCTAAGCATAGTGCAAACCAGGACGAAGATGTGCTGTGCTCCTCTCAACCCCCTGGGTGTGCAGATTCTCAGTTTAACAGTTCCGTTCCAAGTGATGAGCCACCTTCACATCCCAAACAAAACATTGTGTCACAGAAGAAACAAAAAGCTGTTCAGATGACTAAGATGGAAAATCCGGGCGAGAAGATGGAGCTGTTGAATACTGCTAATGTTAGTTCCACAGCCTGTAAAAAGATTCCACAAAAATCAAACCTTAAAAAAATTCCTTCCATTAAGTCATCAAAGGCATTGTCAACACAGCAGGGTAAATCAAGACAAGTTGGACAACCTTCTAAATCTAAACAACTGCAAAATTCATCACCTAGATCAGAAACCTTTTCCTTTGAGCCCCCTCCTAAGAAAAGGGGTCGTCCAAAAATGGCCAGGTTGGAAGAGAATCCTCAGGAAAGTAAGTCTCAGAAGTCCTCTTCTAAATTCCCCATACTTGAATATGCAAATGTCCCTGATCCAGAGAATGGCCTGAAACTCCCAAAGCCAGCTCCCAAAACAATAGGTCAACCCAAATGTAACACCTCTGTCCAGAAAAAGAGATCTAAATCACTAGACTCAGCATCAGGGAAGAGGGGAGCTGTAGGAAAACTCAAACCCTCCTTGTCTAAAGCTAGAGATGCTCAGATCAGCCGCAAACGAAACAGGTTGATAATGAAGACAGTAATCACAAATATCAATAGGATGAGGGTGAAGAAGAAGGATAAGGTACTCACACAGTTCCTTTCAGGGCAAAGCCAAAGTAACAAATCAGATTTTGCTCAGAAAGACAATGAAGGTGATGCTGATTGTTCAGTTTCAGATGGAACACACTCTTTAACCTCACTTGTTACCTCTTTTGGGGGAAAACTTGGTCCACAAATTAATATCAGCAAACGTGGGACTATCTACATAGGAAAAAGGAGAGGTCGTAAACCTAAAGCTCAAAGAAAAACTTCTGATCAAGACTCTGAACAAGTTCTGGGTCAAAAGTCTCAGCAAGTCTTGACAGAGTCTTCTAATCAGTTGAACTCTTGGTCCACCTCTGGTGAACATAGTCATTCATTTGATGGCCAGTCTCCTTTGTGCAGCTCTCCCTATTCATTTAAACATATTGAGTCCCCTTCGCCCACTCTTAGTTCTTTCCGAAGAAAGCTTCATCTTGGCAACCGTGAATATGATCAACATTCTGCTCCAAATGTAACCAGTTCCCAAAAGGTTAAAGCAATGCACGAAGAGAAATCGAAACCTCCTTCCTCCTCGCAATCTGCACCACGCCCTTCAGCCACATCCCAGTTAGGCTCGGTAAGGATTCAAGACCGCAGAACTACACACCTTGGACGATCAGTATTGATGGAGAAAGAAAGACTCAAATACAAGTGCCATAGAAAAGGTCATAATTGCTTCAGCCATGATAAGATTAGGGGACATAAACACAAATGTAAGAAGAAGTATCTTCAACTCAGGGCTAAAAGGCAAGACCCAGCCTTCCTGGCAGAAATTGAGGAGTTAGTGGTCAGATTTAGTGAGATTCGTATTGTGCATCATATCTCATCACGAGGGTGTGGGGATGAAGCAAAATCTGGAAGGAAGAGTGGGAAAGGGAAAGCTCATCCTCACGTTCTTCAGTGTCTACCACAAAACCTTCATCATCCAACCATGTTTCAAATCAACTTCAGTGGTTACTACTCCCCTCAGTCAGAATATTCTCGTGACTCTCTGCATTATGTCGGAATGGCAGATTTTAAGAGGAACAATGGGTGTCCCTCTCAACCAGGTGAACATATTGTCACACATTGCCCGGTAGTGCACAAACTTGGCTTTCCACTGTCAGGAGGCAGTTGTTACCATCCACCATACAAAATGCCACTCTCTAACAATTCATTTGGTTTTGGACTTTATAGGGGATACCCTCCATCTGCAACTATATACCCTTCGTCGCCCTTTATACCCTCTTATGTGCACCCCTACTCCAAAAATCCCATTTTAAGCCCATCAAAGTTCCATAAAAAGAAGCACAAGTTTCTGAGACGTGACTCTCTACTATGTGGCGGGAAGCCACAGGGGACGTACGCTAATGTAACATCTCATTCCCCTAGTGACTGGTTCAGTAGAAATAGCTGGCAAAGAGAAGACAACAGAGAGCAGGCAAGAGATAAAAGGTTTGTGGATGATAGGCTTAGAGAAAGAGAAGGAATAGAGGGTTTACTAGGGCAAAGTAAGCTCAGAAAAGACCATTTCAGAAGGGGTACACCCTCAAATCCCCCCTGCTGTTCCTCAACACCCTCAAAACAAGCAGACAAACACAAATCTTCACCACTTTCTTATATAGGACCTTCACATCTGAGACCGGTATCAAAAGTTAGGTGGGCAGAGCATCAGCAGCCATGGAGGTGGAGAGAGAGCACTCAGGTAGAGCCTGGGAACAGGGTTTTAAACCAAGGAGCTGGGTCGAGGTACCAGGAGGATGATGATGAAGGTGATGAAGACCTACCATCACCTCCCCTAGCAGACAGAGCCATCCACCATCATTCTTTCCTGAGGAACCCCAATCTTGCTAGTAGCGCGTACAGTGGAATGACAGCTCAAAGGAGGATTGGTGAAGTTCAGTCTGCTTCAAGGAACTTAATGAGACCTGGAAGCTCATTGATGAACGATTGCTCAGCTGGAGGTATAAGAACATCAGGTGAGATGGCATGAGATTATATTTTGTTTGCATGTAACAAACAACTGCCACTGCTCAGGTGACATTCTACAGAAGATATTATATGTAAAGGGTACAATCTAAAAGTAATTTTCAATGTTTGGCATTGAAAGGTTAATTTAACATTCAGTATCCTTTTGTTCCTATTAACTAGGTGAGAAAATGCTTGTACAAATAATTACAGACTTTGAACAGTGAAACAAGACTGTTTTATGACAGGATTGAGAGTCTATGGTCTTATTGATCTCCCACTGTTTTACTAGTTGGGTACCAAAATGGAGCTTGATTTTGCTCTGCGTGTTGTTGGCTACACAGATTTTCCTTGGCAGGGAATGTGTTTAGAAGTCCACTGAGAGGTATATGGTCTCTCTTGTGTGTAAATATTGTTACGCATTAGCTGTACGCATTATGTGGTATTCTGGCATCAATGTTGCTATCATTATGTTCTTGTTTTGTCTTATGTACTCTTAGATAGTTTTAGATGGAGTGATGTGTGAGGGAACTGCACAACCTGTGTATGTATTTAATGTCTCTATGTATGTTATCGCATACTATCATGTAACTGTGGCTCACAGTAGCACCAGTGGAGAATGTGATTTATAGCCAAGTTGAATAGAATTTTATATTTGTTTATACCACAGATATTTGTATTTTGGCTCTTTGACATGAAACCAAGTGTGAATCAATGCTTAAGTCTTTTTCTCTGGAAACACACACCTTTAGAATCAAAACAAATGCATATTTGGCTAATTAGCATTGCTGAAAACATATGGTAAGAAATAAACACCAGCATGCAAGAACTTCTCACAGCAGGAAGACAGGGACATTTGGTGTTGCGTAGTGTGTGGTGTCTGCTTGCCTTTGTGCATGCAGCTTTTACTGTTTATTAAGTATACCTGCCCATCAGGGGCTCTTTCTCAGAGGAAGAGGCCGACACAAAAAAATTGTTAGAGAAAGTAGCGTTCATTTATCTAAAGCAACATTTTCCAACAGCCTTCAGAGTGCAACAGTCCTTGTTCACATCATTGAGGTGTTGTGACTGTGCAAAATACAGGCAAAATGTCCCATGAGGAAGCGATGCCTTCATGTCACTGTGATTGACTGATAACCTTGTGAATTGGATGATTCCTGCGGTGTGTGTGTGTGTGTGAGGCATACTAATATTTAAAAAAAATTTAACTATAAAGCATTGCTTCCAGCCAACTGTCATGTGAAACTCGTGTGAGAAGTGACGATTTACTTTACAATGTGTTGACATATACTGTGAACTCATAAATCGGTCTAATTCTATGAGAATAGGAAAGTCCATACCATAGCTATAATGTTAATGAGACAGAAGAATTATATTGTTAGAATCACTTTGAAAGATGATGAACGATAAAAACGTTGACAGCCACTCTGAATGCACCCAACTGTAAAGAGCGCTAGCATTTAAAGTGAATGATTCTTAAGGAATAAAAAATAAACAGTGTTAACATTGGTTGGCGTAGATGCAAATATAGTTATCATCATAGTTATCTTTATAGTGTGCATGGGCCTTTAGTCACTCACCATCTATAATTCAGTTTGACCAGGCACATATTACTTTTTTTTCCTGCACAGGAACTCCTTTCTATGTAAATGGCTCTCATAGATGTTACGTGCAAACTTCTGCCGGCTTTGAAGAGCCGAATCAGTGATGCTGTACAGTCCCTGTAAAATTTGCCAGATTGTAGTGTGCTGCACTCAGAACTTAGCACTCAAAACCAAGCCGAAATCCTAGGGAATTGCATCATGGAAGTTAAGTTCAGAACAGCTTTTTTGGTCATTTGGGTATTACCTGATTTGCATAATTCCTTTGGTGAAACTGGTTCTAAAACAACACAGACATTGTGTGCAAATTAAAGTCGCCATCAGTGGGTGCAGCTCATCCTTTTCTCCCAGGTGATTGCTCACATCTTTACCTTTCTGTTTCAGAGAGCTTCCAGCCTGGTGGTTCACTCTTCTCTGAGCACTTCTCTGCCAGTCCCTCTCTTAATGAACGTCAAGAGAGAGGAGGAAGAGAGAAAAGACCCAACACCAGCAAAACACACTTTCAGAGCAACGATATCAGGCTTTTTTCCTCGTGTACCACCTCCAAAATCAGCCTTTCTCATTTAAATTATTCAAAAAATACGACGCCGAACAAACGTAAACTGAAACATGTCAAAAAGCCTCTCAAGAAAAAGACTCCCAGAGGTCAAGAGGTCACAGGAAGTGAGGTGAAGAGAAGAGGACGAGGTCGACCAAGAAAAAACCCTGCACCGTGCTTCTCTCCACCTTTACCTGCTACACCTTTACATCATGAAGCCACAGAGTCTCCTGCGAACCGTAAAAAAGGGGAAAGAGATGACTACACAGTACTCAATGCAATTGAGTCCATGGCTCAACATGAGAAAAAGAAAAGAAGGAAAGAAAGAGATAAAACGAGGAGCGGTGGAGCGCAGGTAGATGAAGTAGAAGACACAGGTCTGAGCCAAGAGCCCTCACAGTCACACATCAACACATCCTCACCTTCCCAGGCTCCATCAGTGTCTGTAAACAGCCAATCAGAGAAGAGGTCTGAAAAGAAATATGAGTGGGCGGGGCTTTACTCTGATGTGTATAAAAGCGAGAAGTGAGTGAGCTCTTATATATTTATAAACAAGTATTAAGAATATTTGTTTAAATGCAGCCTTTATTTAGAGAGCTCTCGACAAAGAGCTTGACAAATCCTCTGTCTGTTTGTTTACTCTGCACAGCCCCACGAGTCTGTCCTCTCCAGTACACACAGACTGCCTTGACTATGATTCTGAAAAACATGAGCATGGTCTACTTCCTGCACCTATACACGTAGGTGAGTTTGTGTATGTGTGTGTGTTTATTGGGGTTATTTGGAGGTCACTATAAAAGTTGATCGGAAAGGGGAACAAATCATTTTTGTCAGTCAATAATGAGCTGGAATTAAGTCCAAACTTGATTTATATTGATTAAAAGGAATCTAGTGTGACTCATGGCTGTCATACAAGTGGCATTTGAAGTGGGAGGGGCCACTGGCAAACTCGTTATGATGTCATGGCATGGCAATGACTTTGCTAATGAATAATAAGTAAAAATAATAATAAGTAAATTGAGCTGACATTTCTAGATAACTTTACATTCAGGTTACCTAATTATTATTGAGCTAAGCCTTCATCATAGTACGATTAATCTAAACAATTTTAAAACAAATTATGATTAAAAAACAAAAATGGAAATGATCAAATTTGTCAGTTTTCAACACTGGTACTTTAGTATCAAATCACTATAATAGAATGATTTCTGAAGGATCGTGTGACACTAGAGTAATGGCTGCAGAAAATTCGACTTTGCCATCACAGAAAGGAATTACATTATAAAATATATTAAAAATATAAAAGTTATTTTATACGGAGTGTCTATTTACACTAAGTGCAAATAGCCCGCCTTTTTGGCAGAGGCTATTTACACTAACTCCGCCCACCAACGTGTGATTGGAGTAGTCAACACTACACAAGACATTTGACAAATATTAAGTCCAGTGGCGTAGATAGTAAAGCGTGTGCATTTTGATGTGATCGACCCGGGTTCGAATCTGCCTTTTGCTGAACTTTTTTTACTCCCTTTTCAAATGTCATATCACAATGGAAAGGAATTTTCAAAAATAATGACGAAAATAATCAAAAAGTTGAAAATAAAGCATCGGGTAGGGTTAGGGTAGGTGTAGGGAGGACTTTATAGTCCCAATAAGTGGCATCCATTTAATGATTAGAATTAAAATTATAATTTACACTCAATGCGTTATTATTGTGTACATTTTTATAATGTACAATACTGAGGTGTAGATTATTGCCACTATTTGCAATAAGTAGTATAAATAGCAGAAAATCCTGATATTTTAACATAGTGTTAATTGAATCTATAGCTATTTGCACTTAGTGTAAATAGCATATTGATAAAAATGCTGCTATTTTTATCAATATGCTATTTACACTTAGTGCAAATAGCCGCTGCCTTTTTTATGTTGTAATAATATTTCAAGGTCTTATTATTTTTACTGCATTTTTTATCAAATTAATACAGCCTGGGTGAGCATTAGAGACTTCTTTCAAAAACATTTTAAAAAATCATACAAACCCCCAACTTTTTAATTTGCAATCTTTCTATTTGCTAAGTTCAAGTGTGCAGATTTGTATGTCATAATTTATTGTGAACTTAATTTTTACACCTCTCAGAACAGTTTAAAATAGAGGGAGCGATAAAGACTGTAGTGACTGAATTTCAATACGTTCATAACTCATGTTTGTGTGACAGGAAAGTATCTGAGGCTGAAACGGATTGACTTTCAGTTGCCCTATGACATATATCGACTCTGTGCAAAGGAAAAGGTATTTTTAGATTACTTTAAAAAACATAAAGCATGTATGGTCTGTCATTATTTGTTGGCCCTCATGTCATTCCAAACCTTCATGTCTTTATTCTTCTATAGAAAAGGTGGAATTGTGTCAAACTTCCCTTTTCCTTAAATACACCTTAATTAGACAAAATCTAACTAAGTTATGATGTGCGATAACTTTGTCTAAGTCTAAATTATTTGCTGAAAATCCTTCAATGTAGGTCTTGAATTTCATTCACTATCCTGCACATTCAAAAATGATCTGTCACAATTGGTAACAAGACATGTGAGAACCAATGATCATTGGGTCAAGGGTCATTGGTTGTTAAAGGTTTTGAATGACAGTAGGATTAGTAAATGATGAAAATTTTTATTTTTAGCAAATTATCCCTTAAAATATTTCCATTCTGTCACTGTCATACAATAATTGTGACGATCTCTGTTCCAATACAGCGTCCTAAAAAGTCACGAAAGACCCCACGAAAGATGGCCCCATCCAGTGAGTAGACTTACCTGCTAATTTGTGTTAGCTGGTTTGTGTGTATTTGCATGTGTTTGTTTGTGTATGTAAGGCCTAATCAATTCTGTGGAATAAACTATCAATTTCACTCACACATTTAGTCTGTATGGATGCCCATTTGTGCCACATAAGAAAAAAAAACATGCTATGGTAAATTGTGATTGTCATAAAAAGGCAAAATCATGACATACTAAACCATAATTATGAGATACAAAGTTGAAATTATGAGATTAATAGTCATTATTATGACAAAAGTTATTAGCATTTTATCTCATAATTTTGGCGTAATATCTCATAAAGTTTACTTTTTTTCTCATAATGATTTTTTTATGTCATGATTTTCCAAAGCATGTTTTTTCTTATGTGACACAAATGGGCTTCCATACGTCTGGAACACTGCAAACACAATTAATCAATACAAACTGTAAAACTATTGAGCTGCCATTTGGCCAATCAAATTTGATTACTGGCACTGACTACTGTGTAATATTACATTTAAAATGGCTTTGTTCTCTGAAGTAAGTGTGTAGAAGCAGTTAATATTGTGTAAACATATTCTTCTTTGTCTCTTGCTCTGTCTCTTTGAGATGGATCTGTTGATGTAATGTCTCGCACTCAGACCGAAGACGGTTCCTGTGAACATCAGAAGCTCAGTGTGACACATGACTGCGTTTCTGACAGCCTTAATAGGTAAATAAACACACACATACACAAGCACATTCACCATCTATTGCTGAATTTAAAGTGGAGATGAATTCTCTCAGGCCCACTTGGTTTCAATTGTTCAGTCCGAACCACTGATTTTATCCTGTCCCATAACCTTTTTTTTTCTAACTTAGTAATGTCAGCCCTAGACCTAATACAGAAGAGATTGGAAAAGAAATTAGTGAAACAGACATTGAAAATAATCTTCCCAATCAACCTGACCCTCCCAAACAGCAGGTAAGAGGCATTTCTAGATGCAACCTCACTTCTAATTCCATTACAACATGCCTGAAAGGGACTGCATCATTTAAAGCGCATGGGCAATTTGGTCACTTTGCGAATGACTTTATTTCCAGGAGAACGGCAATGATGCTGAAAATATCCCCTCCCCTCTCCTGATGATGCCCTTGTCTTGTGAGGAGAGGCAAGAACACACATAAACACAGACAATAGCATTTCTACCCATTGCTTACGCTCGTTATGTTTTCTGATCATTTTATGCTCTTCTTTTACTTATATATTCATACTTTTCATTGTCTTATATTTCTTAAGTTTGTACTTTGATTTGCTCTTATTCCCCTGATAGGAGCTTCGTCTTGGAACATGGCATTTTTCTGGTGAGAAACTATGAGAAAATGAGAGACAGACAGGCATTGCTCCTGAGGGAGGAGGTGACAGAGCGAGAGGAAGAAAACAAAGAAGATAGAGGGAACAGCCAGAAGGGGGATCAGAAAGGGGATCTCGAAGACACCAGCACTAAGTCAGGTCCAGCAGTGTGTATAGCTGTAAAATGTGTGTTTGTGTGTTGTTCTTAGCTCTTAAGGGATAGATGACCTGAAAAAATATTTTTGTCAATATTTATGACCATTTTCAGGTTACTTTAACTCTTATTAATTGTGCAGGCTGCTGTGCCTTTAAGACTCTTCACATCTGCAATGACATACAGTGCTTTGCTGCCATTTTTACTCACAAACTGCGGGTTTTGTTGTCCAACATAGTTCCCTTGTGAAAAAGGAGTGTGAAGTACTTGATTATAATTTTAATTGTAGTTTATATGATATTACAATTGTTCTTAAAATTTAAAATTATTCTTAAAATGTACTAAATTGCAACGTCATCATTACAAATGTGCGATTACAAATATATTTGATTACATGACATACAAGAATAGAAATTACATGAAAGTTATTTTAGTTTATCATATGCATATTCACTTAGCAGTACACTTTAATCATATTTCAAAGACAGTAGAATCGTGAAATTACATATATACGTACTTAAGTCTTATATAAGTGGGCCAAAAAGCACTCTAAAGTTAAATTTAACACATGAAATACATTAAAACTAGAATACATTTGGTTACACTTTATTTTAAGGTGTTCTTGTTACAGTGTAATTATACATTTAAGTACTGAGTAATATTATTTAACTACATGTACTTTCATGTTACTTGCATGTAATTATGCATAATTTATTGTCATTATAATAGCAAGTACATGTAACATTTGTAACAAAGACACCTTAAAATAAAGTGTTACCATACAATTTCATTCAGTTGAAATCAACATGCAATTAAGTCTTAGAACATTGCATTCAGTTTGCACTTATTATAAAGTATATTCCTTTGAAGAATATTATTTCTGTAATAAGTAATCTTCAAGTAAAGAAGTGTACTTCTTTTTCACAAGGGTTCCCGTCATCTTTCAGTTACAGGTTCTGTGTGAAACATGCATTACATCAAGCTAATTTTGCTGAAATGTCCCACAAAAACGGTTAAGATCAGACTTCAGAGAACTTCTTAAAGTATTTAGAAGAGAAAAATAAGTATCCATCCATATTTTTTTCCTTAATATGGGCCAGGTTTCTGAATACCAAATAGATCAAACTTGGCATCATGTCCATATGTCTAAGGTGTTTCCCTGCCTGTGGTCCTAGATGCTTGCCAACATCGTTACGTATTCAAGTTGCAACAGAACAAAACTACCCATTTTAGCTTAATTTTTTGTTTTTATTCTGAATGTAGCATGGTTTAATATTATACATGTTTTTGGTTGAAGTGTGTTTGTTTGTCAGCAAGGCTTACTTTAACCTACCTGTATGTACTACACTAGTGCTACCAAGGTACATTTACATTAAGTGGGACAGTCTGTTTATAGCACTTTTTGTGACCTAAGGTGGTTTTTTGATGAAGAACATGGCATCAGCTATTCCTCCTCCTCTCCTCTCCATCCTTCACGCTCAGCGGGCTGTAGCTCTGGAGCAGCTCCCAAAACCACCTCAGTTCTATTTCCACTCAGCATTAGTCAAAAGGGCAGAAGAGGACATGTGGTTAACGGCTAGCGCAAGCTACCGTGTCCCGTTGAGTTCATGGAAAAAGTGTATTTAAGTGCATTCCGATTATTGCACATAAAATAAAGATGACAGACTATGACGGACTTCAGATTACAGTTCTTTACTGAATGTGCATTGAATAGTCTTTGAATTGACAGCTGCACGTTTTTCAAATGTGGCGTGTATCATGTACTTGTAATAAGACAATATTCGGTGTGTGTAAGAGGATGTGTTCTGCACATTGCAGACCAGTGCCTGGCTCACTCGAGCCCACAGTCTGAAAACAGAGAGGGAGACGAGGAGGGGAGAAGTGTACAGAGCAAAAACCTCACGCAAACACTCCAGGGGATCTATGACGTCATTGTCAGTCATAAGGGTACGTCTGTTGATTTTATTAATAGAGACGTGTCACAAAAGGCTCAGTGTGAAGACCTGCACAGCTGATCACTCTTTCTGTCATTTGTGTTTTTTAGGGTCATCTGGACAAACCCTCGCCGCTCCTCTGCTGAACCTGTGCTCCAGAAAGAGGTTTGTGCGGATGTGTGTGCGTGCTTTTCCACTCACCAGTGTTGTTTGCTCAGTGGCTCTCCTGCTGTTCTTTTCACAGTCTCCAGATGATTACTCAGAGAACCTGGGAGTTAAAACCTCTTGCCACTGACAGCTACAGTAGATTGCAGAATGTTCTTAAAGTGATGATGTGGTGATGATTATAATTAGGGATATCTGTTGTCTGTATTTTCTATTATTTAAATTGATTAATTAATGTTAATAGCACAAATGTAATCATTAACACATTTCCTGTCTGACATACTTTTTAATGTGTTTTTTTTTTGTTTAGTAAATACGTGTATTTTACTGAAAATGTATTGTTCAAATTAATGATAATAGAAAATACAGATATACTTCAATGGATCATAAAATATTTTGGACAGTACTTGTTGTTTGGAACTTTAAAGTCAACTTATTACACAGCAGGAAGTTATCTGTTTTTATTCAATGCCTGCCTCTGATTGGGGTCAATCATGACTTAGAATTGTAGAGTGGCACCTGCCATGGCTAGTTAAATTTAGGTGGCCAATTACCTGGACACGCCCCTGTCTTAAAGGAATAGTTCACTAAAAAAATGAAATTTCAGTCATTTGCCAGTTGGTGCCACCAAACACACAGATTAACCATGATTTGCTCCTTGGTATTACTTGTCAGAGGCAGATGATACTAATTGTTTAAAAGTTTATGGTCAATATGATTTTAATGTTTTGGAAAGAAGTCTCTTATGCTGACCAAGGCTGCATTTATTTGATCGATTTAACGGAATGTAATTTATTCTTATGATGGCAAAGCTGAATTTTCAGTGGCCATTACTCCATTCTTCAGACAAGTAAAGTGAGTTACGTAACTAATCAGATTAATTATTTTCAAGTTACTAGTAAAGTAACGCATTACTTTTAAATTTACAATGAAAAATCTGAGTGACTTTTCCAAATAAGTAACGCAAGTTACTTTTTCTTATTTATTTACTGACCCATCTCCTGTCCCCCGTGTTGAGAAAAACTGAGAGTGAGCTGCAGAAAAACTTCCTTCAGCCTGAAGCTTATTCATTTAACTTTTGGTGTAAAACAGCCTTTACAGTTACCAAAAATATAACTTTTAGGCTTTTGTTATTAAAAATACATAAGCAAACACAGCCCAGGTGACAAAAAGTAATGCAAAAATAACATAAGGTGACATGGTCGGTCCACTTAGCGAATACGACATCATAACTTGTGGAAACGTGATAATATGTTGTGGCCACGAGATATTAATTTGAGGGAACGTCATATTAACTCGTGGGAACATGATATGTCGTGGCCTCCAGATGCTATGTTGAGGGAACAACATATTTTTCACGTGGCCATGAGTTTAATGCGTAAACAAACCTGCGTGACCATAGCAACCCGGGATTATCAAAAATTGATAAAACATTTTTATTAACATTAAACATTTAATTTAATATTTGTATATTATTATTATTACATTAACTTATTAGGGCTATATTTTTATATTTATTGTTATATATGCTTATTTCCCCTTTCAATTTGTGTATCGCTTTACTTAGTTAACGTTTTGTATAATTATGCTACCATTTGCTATCCTACCATATATTTTGCAAATAAACGCCTGACAATTATGCCAATAAAGTTTTGACTTTATGATTGTATTTATGCCCATGTGTGATAATGAGCGTGTTGTGTTTTCATTTTCAATTCCTCAATGAAACACTATAGTAGCCCTATTTATAATTATGGTCTATTAATTCACCGAAATAAATTCAAATGTGTTAAATTTAAACTGCATTCCAGCAAAAATTCCAGTCAGCATAATCAAAGCTTTATTGGCATGTTGAGCATTTACAGTAGGCTATTTACAAAAGTATTCAAAACGTTAAGTAAAGAGATCGAAATGAAAGGGGAAAAATGAATATAAAAAAAAATAAAAATATAACCAATAATAATAGGTTAATAATAATATACAAATATTACGGGAAAAAGACGATCAGTTAATGGACTTACAAGACTGTAGGATGGATAAAAATGTTTTCTTGTAGGCCTATTTACAAAAGGAGTTTGGTCCCATCAGGCTAACGTGACAGTCACGACTCATGCAGCTGTAAGGTTTTCTTATTCTTTTGTTTTTACTCGCGATCTTTACAACATGCATTACATTACGTATTTCATGGCACACTCGTTTTATGCGTATTTGGCGCCACCTATTGTTGTGGGTGTATTATTGACATGTCAAAGTCTAGACCCTGAATATAAGACGACCATGTTTTTTCAGATGTATTTCCAAGAAAAAAACATTGTCTTATATTCGGGTCAATACGGTAACAACTTTATTCCACATTTTCGTCTCTACTGTGTCACTTGTGGACGCGTGTTCACGACAGTGTCATGACGCGAGCGTGTGGCGGTGCTGACCCAGATCCGGCGTGATGACTATATTTTTGTTTTCTTTGCACAAAAAAGTATTCTCGTAGCTTCGTAACTTTACAGTTGAACCACTGATGTCACACAGACTATTTTGTCGATCATCTTGGTACTTTTCTGGACCTTGAACGTGGTAGTTACCTTGTTGTCTATGGGAGGGTCAGAGAACCCTCAGATTTCATCAAAAATATCTTAAATTGTGTTCCGAAAATGAACGAAGGTCTTACGGGTTTGGAACAACACGAGGGTGAGTAATTAATGACAGAATTTTCATTTTTGGGTGAACAAACCCTTTAATGAATCCATCTCTGATAATCCCGGGTTGCTATGGTCACGCAGGTTTGTTTACACACTAAACTCCGTGGCCACGAGAAAAATGTCGTTCCCCTTAACATAAGAAGTTGTGGCCACGAGAAATGGATCTATGGATCCATAAGGATGTCGTTACATCGACAAAATGATCTTGTGGCCACGACATAATATCACGTTCCCACGAGTTAATATGACGTTCCCTCAAATTTATATCTCGTGGCCACGACATAATATCACGTTCCCACAAGTTAATATGACGTTCCCTCAAATTTATATCTCGTGGCCACGACATAATATCACGTTCCCACGATGTCAGCTCGCGGGCACCGTAGTATTGTACAAGATAAGTCACCAACATTTTAGTCAGTACACTAGAATATAGATGCCTCAAAGCTACTGGACATGGATTAAAATCACAAAACTTTTTTATATTTGTTGGGGGAAAGACAATGAATTTGTCTGTGTTTTCTCTTCCAGATCAGGCTCGGCTCCTGTCGATCTCAGTACGCTGCTGAGGCAGCTCCTCTCAGGCCACTATGAGAGTCTGGACAGCTTTCATTCAGACATGCTGAAGGTGTTCCACTGCGCCGAGGTCAGTTTCAGAGGGTTCATGGACTCACACTGTTTGATGTTGTTCTGCACCTGTCATGAGCTTTTGAGCTGTCTGGGTCATACCTCAGACTGACCATCAAACAATATTCACAAAAGAATGGAATAGATTTTTTTTATTGCTGCACATCCAGAGTATTTCCCTGTAATGTTACCATAGAACAGCACCCTGAATTTATTACAGAGACGGTCCCTCTGGAGCAGCCTGAGGTTCAGTGTTTTGCTCGAGGGCACAATGGTAATGTCCCATGTCTCGCTTCTTGAGGAGAAACCTTTCAGAGCCCAAATATAATATCTGCCTCAGCAAAATGTATAAAATGCACTGTTAATATTTGTTGCTTATCATATATATTTGATCTCTTATCAGAAATACTACGGTTGTGAGTCGTCGGTGGGTCGTAACGTGAGGCAGCTGAGGGAAGTGTACCACAGTGCTCATCAGGAGGCCTTAACTCAGAACGGCAGTTTCCTGTGAGTGACAGAAAACCACATCAGTGACCTCTATCAGGGTGTTGCTGTGACCAAACCCAGAGACATGATGGGCCTTCCAGAAGGCAGATAACGCTCTCCGATACCAAAGACCTGCTGTATGTTGCACTCACAGATGCACTGCACAGGTAAAAGGTTTGCCATTTATACACAACTGTGCTGTGAAAAAATGAATACATTTAGAAAAATCAATTCAGTTATAAACATCACTGTTAGGGATGCACAATATGGTGGTACCTTATTGTTGATTACTTGATATTAGAGTTGAAGTAACAGTCATATCAGATATATGGTCCATTAGTGGATATTTAATTGTGAATGCTCATTTTCTGTATTTTTACTTTTAGATTACATTTGTTGTCATTTAATGTTCAATTATACTTGATTTTTAAAAACACTTATAATTTAATAACACTAAATGAATATAGTTTTTTATGCTGTACATTATTTTGTTATACCTAAATTCACTTGTAGCATTTAAAACAATTGATTTTAGTTCTTAATATTTTATTTTACTTTGTAATTATAAAAACAAAACACTATCATTCATTTAGATTCAAATAGTATAGAATTTTAATGATAGCCATTTATCCGTTATTATTATTTATTTTTAAATATTTTATTTTTAATTAATTTACCAGTATAAAAATAAAGCATTATCTTTGAATTTATTTGGATTTAAATAATAGAATAGAATTTTAATGTAAACCATTTAACAGTTATTGGTTACTTTCCATTAGCCATGAATTCATTTTTTATCTTTTATTTAGAATTAATTTAGAATTATAAAAAATAAACACATTATTTTTCATTTATTTAGATTTAAATAGTACTGAATTTTCATGTTAGCAATTATTGACCATAACATGAATATAATTATTAGATTATCATATTGACCAGAATTTAATTATCAGCATATGTTTCAATTATATTACATTATATTATATTTAAATCAACTATATACCATTACTGCAATAAATCATTTTAATCAATATTTTTAAAAACTTAATTAGTCTTATATTCCAGTAAAAATATCTAAACATTCTTAAAACAAGACATATTTACAAGAAAGGCTTGTTTTCAAAGTATATTTTTTTGAATTGGCTTTCCTATTGGCCTTTATTTTCTTTCTTTCTTATTTTAATCATGAACCTCACTAACTTTGTTAGCATCAGTGGAATCTTTCCTTTGTTCATTCAAGGCTAACCAAAGCATTTGCTTTTGGAAATGTAACACAAGCCAGTAGTTTCCGAGTGTAAAGCACAAACTGTAAAAGCTTTAAGGCCTTTGCATGGATCAAAGACTATTATTTCCTCTGTTCTTTATTATTATGTGCTGGTAAGGTGCTCTCACTTTTACTATGTCTCCTCTTCTTTGTCCTCTGTAGGTTAAAACAGCACTCCTGGAAATGCCATTTGTGAGCATGGACACGGCTGATGCTTGACAACATGATTAGTTGAAAGCAGCTCAGCCTTTCTTTCTCTCAGGGAAAAGAAAGTCAAGTGAGGGAACATGAGATATAATGCCAGGTTCAGACTACATGATATTTTTGTTGGTCACGATAGTCACTGTGTCAGATTACACGATTTTGACTCTGTGTATGAAAGAGCTTCGGTGCTGCTATCGGTCAACGTCACCAATGTGACAGAACTCATCGTGGATGACGAAAAAAAAAAGAAACATGCTAGTCTTTCTGTCGTGATGTCGTGAAGCATCGCAGACGCGGAATCGGTTGTCGTCCGCTATGACACACTACACGTGCTGAAACGATGGAATCTTGCATCTTGACGCCCATTGTCGTTTACGAATCCCCACGACACCGTACGTCAAGCAAATCGTGGCAAAATCGGGTTAAAATCGTGTAGTCTGAACCGGACATAACACAAATCAACATCTGAGACTCCAGATGATTTCATATACCCGAGCAACATGCATTTCTTTTATTTTGAGATGTAACACTGAACATAAACATGTTGAATGGGATGCCATGCGAACAGGACAGGACAGGTTCTGTTTCGATTTGAAGGAATGAACATCCACAGACTGTTTTAAATTATTCAACACACTACATCAGCATACCTACAAGAAAATGGACTTCACTACTCTTAAGAGGCTCTGCTGACTGAACAGTATTGAGTGGTGTGAACAGAATTGTGGTCTACAGCCTTTTTAGGGTTTTGTGTTGAAGGTTATACCTATAAAGTAAGCAATAATGCATGAAAGGTTCAATAACGCAGCCTTAATGTAAGCAAATGTATGTTTATAATCATTTTAAACCAGGCATTTTTATTTTAAAGGGACTTTACTACCACTTTGTCCAGAGCTGTCTTGTGTTAGTGATGTTTTGTAATACATTGATTTGAAGCAGTAATCTTTATAGCTTTGAGACTCAGAAATATTGTATACGTTGTACAGTATATTGTAAATAATGTTTATTTAGCAAAATTATGTTTTAGTATGGTTCAAGGAACTCTATTTACAGTCTTAAATTGTTGTGGGAATTAATCTGTTTTCCATTGATTCTTTAGTAATATTTGTATAGATAGTTTTTAAGGTGTCTCGATGCATGTGTAATTTGAAACAGGACATTTAATGTCTGTAAAACATCAGATTTTCATAGCCTTCTTTATGCATGGCATACTTTATGTTGCTTAATAATGTATAATAGCTGTGTATACATATGCAACAAATTATATGTCTATGCTGAACTAAGAAATTCATCGTTGGAAGCTTATTAAAAAGCAGAATAAATTAATTAACCCAGCTACATTAGTTCACTCATAAAAGTAAGTCGATACTTGGACCATTGTGCTTTTTAGATCTAATAGGTTTTATTGTTTATAGATAATAGTGCTTGAAGAAAGTTGTAACAAATTATTCGTGGTAAAACAAAGACACAAATAGACCCACAGGAAGAGCTGCAGATCTATTTTTATCTTTTAATTTGTCCATAAAATGATTAGTGCTTCATAAGCCAAATGTTCATTACTTTAGCTTTGTCTATATACAATTAAATGTGTGTCAGTGGACCTACATTAGGTTATTGCATCATATGAATCATTAAATATTATCTCTCCTTGCAGCCTTTGCACATTATGCTCAAACTGCATTCAAGTCAAAAGCAGGTCACAATGTCAAAATGTTTAACTGTAAAGTCCTCCTGTGTATATGGAAAATTGTAGATAAGTTTCTTTCCAGGTCTCTTTTTACATAGTGGACTTGATTTCATCACTCTTGTTATATAACAAGGTGATAAGAATAAATTCTGGTGTGACTGTCATATATATTCTGCACAGGGTCTTCGCAAACAAGACTGCAAGATAAATAATTGTGTCCGAAATAATGAAATTTATAAATTGTGTACCTACCTACAGCTTTATTAGTTATTACTTCATCTGATAGATGTGTCAGGATTGTTAGAAGGGAATATGTCACTCTCTAGTGGTAATAATAGCCTACAAACACTAAGATACTAATATAGCTGCAGATCTGAATGTGCAACAGTGAGTTCACTGAACATTTCGACTCAAAATCAAACATTAAAATAACTTTACTTAATGAAAAGTATAGTATGAAAAAAAGAGCAATTATTTTTATTAGAGGAGGTGGGGGTGGGAGAGGGACAAAATCTTTCTAAATTGTTTGAGCAAACAGGGAAAACATGCCATATGAATAAAGCACTGAATTTAAAAGATCTCAAGTGGTATGCAAAATTCCCATGACCATTTCAATGACCACTTCCCTGACCATGACCACTTCCCTGGCTGCTTCCCTGACCATGACCACTTCCCTGGCCGCTTCCCTAACCATAACCGCTTCCCTGACCATGACCACTTCCCTGGCCGCTTCCCTGACCATGACCACTTCCCTGACCATAACCGCTTCCCTGACCATGACCACTTCCCTGACCGCTTCCCTGGCCATAACCACTTCCCTGGCCATAACCGCTTCCCTGACCATGGCCTCTTCCCTGACCATAAACGCTTCCCTGACCATGGCTGCTTCCCTGACCATAACCACTTCCCTGACCACTTCCCTAACCATGGCTGCTTCCCTGACCGCTTCCCTGACAATGGCTGCTTCCCTGACCCTGGCCTGACCGCTTGCCTGGCACTGGCCGCTTCCCTGGCCATAACCACTTCCCTGACCATGGCCGCTTCCCTGGCCATAACCGCTTCCCTGACCCATAACCGCTTCCCTGGCCATAACCGCTCCCCTAACCATGGCCGCTTCCCTGACCATAGCCGCTTCCCTGGCCATAACCGCTTCCCTGGCCATAACCACTTCCCTGACCATGGCCGCTTCCCCGACCGCTTCCCTGACCATGACCACTTCCCCGACCGCTTCCCTGACCATGGCCTCTTCCCGGACCGCTTCCCTGACCATGGCCGCTTGTCTGGCCCTGGCCGCTTTCCTGACCCTGGCCTCTTGCCTGGCAACTTGCCCGACCTCTTCCCTGACCACGTGGTTCACTGCATGCAAAGCCACCGGTGGTTGGGCAACACTTCTGTGTGGCAGGACACTGGCCATCATGGAAACAGCTTTCAGCACACAGTGGAATCATCTCCGGTATGGGACACTGACCCGGCTTCACTGCGGGGACACATATAGTCAGCTTTAGTTTGTGCATATAGACAGTATGCCACTTCAATATACAGCACGAAACACTCATTCACCTACAGAGTGAATTATAGTCTAAGTATTATTCCTCTTTATTTTGTAAAGCCATCCTGTGCTTAAAACTATCCAAAGGGATGAATTCAAACCTACTTTAGACGAGAACAACAAAAGGCAAAGTCTCTGCTTAAAACTTGCATTGAATTCAATGCGTTACTCGTGTGTGTGTGTGTGCACGTTTTTTTTTTTTAACCCTTCTTCTTCTTCTTTTTCAATTAACCAGAACAAAATATACAACAGTAGCCTAATTCAGTAATCAACGACTGTATATTCTTGGAAAATATTGCAAGTATTGTTTGCTTTTTATTAACAATGTTCTCCAAACTGGTGCAGTAGTCCTTAAGTCTCCTGAAGAAAATTTATGAAATTTGGCTTGGACCCTGACCTTCTTCTAATGTATGTGAAATTTTCCCAAAATAATGAAAATAATGTACAAGAAAATTAAAGTTGTTATTATTACTTTCATTGGAATAATACATACATATCAAAATGATTTAACTTGAATGTAATATTATATTTTCCATATCCACCCAAAAAAACTAAACCTTGTGTAGACACAATTACAAAATGTGATAGTGATTAGATGGATAATATAGACTCCGTTTTCATTGAGCAAACAAATCACAGGAATATTAATCCCAATATCCACTACTGTTCAAACATTTGGTATCTGTAACCGTAATCATCAAAGAATCCTGAAAAAAAACTGTTTTCAACATTGATAACAGTAATAAATGTTTCTTGAGCAGCAAATCAGTAAATTAGAATGATTTCTGAAGGATCTTGTGAGACTGAAGACTGGAGTAATGGCTGATGATAATAAGTTTATTTTAAAATACATTACAATAGAAAAGTGTTATTTTAAATTGTAATAATATTTTCACAGTATTACTGTTTTTACTGTATTTTTGATCAAATAAATTTGGCCTAATTATACCAAAATATAAAAGCCACAAGAACTATTTCAGTATATGACTAAAAATAATATACAGTATAGGGAGTTTACTGTGTTGACCATTACAGTAACTAAGACAGTAACTTAGTGAGGACAACAGTATGGCTGAGCTGCCCCTGCTTATATTATATGCACATGTGATCATCCAACCACTTGTTGATTCCCTGCATATCAGACAGAAGGTCAGATCTGACTTCGGTAATATGATCTACCATTTGTTTTATTCTAAATGAACAAGTACTGTTGGTAGAAATCAGTCAGACTGTAATTTAAATGTGTTTGAGGGCAGTGATATGACTTATAGAGGGAAGTTCATCTGTGCAGGGAGTCATATGGCTCTCTTTATTTAGCAAACTAGGACAAACGTGTGTTAGTCAAGTAAGGGCAGGGGAAGATCTCCCAAACACACTCCTGCCCCTGCACATGTGGTAGACATGTGTTGTCACTTGTCTCCGCAGCTGCTGGGACAACACCTCATATCTAAACCCCCGTGCTAGTGAGTATTTGGGACACTAAGCAGACACAAGCAGCATTTTGCGTATTTCAACGTATTTCAAACAAGTAGTTGTGATGGATTCTCGGCTGTCGAAACAGATCCAGTGTTCGGTGTGTGTGGGGGACTTCACAGATCCAGTGAGCCTGCTGTGTGACCACACGTTCTGCCGACAGTGTATTAGCAATCATTCCCAAAGCTGCCGCCTGAAACTGTGTCCAGAATGCAGGCGACCCTATACCATGTGGGACCTCCGGTCCAACCGAGTGCTGCGGAATATGGTGCATGCCGTGAGGGAACACTTGAGCGAGCAGCAGGCCCTCAGGGACGGGAATGTAGCGGCTTGTGGAGCAGGAGCGAGAGTGTTTGAGGAACCAGAGAAGCTAGTGTGTTCCGATCATCAGGAGAGACTCAAGCTGTTTTGTGAGACGGATCAGAAACTGGTGTGTCTGATCTGTAGAGACGGTGAGAGACATCAGGGACACACGTTCAAACCTGTGGAGCAGGCAGCGGAGCCCAGAAAGGTCAGTGAGGACTGACAAACTGTAGATACCTTTATAAGCCTTATGTTTTGAGTTTGACGCTGCTCAAATTTCAGGTCATATCCAGGTCAGCCATACAAAAGCAGAAGTTAATTTGGTTTCTATTTTGGATGTATCTAATTCCTCATACTGACTGAGGTTCTGTTTGTGGTCTCAGAGACGCCAGGGTCATTTTACTGTCATTTCTGTTCAACACTGAAGCATACTTCAAGCTTCTTCGTTACTTTTGACAATCAGCTGGAATATGCAGCTTTTGCAGATTTTAGCTTAATTCCAATTTGTGGTCTGGATAAATTAGGATAAGATAGTTAAGAAAGTCAGAGCCACTGTAAAGATTTGAGATGCATGATTTCACAGAAAATCACAGTGTATGATGGGCACCGACATGATTGATATTTTTAGCTGATTTTAAACATATTTTGTTTTCATTTTCATTTGTTTTCATGATTTTGCGTGTTTCTGTGTGAGTTTATGTTCCTCAGTCAATTAGTGTATGATGCCAAGTTTTTCATCTTAAACCATTTACAAAGTTGCCAAGTATGATGCCTAGGGGTTTTAAAATCTGTACAAATAAGTGCTCAGTTGAAGTCAACTGTTCAGTTATGAAGTGTATTCCAGGTTTAATTAGAAGAACTGGTCATAAACTAAACTGAACTTGGTAACATTTTTCAAACATACTTAATACATGTTACATTACTTATGTTTCAGAGATTTTAAATATGAAGCTTTAATAATGCAATGGATCTTCATATAAGATCCTGCCTGTTGTCTATTTTAACTGTATTTTTATGTAAATAAATTTTACTTAAGTCCATTATTATTATTATTATATTATTGTATTGTTGGATATCAGTCACATTTTTGAAACGTACATTACTGTGGTAAAATACAGAAGGATAACGCTTTGGTTATATTGTACTGGGTTTTAAATTGTCAGAATCTAAAACCCTAGAAAGAATGTAAATGGAAAGTAAGAGGTTAATCTCAAAAGTATTCAAAAGTTTCATTATTTTTACATGTACAACATTGGGACACTAGGATTTCAAGCATAAGTCAGTCTAATAAAAACCTGAGGAACAAATATAAATGTAGCAGCTTCTGGAGCAGGCGCGAGAGAGTGTTTGAGGAATTTAAAGGAATCGTTCACCCAAAAAAGAACATTTTCTGAAAATGTACTCATCCTCAAGTTGTTCCAAACCTGTATGAGTTTCTTTCCTCTGCTGAACAGTTTTGAAGAATGTTAGCAGTGGTGGACAAAGTACACAAATCAAGTACTTGAGTAAAAGTACAGATACATATAATAAAATATTACTCCAGTAAAAGTACTCTTTTTTCACTCGAGTGAAAGTACAAAAGTACTCGATTTTTTATGTACTTAAGTAAAAAAGTACTGATAGATTTATTTTGCAGTTTTATATAGGCTACTTAATTAAATTTTATATTAGCACATATTTTTTATAATCCTACTGCTTGTTGATATGGACTACGTTGACGAGAGTGATGTAATGTTCACTGTGAAGCTTACACTGTGAAGTACCTGAGAGAAAACAGATCTGACCATCTGATTTTCACCAGTAAGAAAAAAGTGTTTTAAAGCTTGTTGTTTTGCAGAACATCACAGTTATATATGACATGAGAATAAGGCCTGAAATTAGGAAGAACATTTTAAGGAAAATATCATTATATTTTCAAAATGATTTTTTGTCTGTGGTGTAAAAACACCCCTGGCCCCCATAGGGCATCACTTCCCACTTTCTTTTTCCCTCAGATGTAATCTATCTAGGTGGCTGAATAAAAATATTTGGACTTTATATCTAAAAATGACCTCAACTTAGCACCAGCAAGCTTGTTAGCTAGACAGTTAGTATCAGCTAACGATACTTATTTTCTAATTTCTTCTTTTCTAATTCTAATTTCTTATTTTCTAATTCTAATTTACTTATTTTCAGTATGGTTATGAATACACATTCATATCTGTCTACTCGGCTAGTTATTCCAAACAATATAAAAATTGATACTGTTGATAAACAATATAAAAACAGACGTCACATAGGGCTAAAAAAATTTTTTTAATAAAACTGTTAACGTTACGGCCGCGCGAATATGAACGTGCATGAATTATTTTATTTAGTCTGTGTTATTTTAATGTTTCAGATTTTGTAACCTAAAATAGAGAGACAGATGTTGATGTGTCTGCATTCAATCATTTCAGTGGGCTTAAATAGATCACCCTTTACAGCAGATTTAGTTCACAAACAACACAAAATACAAGACTAACTACAACGACAGTTTTGACCTAAATATGATTTTCAGTTACAAGAATTAATCCTAAAATTCGACATTAGTAACTTACTTTTAGCAACATCAGTCGCGCGCGCGCTCACAAGATCTCCCGGTTCTTACATGTGAATTCAGTTCACTGGAGACTCGCATAAACGGTTCATTTGAATCAGTGAGTTGTCGACTCGAGAACAACTGCAATCGGTTCATTCTAAATCGTCAATGAATCGTTTGGTGCAATTTGCGAACCGATTTAAAAGGTTCATTGAAAAGAATCAGTTTGTTCATGAATCAGACACCGCTTCTGCGTCTCGGAGCACGTGATATATTATAAGAATAATATATAATGTTTTATGAAAAGTAGTGAAGTAAAAAGTACGATCTTGTGCTTTGGAATGTAGTGAAGTAAAAGCTACTCAAAATAAAACGACTCCAGTAAAGTACAGATACTTGAAAAATTTACTTAAGTACAGTAACGAAGTAAAGCTACTCCGTTACTGTCCACCATTGAATGTTAGTAACCAAACAGTTGTGACTTTCATATGAAAAAATACAATAGGGCCAAAAACTAGGTTACCAACACTCTTCAAAATGTCTTTTTGTGTTTAGCAGAAGAAAGAAAGTCATTGGAACAACCTGAGGGTGGGTAAATGATGACAGAAGTTTTGGGTGAACAATCCCTTTAATCACTATGTATGTTGATATTTTATTCCCCAACATATTGTAGATGAATAATTAGACACATCAAAATGCATAATTGTACATTTAAAGGGGTCATATGATGTTGCTAAAAAGAACATTATTTTGTGTATTTGGTGTAATGAAATGTGTTTATGTGGTTTAAGGTTCAAAAAACACATTATTTTCCACATACTGTACATTATTGTTTCTCCTTTATGGCCCGCCTTTCTGAAACACGTCGATTTTTACAAAGCTCATTGGTCCGAAAGAGCGAGGTGTGCTCTGATTGGCCAGCTATCCAGTGCATTGTGATTGGCCGAATACCTCAAGCATGTGACGTAAATGTTACGCCTTCTTTCTTTGTGTGAACATTTGGGCGGCGTTATGCAAATCTTCCCACATTGTGACGTAGACATGTGGGGGCGTGTTAGAACGAGCCGTTTTAGGAGGGCGTGGACCAGTCTTAACTTTTATAAAGAATATCTTTTTGGGTTTGAGACTTTAGTCTTTGCAACTTTAGGGATCTTATCTATTCATGAACAGCTTGTAACACTCCAAAGAGAAAGGAAGACTTGAAATCGCATCATATGACCCCTTTAATACTTAAAGTCAGAAGTGCTCTTTCCTGTTCCTCTGCAGGATGCTGCAGATCACTAGGAGCAGTACTGAGCACCGCTGCCTTAAGGTAATGTCTGAAATATTCATGTCAAACGCCCACAAGTCTGTCCTCTGTGTTGTAGAATTTATTGTTAGAGCCTCTGAGCTTCCTGTCGAAGGAGAATGAAGAGCTGCAGGCTCTTATAAAGAAACAGACGAATGAGATCTCTAAAACGGAGGTGAAAAATACACTTCACACAAAAGAATAAAACAGCTCACACAATCCATCAAAAGACTCCATAAAGGAGCGCCGCAGGGTTCATTACTACTGTATCTGTGATGTATTTTGTTTCTTCTGCAGGATGCTGCAGATCACTAGGAGCAGTACTGAGCACCGCTGCCTTAAGGTAATGTCTGAAATATTCATGTCAAACGCCCACAAGTCTGTCCTCTGTGTTGTAGAATTTATTGTTAGAGCCTCTGAGCTTCCTGTCGAAGGAGAATGAAGAGCTGCAGGCTCTTATAAAGAAACAGACGAATGAGATCTCTAAAACGGAGGTGAAAAATACACTTCACACAAAAGAATAAAACAGATCACACAATCCATCTAAAGACTCCATAAAGGAGCGCCGCAGGGTTCATTACTACTGTATCTGTGATGTATTTTGTTTCTCAGGAAAGGTCTCGGCAGCTCTCTGCTCAGATCTCTGCTCAGTTTGAGGAGATACACCAGTTTCTGAGGAAAAAAGAGGAGGAAGTGAAGAAAATGCTGGCAAAAGAGGAGAAGGATATGATAGAAAAGATGAAAAGAAACAGAGCAGAAATAGAAGAGAAGCTGAATGATGGAAGAGAGCAGGAAGGGATTCTACGCTCAGTCTTGGAGACTGATCAGCCAGACGGCTTTCTGCAGGTTCAAACAAACAATTGCATTCAACACAGATTGTCCGATTAACTGTGTCCATCATATAGACATAATTGCAGTAGGCTACAGTGAGGTTAAATCCCCCAAAAGGAAAATGAGTTTTTGTTTTTTCTGATACCAAAATTTTTTTTGTAAATTTGTAAAAACTATTATTAAAAAATGAAATTGATGAAGAAACATAATTTAATTATGCTTATTTCAAAGAAATGGTAAATGTCACTAATGTTGTTTTTTTTTTTATTAGAAATCATGTAAATATAAATGCAGCTGGTCAACATGGGAACTCTTTACCCCTGTAACGTTTATTATTATTTATTAGCTCTAAAAAGGGGAATATTTATGACGAATCATAAATGGTTATGATTCATAATAAATATTTAGATTATATCTTCGAATTAACTGTAGCAGAATCAATATTACAATTATTTGATCTGTCCGTCCACCGAGCAGACAATATAATCATTTATCAATTCAAGGAATATTTATTTTCTGGCCACGGAACAATAAACTGTCCTTCTAAGAAACAGACGAATGAGATCTCTAAAACGGAGGTGAAAAATACACTTCACACAAAAGAATAAAACAGCTCACACAATCCATCAAAAGACTCCATAAAGGAGCGCCGCAGGGTTCATTACTACTGTATCTGTGATGTATTTTGTTTCTTAGGAAAGGTCTCGGCAGCTCTCTGCTCAGATCTCTGCTCAGTTTGAGGAGATACACCAGTTTCTGAGGAAAAAAGAGGAGGAAGTGAAGAAAATGCTGGCAAAAGAGGAGAAGGATATGATAGAAAAGATGAAAAGAAACAGAGCAGAAATAGAAGAGAAGCTGAATGATGGAAGAGAGCAGGAAGGGATTCTACGCTCAGTCTTGGAGACTGATCAGCCAGACGGCTTTCTGCAGGTTCAAACAAACAATTGCATTCAACACAGATTGTCCGATTAACTGTGTCCATCATATAGACATAATTGCAGTAGGCTACAGTGAGGTTAAATCCCCCAAAAGGAAAATGAGTTTTTGTTTTTTCTGATACCAAAATTTTTTTTGTAAATTTGTAAAAACTATTATTAAAAAATGAAATTGATGAAGAAACATAATTTAATTATGCTTATTTCAAAGAAATGGTAAATGTCACTAATGTTGTTTTTTTTTTATTAGAAATCATGTAAATATAAATGCAGCTGGTCAACATGGGAACTCTTTACCCCTGTAACGTTTATTATTATTTATCTCTGTGGAATGTTTTTGATCAGAAGATTCCAGGATTCTCGTGGGGGCTGGTTCTAATCTTTTTGACGGCGAAGAACCATTTGGCAATTTACAACCCCGATACAAGTAACATCTCTGACCAGAACTGTAATTTATATGCAAATGTCAAAAGGCTAAAAGGGTCTTTTAAGCCATAAACAGTCCAACACTCCAGCATGATCCTACGCAGACGCTACACCCCAAATATAGTCCTTACACTAGAATAAGAATCTATTGATTTAATTACCATAAACAACACATACAATCATAAACAAGACATTTGTTTCAAAATTAAATGCACGCATATTAGTTACATATATCTGCTAAATTTAAATAATATGATATATAAAACAGTTTTATTATTATTTTTTTTAAATAATATAAATATTATTGTTTAAAATTACTATATATTTAGTTCCCAGTATATTGAACATTTGGAAAATTTTAAAATATATCATGTGTAATTCAGTCTTAGTCATTGCATGCAATAACCTCAACACAGTAAGAAACAAAATTTTGAAAAAAGTACCTTTAGAGGTACAACAATTTGCCACTGCAAGTGCCCTTAAAGAAACACTCCACTATTTTTGAAAATAGGCTCATTTTCCAACTCCCCTAGAGTTAAACATTTGAGTTTTACCGTTTTCGAATCCATTCAGCCGACCTCCGGGTCTGGCGTAGCACTTGTAGCTGTGGCTTAGCATAGATCATTGAATCTGATTAGACCGTTAGCATCTCGCTCAAAAATGACCAAAAAGTTTCTATATTTTTCCTATTTAAAACTTGATGTAACTACAGAAGAGTCAAGTTTTAAATAGGAAAAATATAGAAACTCTTTGATCATTTTTGAGCGAGATGCTAATGGTCTAATCAGATTCAATGATCTATGCTAAGCTACAGCTAAAAGTGCTACCGCCAGACCCAGAGATCAGCTGCATGGATTCGAAAATGGTAAGACTCAACTGTTTAACTCTTAGGGGAGTTGGAAAATGAGCCTATTTTCAAAAATAGTGGAGTGTTCCTTTAAAGGGACACCTTTGTACCTTTACACCTTGAAGGTGTTTATGAATATCTTAGAAGAATAATATTTACTACTAGTATGAACATTTAAGAATTTTAAGAATGTGATTTTTGGGAGTAGGCAGAAAAATCAATTTACATAATTGTTGCATATATGTAACACTGGGTTATTCATAGCTGCGGTTCTCAAAATAATAACCATTTTCTTTGTCTGGTTCTACTTCTCCTGTAGTGGTGGAGTGAGAAAGGCCTGGACTTTGTCGAAGAGATGAAAGAGAAAGAAAGCTGCTGTGAAAATAATGACATTGTTTCTCAAACAACATAGTAGGACAATATACTGTTATGCTTCAGATAAACATAACCAGCACTGTACAGTAAATATCCCATCAGTTACATTCATCTCCTGTGTTGTAGGTTCAAATCAGCAGTGAAAAGTGTGAATTTGACACCTAATTCTTTGTTCCTTGGCCTTCATGAGACTCACTTGCAGTTTCTTGTGTGGAAGGAGATGCTGAGCTTTATCAAACCAGGTGAGGACATCAGATATCCATATGTGGACCATGTATTAAAATGAATGTAAAAGTATATACATGTCTATTATGAACATTTACATTTTGCAAATTTATAATATCAATATTTATACACTTAAAAGTTTGTAATTATTGTGTCTTTATGTTTTTGAAAGAAGTATCATATGGTCACCAAGGCTGCATTGTTTGATTGTAAATACAGTAAAAACAGCCATATTGTGAAAAAGTATTACAATTTAAAATAACTGTTTTCTATTTTAATACATTTTTAAATGTCATTTATTCCTGTGATGGTAAAGCTGAATTTTCATCAGCCATTACTTCAGTGTCACATGATCCCTCAGAAATCATTCTAATATGCTGTTTGATGCTCAGCTATTAATAATGCTTTTTGTTGCTTAATATTTTTGTGGAAACTGTGATGCATGTTTTCAGGATTATTGTATAATGGTTCTTATCATCAATGTAAAAAAAAAAAAAA
>NW_015505401.1:10206-26768 GCF_001515645.1 Sinocyclocheilus grahami | reverse complement strand
GGTCACCGTAGCCACCAGATCCAGTCTGTATCCAGATCAGATGGTCACTGCAGTCACCCGGATCCAGTACGTATTCAGACCAGATGGTGGATCAGCACCTAGAAAGAACCTCCACAGCCCTGAAAGACAGCGGAGACCAGGACAACTAGATGAGCCCCAGATACAGATCCCCTGTAAAGACCTTGTCTCAGACGACCACCGGGACAAGACCACAGGACCAGATGAGCCCTCTGCACAATGTGACATTGCTGCAGCCTGGAATTGAACTGCTGGTTTCGTCTGGTCAGAGGAGAACTGGCCCCCCGACTGAGCCTGGTTTCTCACAAGGTTTTTTCTCCATTCTGTCACCAATGGAGTTTTGGTTCCTTGCCGCTGTCGCCTCTGGCTTGCTTAGTTGGGGACACTTCATGTCCAGTGATATCGTTGACATGATTGCAAAGATATTAATTTAAACTGAGCTGGATGTTGACATCACTGAATTCAATGATGAACTGTCCTTAACTGAAAAATTAGTGTTTACTATTGTCATTTTGCATTATTGACACACTATTTTCCTAATTAATGCTGTTCAGTTGCTTTGACACAATCTGTATTGTTAAAAGCGCTATATAAATAAAGGTGACTTGACTTGATGTAGACATGTGGGGGTGTGTTTAAACGAGGCATTTTAGGAGGGCGTGGCTGAGTTTTAACTTTTATAAAGAATATCTCTTTGGGTTTGAGACTTTAGCCTTTGCAACTTTAGGGATCTTATCTATGCACGAACAGCTTGTAACACTCCAAAGAGAAAAGAAAACGTGAAATCGCATCATATGACCCCTTTAAAAAGGCATAATTGCTGCTTTTCGCTGTGTGTTTAATTAAAATTAAACATAACTTTGTGCTCAGCCAAAACGATATGACCAGGAACAAATAATAGATTCATGAGACCACGAATGCCTGTTAAATATAGCCTACTCATAGCATCATATGACCCCTTTAAAAAGGCATAATTGCTGCTTTTCGCTGTGTGATTTTTTTCTGATGAAAATAACAGTTATTTTACCTACAGATCGATGCATTTCTTACAGATTTCTGCTAATTCGAAATCGGGTACAGATGAAGTAACACTGTAAGATTACATTTGTTTGAATGCAATATTGAGAAAGCAATTGCGTGTGAATAAGTGTTGTAGTTAAGGCTGTGCAAAAAAATCAAATGCAATTTTCATGCGCATCTCGTCAGTAAAGCCACTCCTGTGATTAGTAGTAAATCTCCAGCACGTGCTTTCAGATGTTTATTACATTATTACACAGAGCCGTAGCTCACAATGACAAGCTACACAAAATCACGTTCATAATCGGCAATGAATCGCTTGAACGCGAGTACATACAACACACAATATCACATCATACTCCATTAAATTACAAACATAAGTCAATGATCACATATTTGATTTTCCTTAAGCCATACTTTAAGCGTAGTTTTAAAAATACAAAATGTTGTACACTCTCTAATATAAACAGGTATTAAATTCCATCTTTCTGCTGCTCTAACTGAAAAAGCTGAGTGTCCAAAAACAGTTTTCTTAAATTTAGTTGAACAGTCACCTCTAACTGATGACCTAGTCTGCCTGATATTGTCCTTACAGAAAGTCACACATGTTTTAAGAGGTGGTGGTGCAAGATCATGAAATAGTTTGTACATCAAACACACATCAGCAAAAAAAAATAAAAAATCAAACGTCAATAATTTATAATTTTTAATAATATTGCAATGATGATAACTCCTTGGCTTTTTAGCTAAGATTTTCACAGCTTGTTTATAAATAGTATATAATGGTTTTAACATAGTTATACTTGTATGAGACCAACTTGTAGCACAGTAAGATAAATGAGGGAGGATCATTGTATGCACAAAGAGTTTAGCAGCAGCCACAGTTAATTGGTGGCTAATATTCCTGATCATCAAGATCATCAAGCTTGCTCTAGTACTTTTAGAGACCTTTTTAATATGTTTTTTTTTTAATATAGGTTAGAATCCATAATCATACCCAAATATTTAACATGCTCAACAATATTTATTACCTCTCCATTAACTAAAATATCTGGACAACGCTCATCAACTTTCTTGATCGAAAAAAAAACATTCCCACAGTTTTACTCACATTAAGAGTAAGGCACGAATGACTTTCAATGCAGCAGTAAGTTTGATAGCAGCTTGTTCTTTTGTCTTAGCATAAGTATAAACAACTGTATCATCTGCATACATCTGAACCTGGACCTCTGGACAAACTGTAGGCAGATCATTAATATATAAGCTGAATAAAGTTGGTCCAAGAATCGACCCCTGTGGGACTCCAATATTACAGTCAAGAAATGGTGAGCATGCATCATTAATTCGTGTACATTGTTTTCTTAAATTTAAGTATGACTCCATCCATGTTAATACGTTAGTAGAAAAATTAAACCTTGATAATTTAGATAAAAGAAAATTATGATTAACGGTATCAAAAGCCTTTTTAAAATCAAGTAAGACAGCACCAACAACACCTCCCCTATCAAGACTGGATTTAATTTGTTCAACGAAACAAATTAAATTGTAATAATATTACACAATATGACTGCTTTTTTACTATATTTTTAATCAAATAAATGCAATCTTGGAGAGACTTTTAAGAAATCAAAATTATTTCCAACTTTTGACTAGCAGTGTATGATAAACTACATTGCATTTATCTTTCACACTTTGTCTTTCTTAGTCCCTGATCGTAATGTCATACATGACTGTCATGACCCATACCTGAGGGTCTCCTCTGATGGACGCAGCATCATCCGCACATCCAAAAAGGGGATTTTCTTGCATCACAAAGACTACAGGCCTCTGGCCAGGACCCACAAGACCTTCCAGTCTGGACAGCACTACTGGGAGGTGGACGTAGGAGCAAAGATATCAAGCTCATGGTGATACAGATCTTACCACAGTAGCCATCACACCGTATGAAATAGAAAAGAATCATCTACACACTACCACTCTAATACGTATATCTGACTGTTACTATTGAGAGTTACAATAATAACGATAAGAGAATAATAATGATGGTTTCCAAACAGAATATTATTTTCCTGGCAAGTGAGATAATAAAAGGGTGTATATAAGGGCATCTTCAGGCAATACCAAGAGTTCATCTACTAATTGTTGGTGTACAAATTAGGACAACGAAGTATTAATATTATGTCAAGCAGTTAGTTTTTAGACTGATTAGCCAGTAATTTCTTATTAAACAGTTCAATAAAAATAAAATATTAATTGTAAAATAAATTAAAGAGTTAACTTGAGTAAATCTGTCATTTATGTACTAATGCAGCCCCCAAATTACCAAAACTCATGCTTTTGCCCTTTGTAGTAATGAAGACGTGCTTGCCTTTGGGCTGATGATATGGTAAGAAATTTAAGGGGTTTTACACACAGTTTCGGATTAAAATAGGTCGCATATGCATACTGGTTGTTTATTAGACTTAAAATTATAATGAAATGCTGTTTTACGAATAAACGTAACTTTGCGCTTTTTAAGTAAGATTCTGGGTGAGCTGTTTGTTATGGCAACATACCTAATAATAAATACACTATGAAGATTTTTATTCATTACCCATTTCTATTTCTTGTTTATCTGTCTATCTATCTTTTTAAAATCTAAATATATATTTATGATTTATACAGTTTCTAATATATCACAGATAATATTCCAGACGTCACAAACCAGGCAACGAGGGTCAGAGATAAACTGATAAACGCATAACACAGCTACTAATAACTACATCTATATATGGTCTTTTTCCTTATACATTATCCCCTGATATTCTTTCACACAAACATACAGGCAAAATTAAAGATAAGTCACATGATAAGTGAAGCATAACCAATGGGAACAAGGCCTTCCTTGTGACCTTGACAACATCGAATCCAGTCGTGGTCCACGCCTCCCAACAGGACAAGCTCCTCCCCCTTCCTGAAGCTCAGTTCTGTTCCAGTGCCTGTGTGGTCACACAGAGTTTGGACCGTCCTGATGAATCAGAACACAAGACTCAGCTTATTGTTGATAGTAAAAGCTTCAGAGACTCTTTTCAGAGATTGCTTTATGGGTCAACATATTAAACTGTCATAGATGAATCTTACAATGTAAATGTGGTAAAAGGCATGTTTTGCTTAGACCTTGAATATTTGTGAGTGTAATAAATGTTAATATTACAATAAAACATATTTTTTTGTGATATTATGAATTGTTCATGTATAAATATTATTACATTTTTGACACCACATTTTATAATGTTAACTAACCTTGGCTTGTCATTAAAAAAATAATAAAAAATTTTAATTATCTGATATTTTAAAGGGGTCATACGATGCGATTTCAAGTTTTCCTTTCTCTTTGGAGTGTTACAAGCTGATTGTGCATAGATAAGATCCCTGAAGTTGCAAAGACTAAAGTCTCAAAACTAAAGAGATATTCTTTATCAAATTTAAGAGTCAGCCACGCCCCCCTAAAAGGGCTCGTTCTAACACACCCCCACATATCTACCTCACTATGTGGAAATATTAGCATAATGCCGCCCAAATGTTCACGCAAAGAAAGAAGGCGTGGTTTCAGTAACCGCAGTTAGTGTTGAAGCAGCCATGTCAGGGAGACGCTGTGTGTTTCTAGGCGAAAGCAAAAGCACTTTATTTGGCCTTCCGAAAGTAGATGCATTTAGGAATCTTTAAGATTACTTACAACAGAACAGCAATGCATTTTATGGACGACCGTTTCATGAACCTAGGAGAGGAGGTAATTCTGACTTTGCTATGACAATCTGCGCTTCTGAATCAGTTACTGTTTTGTTATTAGTTTAAGTATTTGCTATTGACTGTTCAAATGCGGAGTTTTGAGCATTGTGTGTGTGTGTGTGTGTGTGTGTGCGTGTGTGTGAGAGAGAGAGAGCAAGAGAGACCAGCTTCATCACTGTGTCTGTCACGCGACTCTGTTCCCCTTTCGGACTCTATCTTTACATTTATTTTGAAAGATGAAGCTCGCGATTATGGGTAAGGGGTGTTACATTTCCGACGAGTGCTTGCGGTGTTCGGCCAATCACAATGCACTGGGTCAGCTGGCCAATCAGAGCAGACTGCGCTTGTCGGAAGGAGGGACTTTGTAGAAAACTAAGCGTTTGAGAGAGGCGGGGCATAGAGGACCTACAATAATGTACAGTATTTGAAAAATAATGTGTTTTTTGAAAATTAAAGCATGTCAACATATTCTGTTACAAATACACAAAATAATGATCTTTAAAAAAGCATCATATGACCCCTTTAAGAGACGAGCAGGGTGATATTATGATATTCCATGATACTCTATAATATTATTTCATTTTTTATTTTGTTTTTTCCTTTTTTTTTGTTGCATTTTTTAAAAATGTTTGTTGGCTTACATGACTTTAAGTTTACCAAACTATTTTCAAATATTATAAGCCATAAACCAGTTCTATTAAAATGTTTTTTCTATGAAATAATAAAAATGGCCAAACTACTACATATGATTTTCTTTTCAATAAAGTCATCCTTTTAATGAGGCTTTTTTCCTTCAACTTGACATAAGGACTGCTGCTTTACGCTGACATTTTCTCCTTATGAATTTTAATTCAGAAATTCATATTTTGCAAATAAATACATTTCAATAAAAATATACAACTCTTCATTTAAGTCATTACATGTATGAATGTATGATTTTCATTTTTATTTAGTTTTGTATATCTGAATAAATTAATAGACAAAAATGAACATTGTGTCATTGACCTAAATAACCACAAGCCCTTCAAAAGCACTTTATTTTTTTTACTATTAAAAGGTCTGAACTTATCTCATAAAATGCATAAATTTAAATATGTTAGGAATATGAATAATCTTAACAGAAACTTTACCTCAGGGGCTTTGGCTGATCTCTGGTTTCATTAATCTCTTCCTTCTCATCTTCCACCTTATCTTTGCTTCTCTTGGGCTCTCTCTTCTCAGGCGGAGAACCCTGGCCAAGATTCACTACACGGGAAAGGACGGATACGCCTGGGGAGAGCCACTGAGATGGGCGCCTACAGTATAAAAGAAGATATAAAGGCACATCACATAAATAAACCTGATAAAACCTGGATTATATTAAACTGACATTTAAAAAAAAATCAACATCAAACCTGCTTGCTGATGGGTTGCTGGGGCTCTTAGAAGCTCCAAAGAGCCGTCCCAGACCCCAGGGAACAGCAGCTCCACTATCCTTCAAGGAAAGGTTGTCTCTTGGTTGCTGCCTGTTTTCATCTGGACTTTTTGGATTCAGCAAGAAGCCAGTCTTGAAGTCTCCTGGTGAGTTTGGACTTTTATCATCCTCTGTGGTGGTGGCCAAACCAAAGTTCTGCCCTAAACGCTCCCCAAAACGCATTACTGCACCCCAGCCTTGCTGAAGAGCCTGGCCTGCCTGCTGGGAAAGGCTTCCGGCATCAAGAGGTATGGAGGTCTCATTCCCTTTAAACCATGATAATGGCGGACTGGCTTCCTCTTTGGTGACACCTGACGACAGCGAAATTGGATTGCGATAGGCTGACAGATCAAGAATGTGACTCGTGAGACCTGAATTAAGATTGGGGTCTAAGCCCAAACTGCCAAGGTCTTGCTCTAACACGCTTCCAAGATGATGGCCACTTCCTTGGAAAAGCCCCTTGGGTGACAAGTGGAAGCTGAAGTCTTCATTTGGTGGGCTATATATCTCAGATGTGTGACTGGCTGGGGTGAGATGTGGGGAGGAGGGGTCAAGGTGGTGATGCTGAAACAGCAGGTCGAGGTTAAAGGTCAGAAGAGAGAGAGGCTGCAGTAGGAGGAGAAGCTCCTCAAAAAGAGACTGGCAAGAAGTTAGTGAGAGACGCATGAAGGAAGCGGGGCGGTAATATGTCTCCAACACATCTGTGGGAGTGAGGAACAAGAAAATACAAAGGTAAAAATTATGATGAAAAAATGTGTATTGATATATATTTTAATTATAAAAGCATCACTGGTTAAAATAGATCTACTACTATGACGCTTAATAAATTCTATTCATTATGGGTTATCAAATAAATGTACATAATTACATTTTAGTGAGTACTAAAAAAGGGCATTTTGGTAATTTTGTTTTACTCAACACGTAAATCAATGCCTTTTACGTGTAATATATATAAAATATAAAAATTTTATAAAATATAAAAATGTGTTACTATTTTGTTTGTACACTCAGTTTGTTTACTCTATTCAGTTTAACAAGATTGAAAGCAGTCTTGGGAAAGTTGAGTTTGATATTATTCAGTATTGTTCTAAAATCCAGCATGGGCTGATTATAATGTTTTGGAACATGGTAGCTGATCTAACCTTGTCATTAGCGGTTTTAAGCTGGTTGAATCTTGCTTGATCACCTAAAGCTGGTTATATAAGTCAGTAATTGGTTTGTTGGCAGTCCAAGATGTTCCACTAGCTGCCATTGTTCCAAAAACTAGCTTGAGATGTATTTTCCAGCAAGGACAACTGGAGAACAGTAAATGTGAACACTAACCACTGCAGGACTGCAGATGTGAAAGCCAGTAATCCAGGAGCTTGACACTTCATGACAGATTAGAAGAAGAAAAAAATAAATCAATGGAGAATAAAAAGAAGAGAGAGACAATCAATATCTTGTAAATAAAATCATTTTTAAGACAGTTCTGGCTTACTTGAGAAGGCCAAACAGGAATGCGTTGAACTTGTGTCTGCTCTGCTTAAGATGGGGAAGCCCTGCTACTTTAGTCTGAAGGTTGTGCAAAGCCTGTGTGCCCGGGCCTAAAGAACCACAATAAATGATTATTTTTAAAAGATACATGTAAGTTATCAAGCAAACCATTGGTTATGAAATGCTAGGAAAGGCAAGAGAATGAATGTGTACCATGATGAACAAAGTATCGAAATCCTGCTAATGCTACAGAAAACATAAGACAATGAATATGAGCAGCAAAAACAAATACTGAGGGAGAAAATCAAGGAATATTTAAAGACTGGAAGTATGACATAGATGGGTGAGTCAATACTGCAGGGATTCATGGTGCCAGAAAATAAAAGAATGAAACAAGTGTGAGAATGAGAGATGGAGAGAGAGAAAAATGAAGGTAATTGTCTAGTGTGCCAGGTCCAGATGTCTTATACCTGGTTTGGTGGAGGCCTGAACCAATCCCCAGGGTGAATTTGGCCTTCTGCCTGCAATGAGGTCACTCTGATGGGGCTTGAGTCCATCAGAGAGCAGGTTGCGCAGGGCTGGGCAAAGGCACTGCAGTACCAGACGACCCAGACAGGGATTTACACTGCTGTCTCCAGAAAGAGTCTGTCAACAGAGGTCAAAAAAGGGCAATGGAAGATAGGCAGACAAGAGGGGGAGAGAGATGGAGAGAACGAATAAAAAATTTGCAAAGCAATGGAAAAAAAATATATAGGACATATAAAGTGTTTAAAAGAGGTAGAGAGAGGGAATATGAAAATAGGAGAAAGAGGTGAAAGGTGCATGAGGTTAGTGTGAAAATAAGTTATTTGCAAAGCTCATGTTCATGAACTTTGAAGTACCTTATCTACGGAGTAAAACTGGAGAAAGAAAAAAGGAAGAGATAAGCCAAGTGCATGGAAGTGGCATGGAGAGAGAGGGGGAAAAAACAGGTACGGTTTACTAATTCTATTAATGTTAAATTTTTCTTTTCTGTGGGAATGTCTATATTAAACTGAAGTGGAGTTTATGATGCCAAGTTTGAGAAGAAATGTTTGCGCAAAACTGACCTTCTGTACAACAGTCCTGGACGAACTGAACTGAGCCAAAATGGCTTCCACTGCCACACTGACAGAATTGACAAGAACTGTGAGCCAAAACACATAAAATGTCAATAATTATTTACAAAAGCAAAATAAAGACAAATACGGACCAAAAGTTTCTGAGGTATACTATACTGTATTACTTTTCTTTTCTTGCAGGCAGGCAGAAGACAGTCCTTCAGCACTTAGTGAGGGCCTCACATCTTCTCCCATCCAGGCTGCGTTCTTCTGCTCAGAGTCAGCAAATGAGAAGCTGCGAACAGCTATTAGGAGGAAAAGACAGCAGCGTGCGGTTATAAACTCGATTAACAGAAGATAATGTATTACAGTTGATCTTGAGCCAATCCAGCGCAGTACATGACAGCAGCTCGTGAGGAACGTGTATAGATCTGATACAAATATTAATGAATAAATTATGAAAGATATTTATTCATTTCAGTCATATTTGGACTTGAGTTGACATATTTGGGTTTGTCACATGCAAAAGCAAAACATGCTGAGCAGCATAAAAAATAACACCAATGCCTTTAAAATCAACAAAAATATACAGTAAATGTCAGGGGTAAAAAATTTAATTAAATAAAGTATATAAAATAATTAACATTTTAAAATGTAAAATTAAATATTGTACAGCCATAACCACAAATAAATTTTCAAAAAGTTTAAATCAGAGCAACAAGTATATTTATATAAAATTATTAACTTACATAATTTATAATCAAATATTTCAAGCAAACAAAAAAATAACACTAACAGTTGACCAGTAAAAAAATAACAAAAATAAGCCACATATTATCATTTTTAAGGTTCTGATGCCATCATGCAACAGACAACCACATATTTCACACTGTCACAGACACAGACAGTGCTACAATATCCACAGGATATGAATGGAGACACAGCGACAAACAGACATGGTGCTTTGTTTACAATCGAAGAAAGTGGAAAAAAGTGGAGGAAAGTGAGAGAAATGAGAATGCACTGATCTCTTACTCAAAGTGAGCGGTGGTGGACTCTGCTGAAAGTGAAGTATGGGTACCGATGGCTCCCGCAGAGGGGCTTGAACAGGGGGTGTGTACAGATAAGGGTAGTAAAGGGGGGCGGCAAGGGCAGGAAGGGTGTGACTGCGGGGGAACAGGGGTGAACAGAGATGGGCAACATCTGTGCCTGGAACTGGTGGCCCGGACCTGTGGGGAGGCGAGATCGCTCCTATGGGGGAAAGCCGTGGAGGGGCGCCTTTATGCAAGGGGCAGTTTTTGGGGTGATAAAGGTAGTAAGCAGGGAAAGATACAAGCTGGTGTTTGTTCTGTGTTGTGTTTTCATTGCTGTTGTGGTCAAAAAACGGGTTGATTGGTGGTTTTGAGTTATCAATGTTGTCTGATTTTAAATCAAACAGCGAGTCGACATCTTTATAACTGTTTTTGTTCGCATAGCTCCGATTTTTGAGGTTTCGCATAGTTATGTAAGCCTGCATGTCAATGTTTTTGTACGGCGTTATGTCGCCCTCAGTGAGAGTGTTAATGTCAGTTGGTGGTTCAGGGTCAGTGAACAGCTTCAGGCTGCTTCTTGTGTATCTGGCATCACTGTAAAGTGAATCATCATTTCTGATTGAATCGACTCCACTGTTATGTGGACAGAAGCTGTTTTTTGTGCTGTCAAGATCATGCCCACAGATGTATAAAGAGTCTAAGAAGCTGTCAGCATGATTACAGCGGTGGTACAGAGAATCCATGTTACCACTGAGATCATTCTCTTGTTTACAGAACAACAACGTATTGTTTTCTGGGCCAGCACAGTACAGGGAGTCAGTATAGTCATCTTTGCTGCAGTCAAAAGTGGAATTTATGCATAACGGGTTTGAGATGTTTACAGAACCCTCACAATTGGTCACGGCACGATCCCTGTTAGTGCCAGTGTGGTAAAACTGGGATAGGGGAGCAGAGTGCAGGTAATAAGGTGAGGTCAGGGAGAGGGACAAGGGAGGTGAGGACACTTTTACAGTTATTATGGGTGAAGAATTATGAGAGCATAACAATGGAGGAGATTCAGAATCGAAAGGATGGGAAGAATGGTAAAACAGCAAACAGTGATGAAAGAGGGAGAAAAAGAGAAAATGGAAAAAATGTTAGTGTCATTTAGAAGAAGAAAGAATGCACTTATGATGAAACAGATGAAAGAGAACTCCTTCAAACATCCAATATGCTGTATGTAAAGAGTATTTTCTGTGTTACAATAATCATACAAACATTAGAACACAGCACAACATGCCATAGTGCATGGGGAAATATGTATATAACTCATTGTCTAAAGATGTGAAAATGTAAGAGAATAATAAACATTTTTTTATGGACAGCACATTTTATGCCGCTCATAAGTGTTTCACAGGTCAGAAGTTGCATTAAAAAATATTTTAGAAAAAGAGAGAAACTATAACTATTTTAGCCTAAATAAGTAAATAAGACACAAGCAAAAAATATAATATTAAATACAAATCCATAAAAACGAATCAGTCAAGAACTCAAAATGTCCTTCTTATAAGATCTGTGTCACAGATTTGCATCTTTTCTTTGCTGTTTTTTTTTTTTTTACTAAAACAAACAAACACACACACACACACACACACACACACAAACTAACATTTTCAGCATATGGTGTGCAAAGCCTAATAGCACTTTATCTGATCTCTACACATTCGACCGTGTGCGGGAAAGCAGTCCCTAGGATCAGATCTAGGATCTCACTAGTAGCTGCACCAGGATCACATTTCATCTGCAATGGCAACTTTGCTTTGAAAGACAAGCTACAAGGCCTAAATGTCTGAAAAATAAGCTCTTTCAGATCTAGAATACCTTCTGATTCATATCAGTAGATAGAATGTTGTATTTTAATTGATTTTGCTGATTATTTGTTATAAAATATAACCATACAACTGAATTCCCAGTCAGTCAAAAAGAGTGCATTTTCATCACACAGTACATATCACTAGAGAATTATGATTTACACACATAAAAGCATTCTACTTTACCTTAACTTGCCAGATATTTCCCTCTCTCAAATGAAGTCAGTTTGACTCAGCACTTCCTGTTGCTGTATTGTGATTGGTGTAAAGGTCTGAATCACACCTTTTCTATACTTAAAGGCATAAGGTCATGTTCTTGAGCTGACTGACATAGCCAGAAATATGAGTCATGAAGGGTGTAAAGATTCAATAAACAGCAAGTTACTAACACAGAATAAAACAAATGTACACAAGTTGAAGAACTAAACACCAAAGCTAAATTCATGAATACTAATATACATGAATAAGATGAATAGTGCTTATATTGCCAAAGCATGGGTTAGCAGAGTTGTATGATGTGCTAACCTTGTAAACAAAAATGAGGGCTCCCTCAAATGTATTTGCTACTCAATTTACAGGCACATTAGAGGCCATTTATATCTGAGTCAAAAGTGAAGTAACCTGATCCAAGCAAATTTGCCTTTTCCATTTGGCAGATAAACAGCACAGAAAGGAGCAGAGCAAAAGAGAAATGGCAAATTAAAAATAATGCAATGAGAGTATAACAAGCACAGGAGTATCAATTTAATAATAGGAGACAACATGGCGTGTCAGAAAAATGACAAAGCAAGCTTGAGGAGAGAGGCAGAAAAGTGTGGGGTGTGCATTATGACTTTTGTATGAGACAATATTTCTGATAGTATTATCATTTCAAGTTTTGAAATATCAATTTGTTTGACACTTTAGCTCAGATAAAATAGAAACTACTGACTGAAAAATAGGAAGGCTGACAGAGGAAAGTATGATACATAATGTGTGCCAGCCAAGGCAAAGGAAGAGAGGATGAGAGAAAAAAGGAATTAGCCTGCTGAGGAGGATGAATAATTAAAAGCTTTGTGACATCATGAAAAAACAACACAGCATTAAGCCTGCTGCATTCTGAAATTCCCTCCAGTCTTGCTCTGCTGATTCATCTACCCATCTGCCTGCGTGACTCTCATCTTGGCTCACCACTTTCCATGTCATCAGACTACTGTTCTTTTACTTTCTCCTTAATATTCAACTGAATTTGTTGTGTGGATGAACTTTCTAAGACAAAACATGAACTATATTTATGAAATGCAACTTTACCTAATGTTCTGGTTTCCAAAGTCCACGCTCCATCTGCCATTCCCCTATCTTCCACTTTATCTTCATCATCCATCTTCTTGGTGTGAACAGCTTTATCTCTTTCATCACAAATAGTCCTAAGGCTTCCTTCACTTACTGAACAGCCAATTTGTTGGGACACTTTGGGTTCTGCTGGGCAATCTTCTTGTATATTCAGGTGGCACATTTCCCTAAAGAGAGACAATGAGGCAGGAGTGGGTGGCGGCTGAAGAAATGAGGCTTGTGCTTGGGAAGTATATTCCCAGCCATCCCCATCAATCGTCTCTCTTCTCCATTTGAGGTTGTACAGAAAATCAGGGTCTGGGGTGATAACAGTTGGATCAGGTTCTGGTTGAACAGGAGCTGGCAGGGAGCTCTGTTTGCTTCTGTTGCGTAATTCTTTAAAGGTTGTGACTTTTGAGCCTGAAGTTGAAGCTGGGCCTTTTTGCAACATGCCATCATTTGACGATTTTCGCATCTCAAGAGGTGGCGACTCTGTATATGGGGTGAAGGCTATAAGCCAGTCAAACCTATCTGGGCGAGATGCATTGGCAGGCAGAGTGCAAGGCTTGAGAGGAGGAAGTTCAGGAGGATTGGAGGAAATTGGTGGACAAGAGGGCAATGGTCGTGGAGGTGGAGGCGGAGGAGGAGGGGTATCTGAAATCACTGAAGTATAATCAAAGATTCCAAAGCTAACATTCGGGATGTTTGTATTGCTAAGATCAGTGCTGTAATATGAGTTGGGAGATAGGCTAACATTGGATCCAAAACCACAGCTGCAGCTATGATTACAGTGTCCACAATTTCTCTTATGTCGCCTTGCCATTTCTGTGAAGGATGTTGTCCTGTTTGATTCCTTCTGTTCATCTTTACAAATTTCCTTTTCACTGAGATTATCTAATTCATTTGCACCTGTTGACCTGTCTTTCCCAAATCTGGATCCTTCTTTCAATCTGGAATGCAACCCCTTATCTACACCTTCTTCCTTGATTGTCCTGTTTACACTGATTTCTCCAATCTGAGAGACGTCAGACATTGGCTGTTGCTCATTCTCCAGGACAACATCTACACAAACACCCAACTCGGGACTAAGTTTAAGCAATTCAGCTTGGGTGAGGCCTGCTAGGGCAAGCAACTTTCGGATTTCCACATCTAGAGTGTGAAAAGATGGAGGCGGCGGGAGTGATGGTGGAGGTGGAACAGCTGGAGGCGAGGACATCGCAGGTGGAGGTGGCAATGGAGGAGGTCTGGACATTGGCGGTGGAAAGGACAGAGGAGTCTTTTCTCTTTCAAGCTCAGCAAGTCTCTGAGCTTCTAGACGGGCTTTATGACGTCTTCTTGGAGGAGGAATGGGTGGTTTGGGGGAGGTGAGAGCAGGTCTGTCTGTATTTAGGGTGAAGTAGGGCACAGGTTTTGATGGAGGAGGAGGAAGGGCAGGAGGTTTTAAAGCTGGGGGTGAGGATGACAATGCAGGCAAGGTAGGGACAGGGACACTTGTAGAGAAATTAGTAGCGTGATTGGTGGATGTGACTGAGAAAACATGTCCGCTGATGTTCTCGTAAGTGTGTGAATCTGGGTGGGCACTCACATGCCTCGTTGGAGGTTTTGGGGGCCGAGGAGGAGGCTCCAATGGCGATGGAGCAAGTGAATCTGAGGCAGGGGTTTCATCAAGATCAGAGGGGGCTGTCATATCTACCCCTGCATCAGAAAATTCCTGGGATTCACTTGATTTGTTGTTTTTATACAACTTCCATGGAATGTCAATGTTGTCCATTTCATCCAAAACTCCAGTGATATCCTCATCATCAAAGTCTAAACCTTCCTCCTGAAGTTTCACAAGATAAGCCAACTTCACCTCTTTGTTAACCCTCTGAAGCTTCTGCTGGTGATCCAATCTATCTCTGACAATCAGCTCACCATCCAGTTCCCAGTGTGCCAGCCTAACAATGCGGTAGAACAGATCCACTTTTCCCAACTCTTCTATGGAGTCTAAAAAATGGAGGAGATCCACTTTAATACATTTTCCTTCTTCTGATCCCTTGCTGTCTACATAGTCAGAGGATGGAGAGCAAGGGGCTGAGGGATAGCCTTCATCAGAAGAGCAAGGCGATCTTGCAGAAGTGTTGAGATCCAATGGTAAAGCATTGGACTGAAAGGCAGGGCAGTTGGAGACCGGGGAATGAGATGATGGATAGCATTCAGTGGCCTCTTGGTCCTGGGATGACAATGAAAATGTATCAGGACAGTCACACTCCAGATCTGAGCAGCTGCTGATGGATGTGGATGAAGATGAGGTAGAAGATGTGAGGGAGAAGTCCAGCAAGGATTTTGGACAGTTGCAGCAAGAAGGGACAAGAGTATCATCATCTTCGTCGTCATCATCTTCATCATCTTCACCATTACAATTTCCATTGCCATTCTCATCAACATTAACATTCACATTTACACTACAGTCATCATTTTTGAGCTGATCACCCTCTTTTTCATCCACACTGCCATTGTCCTCCTCTCTCTCCTCCACTGGAATGACATGAGGTTGCTTTACTTCTGGCGTACACTCATCTTCTTTGATGTCTTGTTTTGGAACTGCCAATTCCTTCTGTGGAGGTGGTGGTGGCAGCTTCATTTGTTGCCTGATGTTTACAGTGTTATTATTGTTATGGTTGTGATTAAAAAGGCTGTTGCTATCCTGAGGTGAATGGCCATCACAACACAGACAAGGTAGGCTGGGCTCATTGCAGTTTGGATCCACAGCTGAGACTAGGTTTGATACAGTGTGTCCACTTTTTGGTTTTGAGATTGCTGGTATTGCGTTAGCACCATTCTTCTGTGGCCGCACCAGTTTGGATTGAACCACTGGGGCTCGTGCACCTTGACTGGGGCCCTTCAACCTGGAAGACTCAGGTGGTCCCCGAGTGCCACAACGAGGGGATGAAGATGCTGTGTTCATGTTTTTGTCCTCCCTCTTAGCCCCTTGGCTTGGTTTTACCTCCGTACGCCTATTGACAAACCTGCGGTAACGTGGGGGCACAGAGGGACGAGAGGAGGGGTGCATGGTGGGATAGTTTTTATGTCCTGATTATTATTCTGGTGTTTTTCTAAAGAATTTGTAAACATATGGGGTCACATCTTGGGTCTAGTTAGTACCTGAAATATTGAGAAAGACAGATTTTGTTTAGAAACACAAAAATGTACCACCTTACTTGAGAAATTGGACAAAAAATGTTTTCACAATTTAGCATCACTTGGTAAATTTTGTAGATAAAGTCGTACTTCTCTGTTGCTCCTGGACTGAGATTAAACATATTATTTACATAACATATTATTAGCATAAAAATGTATACACTATTCTGTGTTACTGAAACACGTGTACTGTACACACCAGCTTTTTAGAAACTGCTTGCATGCTAAGTACTATTCAGTTGTTTGTCTAATAAATAATATATAATTTTAACAATAATGATTTTAATAATAATTTCAATTATAATAATTTTAATAATAATGCTACATATAACGGTATTTCATTTAAGCATATTATATCAACATTATTAAAATAATATAT
>NW_015505401.1:0-8714 GCF_001515645.1 Sinocyclocheilus grahami | reverse complement strand
TATCCTGAGGTGAATGGCCATCACAACACAGACAAGGTAGGCTGGGCTCATTGCAGTTTGGATCCACAGCTGAGACTAGGTTTGATACAGTGTGTCCACTTTTTGGTTTTGAGATTGCTGGTATTGCGTTAGCACCATTCTTCTGTGGCCGCACCAGTTTGGATTGAACCACTGGGGCTCGTGCACCTTGACTGGGGCCCTTCAACCTGGAAGACTCAGGTGGTCCCCGAGTGCCACAACGAGGGGATGAAGATGCTGTGTTCATGTTTTTGTCCTCCCTCTTAGCCCCTTGGCTTGGTTTTACCTCCGTACGCCTATTGACAAACCTGCGGTAACGTGGGGGCACAGAGGGACGAGAGGAGGGGTGCATGGTGGGATAGTTTTTATGTCCTGATTATTATTCTGGTGTTTTTCTAAAGAGTTTGTAAACATATGGGGTCACATCTTGGGTCTAGTTAGTACCTGAAATATTGAGAAAGACAGATTTTGTTTAGAAACACAAAAATGTACCACCTTACTTGAGAAATTGGACAAAAAATGTTTTCACAATTTAGCATCACTTGGTAAATTTTGTAGTTAAAGTCGTACTTCTCTGTTGCTCCTGGACTGAGATTAAACATATTATTTACATAACATATTATTAGCATAAAAATGTATACACTATTCTGTGTTACTGAAACACGTGTACTGTACACACCAGCTTTTAGAAACTGCTTGCATGCTAAGTACTATTCAGTTGTTTGTCTAATAAATAATATATAATTTTAACAATAATGATTTTAATAATAATTTCAATTATAATAATTTTAATAATAATGTTACCTATAACGGTATTTCATTTAAGCATATTATATCAACATTATTAAAATAATATATTATTTGTAAGAGTAAAGAAAAAATGCCTTCTAATATTTGCCAACTGACAATTAGATTCAGAACTTGGCATCTTTTTAGTCTTTTACTGCATTCACCCAAAGCTATGATGACCTCAGATAAGAACAAATTTGTATTAATTTGCGGAATTTGTACATTATTTAATCTAAATATATTTCCATGCCCATAAGAGAGAGAACAAAAACAGCCTATATATAGGCTAATCAACATATCCTTAACATATCCAGAAAGCTCTTTATTCTACTGTACAAAATCTGCATAATTTTTCTCTGCATAAGGCACGTGGAGCAGAAAATCATAGCAATGACAAACGCTGTTTTTGCTCTTCATGAACACCGTGGGCAATGCACTGCTCGCGCCTAATGTCCTTGGATACAGAGGATGTAAATCTAGGCCTAGTGCGCGTTTAGTAAATAAACTCATGACTGATATAAATACAATACAATATTTGAACATCCCGTAATCTAAGACGCCGTTGTGCATTAATTATTTGTTGGTGATTGATATATTAAATATTTATAGAGTATAAAAATGATGTGTAATAAGACGTGATGACATACGAGTTGTGATAACACCTCCTCCGTGGACTTTAATAGTACTGTATCAATACAGGAGACTAAAATTTGACAATAATAACGTATTGGTTTATGATATATCTTCGAATACCTTACCGTATAAACAAAACAGATTCATCAGCAAAATCCGGAAATAAAACAAAACGCACATAATCCAACACACAATTCAATACGAAACAAATTACCTAATTTCCAGAAGGATATAAATCTCGATCTCTATTCCATCGCACGAGCCCTGACTCTGAAATTATTACACGCCGTTATTCTCTTTCCTCCTGTCTATCTCTCCGTCATCCAGCCCTCCCTTCTTCTCTCTCTCTCTCTCTTCCCATCCTCGAGACCACACCCCTCAGCAGCATCTCTGCTCAGCCTGGACCAAACCGAGAGCAGCGAGCCCACAAAACTTCTCTTGCACACACTCATTCAAACACCTCCTCTCACAGAAAAGTGCGTGGAAAAAGAATGTTGATCAAAGTTCTTTATTAAAAGCACATTTCTCGTCTTTCTATAATCCACATTTACAGCAATGATGGGGATTGATGGATGACTGGATAGGTGAGTACAGTCTAAAAATGTACAGTACAACCTAACGTGACAGGTCTCCCGAAAAAAAAGTACCACTGTGTTCTGCCTTGGCAGATATTTTATCTAGGTATTTCTTTGCTTATTTAACTTATTAAATAATTGTTTTTAAAGAATATGTGCATCTATTCACTGGGATTGCACCTGATCAGCTGTTTGTTGGTTTTTATTCTCAGTGCAATGATAATATATACATATTTTTCCTTTCTCATTTATCCAAAGATGTTGAAAATACAATCCAAAAACCTGATGAAAATATATGTTTTATTCATATATATATATATACACACACACCCCAAGTGAAACACTGACAGGTGTTGTTTATATGTGCAATATGTGGAAGACCTATGAATCAACATATTGTATTTTTCTGCAACAATAAAAGGGGAAAACACAAATAGTTATGACAAATAATTCAACTCTTGACAGTATATTTAAAGTGCGGATAAAACCTACCATTTCCATATTTACTCAACCACTAAAATCCCTCCCTGCATCTTTATTTCACCCAAGTCTGTGTGCCTAAAAATCCACTAGTGAAGTCCCTTTCCTTTCTTTGAACCACGGCTTATTTGTTTCTCTTATATATTTTCTTGGCAAAATTAAGAAACACAGCGTGAGGCAGATTCTTGGCATGCAGCTGGATGAGTTTTTGAAGACGGCGATAGCTCTCCTCCTCATGTTGATGGTATCGGATAGGCAATTCCAGAGTATCGTACAAAGTCTTGACCCGTTCAACACTTTCAGCATCACTATGTCCGTAACATGCCTGAAAGAAAGAGGGAAAATCTGTTAACTTGACCACATTTGACTGTTGCTTTCTGCAATTATTTCCTTTTAGAAACTGTCCCACATTTTCTCACCTCTAGTTCTGCCCTCTGTTCAGGTGTCATGATGCCCAGTGCGGTCACCACCAGCCAGCTGCATTTGTTGTCCTGGATATCCGTGCCAATCTTTCCAGTCACTGCGGGGTCACCATAACAATCCAAGTAGTCATCCTGTCAATGACAAACATGTTCTGAATGCTTTGGTATATTACAACCAGAGAAGATCTGATAGCTTTCAGGCTTCAAAAGTGTTGATTTATTATACTAATACCTGTATCTGAAAGAACTCTCCCACTCGCGGGAGCAGGTCTCTAATCCACTGGCACTTGACTCGACAGTGCGTGTGCTACATCCTTTTTACAATCTCTAGATTATAAAACACTGCATTCTGTCAGCAATGTAACGCGGCAGTAACGTATAGACACCTCGGCTTGTAACTATACTCTAATTTCTATTTTGAAAATTATAACGTGTTAAATTCCGTTACTAAAAAAGTAATCAAATTACAGTAACGTGTTACTAAGTAATGCATTACTGCCCAACACTGCCAGTGAGCAATAATAAGTTAAAATGTGTGCACATTGCTGTAACAGAGTAATGAATCTTTTAGGTGTGTTACCTCAGTAAAAAGCTCAAGAAGATGAATATAGTAGCGCTGTCCTCTGCAATGTCTGCGAAGAAGGCGGTAGATCACCCCCTCCAGGAGAAAAGCATCATTAATGGCATCCAGACCAATACCTTCCTGACAAATACATAAACAACATAGATTAGCACACAATCCACACAATTGATATACACTAGTGTTACATGATAGAAAATACATGATATAATTTTTTTTGAAAGATTCCACTTCAAAGAATAAAACTAAATTGATTGGAAATATTATTAGAACATAAACAATTTACGGTATCATCAGCATATATCTCAAACCAATCATAAATCAATCAATCAATCAATTACCTTCTTATACCAACAGGGTTGACCCCTTCTTGTCAGGGATGCATCCATAATGTCATCAGACACCAAGAAAAAAGCCTGAAGCTGGGGAGAAAACAAAACATTTTGCACTGCACTATTTGTTCGTTTGCATTGCAATTGACCTTATGACAGATAAATGACTGACAGCCCAAATTGGCAATCAAATCGCTGCACTAAGAAGCCTTGCTGCCATTTTGTCCATCAAGCTGTAAAGTCTATCAAGGTGTTGTTATAGCAGATGTCATTCGGATACTAGGTATCCAGAGTGGCTAGTTAATAGTTTTGTTCGTTCCTTTCCTGAAATCAGCCAGTAATCTTGAATAATGCATGAACTGGATCAGACTTGTCTTTCTTTATGACACTGACATTTTACACTTCTGAGATTCTGTGACTTTTTTTCCATTAAATAAAAAGGCTGTACAATTAAAGTGTGTGAGTTTGAGTTTTTTTATTATCATTAAATGTAATTTAAGTGGTTACATTAAATTTTATATGGACGTATGCTTCATTGTCAGAAAATTAAGAAGGAAAAGTTTGGTTTATTTCCTCTGCCAATCTCTATCTACAGTTAGTGTAAATGTATACTAAATGTTCATCCAAGATACTCGTGCCATGATAAACTTTGATAAACTGCATTTGAAGTCATTTACTCTGAATGCAAGCTGACTTGCATTGTCAGTAACCGTTGTCATTATCCGTTGTCATAAAGTCAATTAATAGTATCAATTTCACACACCAGTTCAATGCACCATCCAACCAAAAGGGCTCTGTGAACTTCATCAGGTGGCAGTTCAGAAGGAGAGACCAGCTCCTGTAGCGAACCAAACACAGACAAGCCTCGGTTTCTCTTGCCTCCAGGAGCATTGTACCGAAGCACCTAAAGAAAAATTATATATATAAAAAAAATACTTATTTCAAAAGAAAAAAGAAAAGCCAAACTGACAAATAATAAAATAATTCAATAGAGTGTTGTTTCAGAATGGTTTCAGATCTGTTCTAGAGTTTTAAACTTCAAATGCTTTGTCTGCCATCTTAACTATTTGTCTTCATGCAGATTTCCTCACTCCAAACAGACTGGGAGAGGTTTACTCTACCTCTCTGAGTCTGTTGAGGGCATCAGTGAGAACTGGATCAGTGAAATCCTGCTCTGTAAGTTCAGACACCAACTTTTCAAACTCCAAATCAAAGAGCTGAGCATCTGACAACATCTTGCCTTTCTGCTGGACACCGTTACTGCACCTGCTGTCACCCTGAAGTGATGGAGCACAGAAACATAGTGTGATGACAGAGACATAAATCAGAAACAGGCAAACATATGACATAGGGATTACTGTATCACTTGGAAAATATGGAAATAATATGCTGTCCTAAATTGAAAATACACGGTTGGAGGCAGCGATGCCGGTGGCACTCAACTTTTTGCGGCCGGTAACGTTAGTATGGATCAGTGTTAATTGTTAATGATCATCATTGGCAAATTACATAAATTACGGTTCCTAAAAAAATTTTGCTGAGATTATCTCGGTACCGTATCTACTTGGTTTGCAGCTGTTTCTCCAGTATGACGATTTAATCGGTCTTTACTGCACGGCTCTGTACACTTTTAGTTCACTGCTCAATGCAACGATACCTTCTAAATGGCGCCTCGGTGACGTCACACATAATAAACGCACGTGACTGACAAAGACCGATTCTGTGAGCTTTTATTTCACCTGCAGTATGAAAAGTCAAGACGGTCCATGAGATCGAAGGCGTACCTCCTATTGTAGTTTTTTGTATATTTGTTTCAGTCTGAAGGCTTCGTTTTAAACTTCAAGTACCAAAATGCTTTGCGCATGATCTGTTGGGGCGTGTACGCAAAAGCTCATATGACATCACGGACGTCCATTGGTTGCAGTAATCGAACGAGGATGGGCTCCAGAGAAATCAGCCAATGAGAGGAGACTATCCACGACGCAAAGGGTGGAGTGAACGCAAAGGAACCTATCAGATTTGGCAAACTCTAGTAGCATGATATACACCAGGGGCAAGTTCAAGCTCAAACCGGTGTGCACCGCTACGGTTTCCGGTTTGAACGACATGTTTCCTGGAAACGGTGTGCAACGGGGGTTGAGATGCGTTTTCTCTCTCTTACTCCTCTGATTATATAATGGTAAATATTACAATAACATAGCACAACAACAGTGATCAGCAATAATGATAAGCCTAATACTCACCATGGGTGTTGCTAGGCCATTTTAAGGGGGGGCTATAGATGGCCTATATTTGTCTTCTGGTCCATATCCTTTCCTTAGGAAGGTGTGCTAGACACTGATTAATGTAACGTAAATATACTATACATATTTATATATTTTGCTATTGTATTATGGAGTGACACTTTCATAAACTTTTCTATACCCCTCTGATTATATAATGGTAAATATTACAAAATATTATCATAGCACAACAACAGTGATCAGCAATAATGATAAGCCTAATACTCACCATGGGTGTTGCTAGGCCATTTTAAGGGGGGGCTATAGATGGCCTATATTTGACTACTCAGCCCCCCTAAAAATTTTGCGATCAGCTCCATAAACTGTACATGAATTCGTGATCGCCTCAGTCTCCTTTAAATTTCATATGAATACAGCGGCAGACTTCGGCTCCTCCCCGTCTTTCAGCGCGTTCTTCAATAAGCTGACCGCGGCGGCGCAGAGCGAGAAACAGAGGGCAAGGTGTGTGTTTATCGATAGATTGTTATAATATCTGCAACTGTGCAGTTCTTTGTCATAAATACAGTTTACGAAAGATGCGTTTCCTAATCACTGGAGTTGTTTCCTCCAGCAAAAATGAAACCGCATACTTTATGAAACGATCATGTTGCTATTTTCATTTGAAAATGTAACTTTCAATATAATACATATTACAGTGCATGTGCAAAGAGGTTTGCATACTTGAGCTAAAGAAAGAGGGTTGTACTAGAAAAGCGAACAGTAAAATTTTATGTTTTTAACTACAGTAAAGTGTGTGTGAGATCAGGAAGGCTTATTCAGTACTCAAATGTTATACCTATCTAAGCAATACAGTGGAATACTGCAATAAGTTTAGTAAACCATCCCTATTAGTCAAACATTTTTTTTATTTATATATTTATTATTATTTTTTTATTATTACCCTCTTTGGGGGCTGAGCCCCCCTAAAATGAAAATCATAGAATCGCCCCTGCTGGAATGACTGGCTAGGAAACCACAATAAACCAGCTAAGACCAGCAAATCAACTTACACTACCATTCAAAAGTTTATTTTTTATTGATTATAAGTAACAGTAAAGACGTTTAAAATGACACTAAAGATTTCTACTTCAAATAAATGTTGTTCTATTGAGCTCTCTATTAAAAAAAATTGTATCATAGTTTCTACAAAAATTAAGCAGCACTGTTTTCCTCATTGGTATGTTGCTATTGGAAATGTTTACAGAGCACCAAATCAGCATAATATAACGATTTCTAAAAGATCATGTGCCATTGAAGACTGGAGTAAGGGAGCAAAATCTATTAAAAAAGAAAACAGTTAATTTAAATTGTAATAGTATTTCACAATATTACTGTTCTTACTGTATGTTTGCAGCTTCGTTGAGCATTAGAGATATCTTTCAAAAAATAATCATCTTACCAAACCTAAGCATTTGAATGGTAGTGTAGGCTTGCTTAAGCAGGTATTTCAAAAGGGAAAATCCGGTTGTGAATGTATCTATATCTACATGTTGTCATATGAGCAACCTGTCAATAAGTACACAGAGAACTACACAGTACACATAATTCAGCGACAGTTCTCATTTCAAGTTTTTTTGACCGATTCATTAAAATGACAAATGAATGATCTGATTTGTAAGTGAATGACTACATTTTGCATAACCAGCAAGGACAGCAAACTGGAAAGAATTATTGTCTATGTATTTTCTTTGCTGCATTCACTCTAATTGCATAAAATTTAAACTGCAAAATCAAAACTGTATCATTTTTGTTGTGGCTTTGTAGATTCTGTAACATAATTAAAGGTGACATATCATGAAAATCTGACTTTTCCAGGTTTTAAGTGCTATAATCAGGTCCCCGGTGCATCTACCAACCAAGGAAACATGAAAAAGATTAACCCAGTAACTTTGTTTTGGTAAGCCTTTTTCGGCAAGCGTCTATGAAAAAGAGCACGTCTGATTTCGCTCCCTTGGTGACGTGGCAAAGGGATCCGATTATAATATTACCGCCCCTTAATCTGTAAGTTTCCACCCATGGCACCGTCATTTTGATTTTGCAAGCGACGATGGTGTAACGCCATGGCAAAAGTTTGAGCAAAACATGCTAACTGTTCTACCTTTGGCTGCACAGAACACTGTTTAGAGTCCCAGCCTCAGAGGAGACAACAGAGCAGTGGATTTATTGATTTATTTACTGTATATTGCTGCTGCCACACATATCTAAAATAAACATGCGATTTATTTCCCAGCTGTTTTACCTTCACAGACATAACTGACTGTTTTTTGTAACTCATGTGTATTTTTAAGTAAACTTGTGTGTGAATGAGAACTTAGTTTAGTACTCACATGCTGTGACAGACGCTTTCTGTCCGTGTGCTTCGGATGTGTGCGCTCAGAAAACCGTATATCATAAGTTTAAACTTATATGGTTTATAACGTATGATTTCAGCACGAAAAACATGATAATCAGAACCAAAACAGATGTTTTTAGCAGATACGAGCTGTAATGGCACAGCTTAGTGATGTGTCGTTCGCGAACAAGCCGGCTCTAAGAGCCGATTCTTTGTGAAGTGCTGACTCCTGTAGCATTTGGACCAATCAGACACACAACTTTTTGTTATA
>NW_015505400.1:2128352-2130953 GCF_001515645.1 Sinocyclocheilus grahami | reverse complement strand
AAAGGGATAGTTCACCCGAAAATGAAATTGAATTCTGTCTTCATCCACTTACCCTCACGTCGTTTAAAACCCATTCATCTTCAAAACTCAAATGAAGACATTTTTAATGAAACCTGAGGTTTCTGTCCCTCCACTGAAAGTCTGCGCAAACAAAACTTTGAAGAGCCAAGAGAAAACTAATCCAAAAATTAATCAAAAGAGATACAATCACTTTATATGATGGACATTTAATTAGGCTTGCATTAACAATCATAAACAATAACGCCACACATACAGAGAGCACATTAAATATGGAAAGCATGGAAGCTCAAATGTTTATTCTAGCGTGTGACAAGCATGAGTTTCATGTTCAATTCAGTGTTAAATTAAATCTGTTTATCATATAGTGATCGTATCTCTTCAGAAAACTTTGAATAAACTGCTCGATTCATATGCATTAGCTTTCCAGCACCTTTAAGATCTTTGTATCTAAAGGGGTGGTTTTCCAGACAGAGATTAAGCCTAATCCTAGACTAAAATGGCCCTTTAAACCATATTAACAGAAATCGTCTTTTTCTGTCATGGTTTTAAATCGTCTTAGACTTAGTCTAGTCCAGAGTTTTATAGGCCAGTTTGCTGGAGGAAGACGAGAGCTTTTTTAGGACTAAATTGAGGCTTAAATTAGTTAAACCAGGGGCCAGTTGCATAAACATAGACACTGTTAAGACTGTGTCTTACCAACTAGTTAGACCAACTAGCAGTTAGTCAAGGGGTAATCAGTCTTACTTTTTGGACTCACATTAGACCAATCTACCTTTTTGTAATTGAAAAGAAATTCGATTACTAACTTTTTAAGACTAGTCTAAGCAGTTTATGCAACCCGCCCCAGGAGGAAGTTTTAAATTCAAATTAACATTGTTTTTCCAGTTTTATATACATTACAAAATTACAAAATTATTGGCACCCTTTGTAAATATGAATAAAGAAGCCTGTGATAAAATAAATCTGCACTGTTAATCAATCTCATTCTGAAATAAATGTGTTTCTCTAATACTCATTGGCCACAATCAATGGCAACCTTTTATTCTATACTTTTTGCAACCTCCTTTTGTCAAGATAATAGATATCAGATGCCTGATGAGGCTGAAGAACATATGACAAGAGATTAGTCGCCACTCCTCCATACAGAATCTCTCCAACTCCTTCAGCTTTCCAAGTGCATGTTGATACACTCTCCTTTCAGTTTTCTATAGGGTTCAGGTCAGTGAACTTGGATGGCCATGGCAGAACCTGCATTTTGTGGCCCATGTTTGTGTTGATTTTGATGAAGTGTTTTTTTTTTTTTTAGATCATTGTCCTTATGGAATGAATATCCAAACAAGGCCCATTATAATATTTCTAGCAGGGAACATCAGGTTTTGATTTTTGTATCTGTTGGTACTTGCTAGAGTCCATGATGCCATATATCTTATAAAGATGTCCAGGACCTCCAGCAGAAAAATAGGCCAAACATAAAAGATACAACAGTATATTTCATTGTACACCTTTTTATCCCTGTGTGCAACAAACCCACCTTGAGTGTTTGCTGCTAAAAAACTCATTTATTAGTTTCATCTGACCATAGAACCCAGTCCCAATTGAAGATCCAGTAGTGTGTGGCAAATTAATCTGCTTTTATTTTATTTATTTTTTTGAAACCCTCCCAAACAACTTGTTGTAATGTAGGTGCTGTTTGATTTTATTTTTATTTATTTATTTATTATTTTTGAGGTTTTCTGTCCCCAAGACTCAACTATTTTCTGCAATTCTCCAGTTGTGGTCCTTGGAGAGTCTTTGGCCACTCAAACTATCCTCTTCACGCTGCATCAAGACAATATAGACACATTAGACAATATACTGTAGGCAGATACGTAACATTTCCTGTTGACTGGAACTCCTTAAGTATTGTCCTATTGGTAGAAAGGGAAATTTTCAATGCTTTAGCCATTTTCTTAAATTTTTTCGACTTCCTATTTTGTGCTACTTCTGGACTTCATATTTTGTGAAGGTCAGCAATCTGTTGCTGCACATCAGAACTATATTGTTTGGTTTTTCTCATTGTGATGGATGATTAAGGGAATTTGGCCTTTGTGTTCCCTCATATTTATAGTCCTGTGAAACAGGAAGTCATGGGCTTTGTCCAATATTTGGACAAGGGGATGGCTTGATCACCCTAGTGTACTAAAAATTGTAATTGTATTTGTATGAATGGGAATACAGACTTTCAGAGATTTTACTCAATGATTTTCACAGCCTTCTTTGATCATATTTAATAAGGGTGCCAATAATTCTGACCATGACTCTCTCTCTCTCTCTCTCTCTCTCTCTCTCTATATATTTGCATTTTAAAATCAACTTCTAAATGTCTGTCCAGTAGTCCCTATAACATGACATAATTTTAATTTGTGGTGCTTCTAATTAAATGATAAAAAGCAGTTGCAAATGTTGTACAAAATAAATATCACCACAACTCATCTTTGCACCAATAAAAGTAAAAACACAGTTTTTCTACCAAATTATTTGTAATATCTAATTATTATATTAATATTTAACTTACATTGGAAAGGTTTCCGTGACCTCTCG
>NW_015505400.1:2126180-2127743 GCF_001515645.1 Sinocyclocheilus grahami | reverse complement strand
AAAATGAGCCAATATTTGGCATGACATTTCAAAATGTCTCACTTTCAACATTTGATATGTTATCTATATTCTATTGTGAATAAAATATAAGTTTATGAGATTTGTAAATTATTCCATTCCTTTTTTACTCACAATTTGTACAGTGTCCCAACTTTTTTGGAACTGGGTTTGTACTTAGCCTTGAATAGCGCTCTGGAGCGGTATTCGAGATAGTGTGGATTTAGTATCCATTAAGGGCACTGCACTTTGGCATTTTGAAGACCTGGGACAGACTTGCACACTTACTTCCTGTCGCGCGCACGCGCTCTCAAGTGGCCAAGACCACAAGTGTGGGTATTTGGACAAGGGGATGGCTTGATCACCCTAGTGTACTAAAAATTGTAATTGTATTTGTATGAATGGGAATACAGACTTTCAGAGATTTTACTCAATGATTTTCACAGCCTTCTTTGATCATATTTAATAAGGGTGCCAATAATTCTGACCATGACTCTCTCTCTCTCTCTCTCTCTCTCTCTCTCTATATATATATATATATATAACAGCTTCTTTATATATAACATAAATAATAATAATAAAAATGTTGCAAAACTGACAACAACTGATGAACAACTGAACAATTTATACAAGAATTCATTACAAAACAGATTTCCAGGCATTCCTTTTCTTTTATTCCACAGCTGAGGTTATTTTGCTTGCTTTAAAATAGATTTCCTCCTGTTCAGCAAAGCTTTATTTTTTTCTACTGACATTGTTTTCCTTGGATTTGCTTCTCAGTCCCATACAACTTTAAGCTTTTCTTGGTTCATTCCATGTTTTATAGGCAACCTCTGCCATGCTAATTCAAATTAGCACAGCTGGTTTTAAATTAATCTAATTCATTTTAGTTTAGGACTCCATAGTCCAGGGGCCCGTTCTTTGTACGTCGCTTATTACATCCAAGATCAAATGTCACATCCAAAATTATAGCATCGCGTTAATCAGGATCTGGCTAATTCGGTTCTTCAAACACACCTGTTGTTGATGATTAGTATGGCTGGATTGAGTTATCTAGGAAAACAAAACTACATAAATGTTATAATAGAAAAATGAAATGTGCACTGTTTTTATTTTACTTAAATTTTTTTTTCATGATTCCCAATTATTTATATTCACGATTTCTAATATTTGTACAGGCTTTACATTTTTATTTCAATGTAGTAATTAGCAATTCATTTAATTTTATATTTGAACAGATTTGTTATGTGACAGCATTAATTAAAGTTTCTTAAGGGTGAAGATCATGTTATCTGCATCTTCTGCGCTCCATCAAGCCACTCCCATAATATCTGTCAGCATTCAAATTAATGCACGACTCTACATTATCTGTATAGCATGTGTGTAAGACTCGAATACAATTATGAAGTGATTCTTTTATGACGAATAAATCTCTCAGTGAGTAAAACCGGCTGCATCTATAGTATTAAAGGCTACACAATATTATTATATTATCTTTAAATAAATGTTTAAATGATTATTATTTTAAATTATTTTCCCTGGATTAGTAGGGTACTCTTGTAATAA
>NW_015505400.1:2113788-2119060 GCF_001515645.1 Sinocyclocheilus grahami | reverse complement strand
TTTTATGACGAATAAATCTCTCAGTGAGTAAAACCGGCTGCATCTATAGTATTAAAGGCTACACAATATTATTATATTATCTTTAAATAAATGTTTAAATGATTATTATTTTAAATTATTTTCCCTGGATTAGTAGGGTACTCTTGTAATAAAGTAGCGGTGGCTGGGACAGATTTTAAGTATCAATTCTGCTTAAAAAGATGCAATCTAATCCTGTTAACATGAAATAAGCCTGCTCCCGAGCAGGTTTAAGCTTACGGACCTGTTGCTATGACAGCAACTCCGGGATGAGCTTCGAAGAACCAAATGATCCAAGATCATGCCAAATCATCAACAATCAAATCCAGCTAACTGAGTTAGCGATGTACGAAGAACGGGCCCCAGGTGTAAGTAATCTGTACTTAATCTGTGTTTCAGAAAGCCATTTTTAAAGACATGATTAACTATTCTATATTAAGGTCTACTCTTGTTTTAATTTAAATCCTGTCCGGGAAACCGCCCCCACAAAGTAATGAAAATATCTTACTTTGTGTTTCGAAGATGTCTTATGGGTTTAAAATGACATGAGGGTGAGTAAACCATCACAAAATTAAAATTTTTGGTTGACCTAACCAAGGAATAAATGTAGTAGTAGTAGTATAATTTTATTTAATGCCATGTCAGCATCTGAGGCTATTTTCATGGCAAAAACCCAATTACAAAAATGCAAATATCACATAATACAATAAAAACCAAACAAACACAGCAAGTAATATTATACAAGATTTTTTAAACTAACATATGATAAAAATTCTAAAACCTTTTCAGGCAAAATCTTCCTAAATAAGACCTTAAGTAAACTAAATTCATAAAAGAGCTTTCTACTTGCATTAAAACCGGGACAGTCAAAAAGAATATGTTTAATAGAAAGGTGAGTCTTGCAGAACATGCATAGAGTTGGGTCTTCACCTTTAAGCAAAAATGCATGAGTCCCAAGGAATAATGTATGACAATATAAAGATATTTGTCAGATAGTTTCAGGAACAGGTTTATAAACACATGACACAATTTCCTTACCTTGCCTAGGATGGATTTACCAATTTTCCTTTCGAGAAGCATAGTGTTAAGTCTCTCTACCTCTACTGCCACACAGGAGGGTCTGTGTATGTGGGAGCGAGATGAATGGTAAAAACTCAATTTTTCTTCTGTCAGCTGAGAGATACAACAAAAAAAGTATGTTATTAAGCACCCAGAGTAATAACGGAGGCAAAAAAATTACAACATCATTGACTTGTCCCATGTCCAAAAGCCAACTATGTCTTGTGTCAATACTTTTTTTTTTATCTATAGCTTATAACGTTGGTCTGTTGTGATATCAAATACAGTGCATAGCTGATCTGTGAATTATTCCTTTACTGTCAATGAAAAAAGACTCTCATTTGACATTTTGACTTAAAAAAAAAAAAAAGAAACATTTCTATGAGAAGCAGCAGAAAACCACAAAAATAAACACTTCAGATATTACTGCACAAAAACGCAATGCATGCAGGAAATCACATGCAGGGTTCCTACACATTTTGACTAAAGACTTCTGTGGCTTCTCTAGTCATTCATGATTTCTAGGATTTAAAAAAAAAAATTTTTTTTAATAAAGATTTCACTCATAAACCGCAATTGTTAGTCAATTACATATTTTTCCAAGCACAGCTAAATTTCCATGATTTTTACATGCCATTTAAAATCAGAGTTTAAAATGTCCTGACTTCAGGAACCGTGGGAACCCTGCATATGGGTTTACAGTATGGGAAAGGAGAGCTTGCCACCAGTTAGAAGATGAAAGAAGAATGAGATGAAAAGGTTTAGAGGTTTAGATAAGCTTCTGTGGCTTCTCTAGTCATTCATGATTTCTAGGATTTAAAAAAAAAATTTTTTTTAATAAAGATTTCACTCATAAACCGCAATTGTTAGTCAATTACATATTTTTCCAAGCACAGCTAAATTTCCATGATTTTTACATGCCATTTAAAATCAGAGTTTAAAATGTCCTGACTTCAGGAGCCGTGGGAACCCTGCATATGGGTTTACAGTATGGGAAAGGAGAGCTTGCCACCAGTTAGAAGATGAAAGAAGAATGAGATGAAAAGGTTTAGAGGTTTAGATAACAGGTGGATCACAAGACGGCACCACTCTAAATCAATGATCTATGAGAAGAAAACAGATTAGGAATCAGTGGGTGATGGGTGACTCTATCATGATTAGATACAGGGAGTTTATCAATGGTTTCGTAGTTACCCGACGAACACTGTCCTCATCCGATTCTGAGTAATGTCTGTTGTAGAAGGGACGTCCCTAAATGATGATGTAAAAACCTACCATCACACATCTCAGGAGCCCAAAAATTATTACTGCTGCATTTTAAGATGCATTTAAGCACAACACACAACAACAAGAAGTTTATAATGCACTCTAATAGCTGGGGGAGTAACAAAGAAAACAAGCAAGAATAGCAATCCGTGTATCATTCGATCATTCATTTTAATATTGAAAGTAGAAAAATTAGAAAATGGCTCCTTTTTTGAAAAAAAAAACGTTTCGTTTTTCATTAATGGGTGGAAAAATGAATAAACAGCTTGAATATTCGATTTCTACATGTGGGCGGGAATTAAACGCCCCTTTCTGCTGATTGGTCAGCCGAAGATCAAACCGTGCCGTCATCAGTTAATCTGTACTTAATCTGTGTTTCAGAAAGCCATTTTTAAAGACATGATTAACTATTCTATATTAAGGTCTACTCTTGTTTTAATTTAAATCCTGTCCGGGAAACCGCCCCCACAAAGTAATGAAAATATCTTACTTTGTGTTTCGAAGATGTCTTATGGGTTTAAAATGACATGAGGGTGAGTAAACCATCACAAAATTAAAATTTTTGGTTGACCTAACCAAGGAATAAATGTAGTAGTAGTAGTATAATTTTATTTAATGCCATGTCAGCATCTGAGGCTATTTTCATGGCAAAAACCCAATTACAAAAATGCAAATATCACATAATACAATAAAAACCAAACAAACACAGCAAGTAATATTATACAAGATTTTTTAAACTAACATATGATAAAAATTCTAAAACCTTTTCAGGCAAAATCTTCCTAAATAAGACCTTAAGTAAACTAAATTCATAAAAGAGCTTTCTACTTGCATTAAAACCGGGACAGTCAAAAAGAATATGTTTAATAGAAAGGTGAGTCTTGCAGAACATGCATAGAGTTGGGTCTTCACCTTTAAGCAAAAATGCATGAGTCCCAAGGAATAATGTATGACAATATAAAGATATTTGTCAGATAGTTTCAGGAACAGGTTTATAAACACATGACACAATTTCCTTACCTTGCCTAGGATGGATTTACCAATTTTCCTTTCGAGAAGCATAGTGTTAAGTCTCTCTACCTCTACTGCCACACAGGAGGGTCTGTGTATGTGGGAGCGAGATGAATGGTAAAAACTCCATTTTTCTTCTGTCAGCTGAGAGATACAACAAAAAAAGTATGTTATTAAGCACCCAGAGTAATAACGGAGGCAAAAAAATTACAACATCATTGACTTGTCCCATGTCCAAAAGCCAACTATGTCTTGTGTCAATACTTTTTTTTTTATCTATAGCTTATAACGTTGGTCTGTTGTGATATCAAATACAGTGCATAGCTGATCTGTGAATTATTCCTTTACTGTCAATGAAAAAAGACTCTCATTTGACATTTTGACTTAAAAAAAAAAAAAAGAAACGTTTCTATGAGAAGCAGCAGAAAACCACAAAAATAAACACTTCAGATATTACTGCACAAAAACGCAATGCATGCAGGAAATCACATGCAGGGTTCCTACACATTTTGACTAAAGACTTCTGTGGCTTCTCTAGTCATTCATAATTTCTAGAATTTAAAAAAAAAAATTTTTTTTAATAAAGATTTCACTCATAAACCGCAATTGTTAGTCAATTACATATTTTTCCAAGCACAGCTAAATTTCCATGATTTTTACATGCCATTTAAAATCAGAGTTTAAAATGTCCTGACTTCAGGAGCCGTGGGAACCCTGCATATGGGTTTACAGTATGGGAAAGGAGAGCTTGCCACCAGTTAGAAGATGAAAGAAGAATGAGATGAAAAGGTTTAGAGGTTTAGATAAGAGGTGGATCACAAGACGGCACCACTCTAAATCAATGATCTATGAGAAGAAAACAGATTAGGAATCAGTGGGTGATGGGTGACTCTATCATGATTAGATACAGGGAGTTTATCAATGGTTTCGTAGTTACCCGACGAACACTGTCCTCATCCGATTCTGAGTAATGTCTGTTGTAGAAGGGACGTCCCTAAATGATGATGTAAAAACCTACCATCACACATCTCAGGAGCCCAAAAATTATTACTGCTGCATTTTAAGATGCATTTAAGCACAACACACAACAACAAGAAGTTTATAATGCACTCTAATAGCTGGGGGAGTAACAAAGAAAACAAGCAAGAATAGCAATCCGTGTATCATTCGATCATTCCTTTTAATATTGAAAGTAGAAAAATGAGAAAATGGCTCCTTTTTTGGAAAAAAAAACGTTTCGTTTTTCATTAATGGGTGGAAAAATGAATAAATAGCTTGAATATTCGATTTCTACATGTGGGCGGGAATTAAACGCCCCTTTCTTAAGACTATAAATGACAGAGTATTAAGTTATTTCCCCTCGATGGGGAAAAAATCCAAGTGAACATCAATCAGTACTCAATATTAATTTAAACTGCTTTAAATATAACTGCTGCTTATTTCCTGTGCACTTCAATACTGATCTGTGCTTGACTGTAGTTGCGTCTGTCTGCTTATTGAGTTTATTTAACCCATCGCAATTTATTGGAACTGTGTGAACTAGAGTGACTACTCACCTTAATGTTGTTCTAAAGACTTATTACTTAATAACACAAAAATGTCCTGCACGCACTTGCCAATTTAATGGCAGAGAATGGTGACTTTAGGTTTTGTTTGTTATTTTGAAGCGGATGCATATCTATCGTAAAATAATCATATGCATCTCGTGGCGTATATTCCAAGCATTCTGAAGGTATACTGAGGGTTTGGTGAGAAACAAACCGAAATGGCAAGTTATTATATTTTATGAAAATCTTGCGTTGCAGTGCGAGTAGCTCATGCCGCGCACAAGTGCATGTCCTTTTGAGATATAAATTATAATCAACTTTAATAAAACACAAGACTACATTATATAACTCTAACAGTAGGCTATTTAATA